>NC_044244.1:69147599-69454682 GCF_003957555.1 Calypte anna | reverse complement strand
GGCACATTGTTTTTGCTTCAGATCCATCAGTGCTGAAGCATAAAAAACTTGGTTTGCACTTGAAAAAATTGAGCTTTGATGTATTTATGTGAGGAATGTTAAACACGTAACTCTAAAAACCCATATGCTGTGGCTGCATTCCTGATCTGGACAGATCCACATGACTGAGTACTTTAAATACCGTGCTTTCAAGTATAAACATATTTGGTGTCATTATGCAACCATCCTGTTCAATTCTTTTGTGCCATACATCAATTAAAGGATTGAGACATATAGAAAAAGGAAGAGCAAAGAAGGAAGACTATTTCAGCTTTTTTTAATAGAGGGAAAGAGTATTGATTTCTTAAAAAAAAAAATAATTTTAAGAGCAAGTGAAGAATATACTTTGGAGAGTACAACACTATGGTTTAAATTTTCTCAAACTTCATCTTGCCTCCTCCACAGATAAAAAGACATTTGCAGTCCTGACCATGTCACTGTGACTGTTAACACCAAGTAAAAATGTGCAAGCTCTTTCTGAACTTCAATCAAAATTCTCCAGATTAAAATAACACAGTCTAACACTTCTCCCTCCCCAGCCCAGAACAGATGAGGGGAAAAATGGTTTCTTTTGACTAAGCAATGTGATTTCATATCCTCTAAAAAACAATTTAATCATAATGGCTCAGCTTTAGATCTTTCTGGCTTTAAGTGTACCATTCAAACCTCTTCAAAACTATCTGAATAGCCAGCACATACCTGCTAAGTCATGCCACTGAAAATCTATGTTAAGAAAAAATATATATCCAAAATCATGCTTGTCTTCCCTCATAGCAACCGCATTTTTGATTGCAGATGATATGTGAGAGCATGCAAAATGAATACACTTGGGGGGGGGGGAAAAAAAAGAAAAAAAAAAAAAAAAAAAAAAAGAAAACAAGCCCAAGAGTCAGCTTGTCACATGAAAAAAAAACCAAACCCAAAAAAACCAAACCCAACCAACCAACCAAAAATCCCACAGATCTGCAAAATCACATAGTAGAAAGTTGTGGAACATTCAACCAAGGCCAAATGTAGCTAACAGCTAATTCTACAGAAAAGTTAAACTCTTTATTTTGCCTGTTACACAACCTTTTGCTATTTAATCCTCTTGCCTCTCTGCTTTGGTTCGGTTTGGAGGTTTTTTTTGGTTTTTTTTTTTTGCTAAGATTTAATTTATTCCCCTCCACATACTTAGTAATACTCTTTTACCAATAGTTTAATACTTAAGTCCCTCAAAGAGAATTTCAGGAATTATATTCTGAAGAATAAAAGATGTAGCTGAACAAAACATAGGTGGAATTAAGACATGGTACAGAAATTCGATCCCAAGACCTATTGTGTTTGCTCCTATTCATCAGACACAGAAGTTAAAAGCTTTCCACAGCAAACTCCAATTTCCCTCCTGATCCAGCTTTTCCTCCCCTGCCCACCTTGACTTTCAGTGGGATACAAACATCTCACCATTCCCATCAGCTGTGCCACCTGAGAACTATTTAGAACCTGAAGAAAAATTAGCCAATAAATGGACCACAGATGAAGTGTTTAGAGCAGTGACATTTTTGCTAGACTGTCCTTGTTCAGACTGGAGAAAAATTCCAGATACTGAAGGCAGAGAGAGCAGACTCACAGGATGAATTGGTAGGGACTCATCAGGATACACTGCAAAAGTAACTACTTCAACACTCTCCCATCCTGCTAGACACACAGAAGCATAGAATAATTCGGGATATTTAAAGGTCATCTGGTCCAAACCCATCTGCAATGAGCAGGGGCATCTTTAACTAGTTACAGACAATCTCCACAGCACACAGAGACTACATAATTTTGGGAGGTTTGGGAAGTTTTGTTTGTTTGTAAGGGTTTTGTTATTTGCTTTTTTGGTTGGTTGGTTTGTTTTTATTGCCAGTGGAATGGTAAATTTATTTGGATAAATGGATCAAGAGCTCTTCATAAGATCATGATTGTTTCCAACTGATGATTACCACCAGCTTACACAAACTGATGTCCTTTTGTGAACTACCTACCTTAGTTTTTTCATTAATACTAACTGCTTAGGGATAAACCTGAAAGTTTCCAGCTGAGTCTACAGAGGGTTTAAACAGCCCTAAGAAATCCAAGCTTAGCTTTTTGGGTGGATAAACAAATGAAGAATTAAGATCTCTAATTGCAAATATTTTTGGTGGGATAGTCATCTTCGTGTCAGTCAAAGTAAAAAATTTCCTCTAAGCCTCCACTGGTTTGTGTGTCTGAACTTTAAGCAAACTGGTAAATAAAAAGTACTACTGAATATTACTAACTGCTATTTTTATAGCCATAATCACATGCCTCTTCAGCAGTTTCACCCATTAAAAAAACACAGATATCAGAGGTTGCAAGCAACTGAAAAAAATTAGGAGCATTCCAAATCAGTCGCCCAAACATATAACTGATCTCAAACTTTCCCCTTTTCCCACTGTCCTTCCACTGCACCTAGAAGAAACCAGCCAGTGAAGAACAAACTGGGTATGGTTAACATACATGTGATATGCAAATACTAAAAGTTACTGAATGTCTACAAGAGTTGTATTTCTCTAGGCTCTCTTCTTCTAAGTTCTAATAGAGCCTGGAAAGTGTAACACATGGGAATGTTAAGCCTATTTAAGTAATTAGCTCACTTTTGCTTACCTTTTTATGTCTACCTCTTATGTTATTTTGTACAGTCACTGGGCAACTAGAAATAACTTGTACAAAAAGTTACTGCCTTCCAAGAGTTTAGCCTAACAGTCTGCTATCATATAGCAGGGAAATAGCTTTCATTACTAACTTAAAGCAATAGTATAAAACATGTATGTTTCTACATCACACACATCATTAAGCACTTTGTACTCACTAATTAAGGCTTGTGTAAAAACCTAAAAAAGTTTAAAAAATAATTCTCAGAAATTATTTAGAAAGTCATCTCCTGATCCCACAGAATTTTTCCAAAATGACTGCAAATCATGTGCATGTGTTAATTACACTGATAACACTCTTACAGACACATTTTTCTCTGCTGTGCAAACCTATGAGGCTAGACAATTTGCCATGTGGAAGACAGTAATTGTATTAATTCCTAGACAAATACTAATGGGAATTCCGCCTGATTTGGCCATCAAGGTCCATCTGAGGCACTTCCATCAAGCTGTCACTCATCTCCTAACAGGCTTTCAGCACTCATGACCCCGCTGGGAAATGCTGGGGGTGCTTTATCACTTGTACGGAGAGCAGGAGGAGTGAAGCTGCAGAGGAGGCTCTGGGTAAACCTGTGGGATCTGACCTTTTGCTTTTGGTACTTCCTTGGATTTTGGCCTTGTCCCAGGTGGCAAAGAGTCACGCCATTTTATAGAAATCATTTGTTAAGTAAGCGTGAAGTATTCAGTAAAAGTTCCTAATAGATTGCACATCTGGCGTGACAGGCAAACATAAGCCACATGAGGCCATGAATCTGCAGGCCTGCAAAGAAGCCCATACACGTGGGAAATGGCCACCTCTTAAAAAGAAAGCCTCCCCTGCACCAAGCTACCAGCTACAGTGAACAATGAGCTGCCGATGAGCAACTCTAAGACCTGCTAGCAGAAATACTGAGTTATAGCAGGGTTTCATACTGCCGCAGTAGCCAGTGAAGCAGGTAAAGCACAAATCAAGAAACCCACCACTTAGTAACAAAGATACCTCCCCCATTAACTACAAAATTTCTATGCAAATCACATTTTTCTAAAGACTGAGATTTCCAATCTTTACTGCTATCTTCATAGCTATTGTAATTCATACAACTTGGCAGAATTGATTAGAACTGAACTGGTTTGATCCTGGCCAATAACAAGGACCATGCGGCCGCTCACTCTCCTCCCCTGTTATGGGATGGGGAGGAGGAAACCCACCCAGAACCTCTGGGTCTTTGTCTTGGGCTGTGAGGGTTCCACTTGTCAATTATGGTCAGGAGCAAAACAGACTTGGCTTGGGGAAAGATTGATTTATCATTAATCAAGTCAAATCAGAGCAAAGAGAAAACACCAACCAGAGCTTATTTAATACTTTCCCCCACCCCTCCCTTCTTCCCGAGCCCAGAGCACTTTGTTCTCCGTCTCTCTACCTCCTCCTCCCAGTGGCACAGGTGACAGGGAGTGGGGTTTACAGTCCGGATGTCACAGGTTGTTCTCTGCCACTCCTCCCAGTTCAGGGAGGATTCCTCACAGTCTTTCCTTCCCTATTCCATTGTGGGTTCCCTCCCATGGCAGAAAGTCCTTCACCAACCCCTCCAACGTGAGTCCCTCCCACCAGGCACAGTCCCTCAGGAGCAAACTGCTCCAGTGCAGACATCCCACAGAGCCAGGGACTGCTTAGGGAACAGTCCCCTCCATGGCTGCAGCTCTATAAAATCTGATCCAGGATCCTCCCCAGGCTGCAGGTCCAGAGTTGCTCCATTGGGATTCCACATGGGTGGCAGCTCCACAACACCTCTCCGCCATGATCCTTTGGAGTATGCTCCACCGTGATTCTCCATGGGTGCAGGGGCCAGGCTGCTGCCTCACCATGGGATTGGAGAAAAATCTCTTCAGGCACCTTCTCCCTCCTCTTCCTCACCGGCCTTGGTCTCTCTACTTCACCAGCCTTTGACTGTGTTTTGGCGTCATTCTGCTTTGGTCTTGTCCTCTGTTTCCACGAGTTGCTGTCTCTCATCAGCTGCTCTTAACTACCCTGTATCTCCCCTTCTTGACTATGTTAATCTTTTTGTTCACTTTGAGAAGGGAGAGCTATTCCAGCTACTTACACGAGTCATCCCTGGGGGAGGGAACCTCTTGCCTGCTACTAAAACCAGTACCCCATCAACCCAAAGCAAGAACATACATAAAAGAATGAGAAGATCCCCTACTTTAAATTAGATAGCATTCCTCTTAAAGACATGAACGTTTAATGTCATCTGATAAAGAAGTAGATGAGAAAAGTTACTAAACTTTTCTACTGATGGAGTTCAATTCAGGATGTAAAAATTACAAATGGAAAAGCTGTAATTTACCACTAGAGAAAATTATAATATTCTAAAATTTGTCTGACACCAGGCCTTTTCTTGACATTAATTAATCTTCAATACTTTAAGACTGGATATTCTATATATCTTTTTCCTGATTAAGTCTTATTTGGAAAGTTTCTCAGTAAAAGAATCTCACAGATAAAGATCCTATCTTCCAGAATTGCTCGTCTCTTAGTAACTTTATAAAAGGAATCAATTCATACTTGAAACCTGACACCAAAATGAAGAATTTACACCATAAGTGCATTTACAGACAATCCCATTCCTTTCTATTTTTCACCCAGAATCCAATCTGTGTAACTGTACTACTTCTAGCTGCTCACAGAAATCATGGGAACAGTCTAATATTCTTATTCCTAATCCACAGAAAAGTGAACTAGACAAGGAAAATAATGAATTTGCCTATAATAATACTGGCTCAATGGTAGAAGCTGCCAGAATTTTTATTCTTTTTAAATCTTAAAACATTTACATTGCTCCAGACTATTCACAAAAATCCTGTTCTGCAATTACAATAGTTTGTTTTATTTTTAAAGCAAATAAGGAAACAAATATTATTTGAACGTGCTGAAGTAGCTTTAGAAAACCTATAAGGGACTGAGAGCTTAGATTAAGTAGCCAAAGAGAATATTGTATCTTGAATATTATAGAAGAAAAAGAGAGGAAAGAACAATTACCAGTTATTTTCTTGGTAACAGTTTTAAGCAGATCAGCAAATAAAAATGATTGAGTGACTCTGCCAAACAAAAGATGAAGTATCACTCTTTGATAGGGATTAATAAATACTGGAAAACCTAAAGAACATGTTAAGCTGTAAATATTTAAAATTTTGACCACAAACTGGAGAATCAGCTAATTGATGAGCACTTCTCTTCAATACTGTATTAAAAGGAACTTTTTTGTATATGCAAACCATCTAGACTCTCCTATAATCTGTACACAAAGTACTGCCCTGGAATTCCCACTGCAAAAGCAAGGGAAAACAAAGTGACAAGGAAAAAATAACATGACAACACATCACAGTGGATGCAGGTCATGGTAAATGATGGCAAGTGGTTCAGTGAATACTTCTGCCAGATCCCTCAATGCTGCTGAACCAGCCCATTCCCTTTGGTTCCTGCAGTCCCTTCTACCATGGCTTTGACAGATATCCTGGGACTGGGCTGACAAGACTGTGCTTCCCTGGTTCATGCCTGGAATGTGCTACTTGCAGTCATCCTTGCAGTTATGGATTAAACGCTAAGACTGTCAGCTTAAGACTTTTCTTTTCACACTGACTTTTTCCTGAGCCATCTCAGTGATGAGGGTTTCACCCAGCTTTACTCTTGCTTAATAACCAAGAAACACCCTGAGGTCTGAAGACTGCATTATAAATACAGTGAGTGATCAAGTACCATTAGTGATGTTACCTTCAGACTGACAAGTTTGGTTTTAAATGGCATCATACATAAAGTAGTTCATAATACAGAAGGCCAGGGACTTGAGCTTTCTGTAAAAATGTATCATAACATTCACTGACTGTAGAAATTATATTTTCCCTTCTAGATTTGATGAGTGGAAGAAGTGAGAACCTCCTGGTGATTCACTCACATTTTGACGATTTACTTGACAGGGGAGAGACATGACAGTATAACCTTGTGAGAGGCTGGTATTTTACAGAGATACCTAATAAAATGCTAAAATATGCTAAAAGCTCTTCAGCTTATCCCACGAACTCAAAAAAATCTGCTGTCACTCAGAAATCTAGCCTTCTACTCAGTTGCTGTTTAACATATATCTACTCCACAATAAAAAAGTAAGATCGGTCAAATGCATTTTAAAATCCTTCCTCATAGTAAAAATCTCTATTATCACTTGAGAGATACATCACTCAGTCTCACTGGCAAAATATCTCTTCAACATAGTTTCTAGAGATGCACAGACAGTTGGCAGGTTCACCCATTTTTTGCTATTTCATTTTCTTGATGGAATTTTGAAGATGATATAATCAGACAACACTTGGAAATTTTCACCTTTAGGTTATCATTGATCACATTAAAAAAATAAGCAGTTGTGTCCTTGGGACACTGAAGAGCTCACATGAGAGCAATTTGTTTTGTTCTTACTAAAAGAAAGCCTTCTAAGGCAAATTTACTATTTTAGTATAAATAAATCAATTATGTCTAGTTTTGGTGAATATGGCAATGTTTCTTGTAAAGCAAAGGGCTACTTCCCAGAAACTAGTTGAAGAAAAGTCTTCTTCAGATCTAGGCCTGATCTGCTGTGTGATTATGGCAGTCTGGGCTGCCTTGGTTTTGTCAATGAGTATATGAAGCCAATTTTTTCTTGTCCTCTCTGTTCTTCAGATTTACATTTTATAGGATGTGGTTTTTTCTTAAAAAGCACAAAGATAAAGATAAGATCTAAAGATAAAGAACAATTCACTATGAATTAATAGCACTTCCAATTCCACAATCTTTTGCCTCCTGATTATAAAATACTCAGTTCTAGCTCTGTTTATACCAGTAACAGGCTTCCACTCTAACTTGCAGGATCTGCTCTAAGAATCTGCTACAAGGAAGACTTATTCTTTGCTAGAGAATACGAAGAAGTCAATTTAAGCTTTGTAATTTTTATTATTCAACTATTTACAATTTAACAATCAACACTCAAGAATCACTATGCCAAACTTGCATATTATTTATTTACAAGGGAAGTCAGCAAATGATAAATTAAAAAAAAAACAACACAACAAAGCATCTAGGCTTTCTACAACTGTTGTCCATTTTCTAACTTTTTTTACCCATAATTATCTCATGTGAAGAAAATTCTGAAAAAAATTTGACTTACAAATGTTACATATGTTAAAACATTATATAGCAAGGAATGACTTCAATCTTGCATTAGGGTAGAATGATGTAGACCACGGTCTATTTTATAGATTGTTTCTGTCCTACGTCAGCACACAGACATTCTGGTTGAATTCACTGATTCTTATCATTTTTTAGAAGATATGGGAGAACACTCTTTTGCAGTTAGCATCTTCAGGTTACTTTACTCCTAACATCTGGTTCGAATTTTATAACATCACTACCCAAAAGTTCTTTACACAGCTGGCCTTTTTTTACAAACAAATCCACTGCATTAACTAGCATTTTTTCAAACACATTTTCATATCCACACATCTAATCCATTTTTGGTAGTAGCTCCTAAATGGCTACACATATTCTCATAAATTACAGGACTCTAAAATCCCTCTAATTCAATCCCAGTGGCACTCATCTGAAATAACAGTTAGTAGTATAAGTCAGCAATACTTTGAAATGGTAAGTGGAAGATAGGAAAGGGCAAAACTGCATGCCAGCTTTAGGTATGGTAATTATTTCTTTCACTTCAGTGAACATCTGTGATCATTAGTTTTAGATTATCATTTCTTATAAGCAAAATCACTCTAATCTCTTAAAGCCACTTTGAAATTTGCCATCATTAAGTTTAGGTGTCCCTGGTTTGTTCCAGTTCCAAACGTATCCTTGAGCACAACAGAACACCTATTACAGAAACACTTGGCAACATAAAAACAGCAGCAGATGTGCAAGGTGCAATGAGGCACAGAGGTTGAGTTTAGTAGGCCAGAAACAAAGACAAAAAAGGATGCTTTTCAGATTCTCTGTTGTAATAAAAGGACAACATATATAAAACAGATATTTTTAGTCATCTGGGAATGTTTCAAATGACCTCTAAAGATTACCTCTGTTAGCTTGAGAGCTGTCATTTGTGCCATCTCCTTTTATTTGTGGTATACTTGAGTCCTTTAATTTAAAAATCCTCTACAGATTTCCTAAATCTAGGTTAAGGGACTTTTACAAAATATTTACAAAGACATAGAATAGTACAGACCCAAATAAATCCTCTAACATCCCAGTTATTTGTGACAAAGTCATTTATCCTTCTTCTTTGTCTATCAGCTACCCAGGTTTTCATCCACATGGCAACAGTCTTAACAAAACCAATCTGAATTTGGTTTAAAGCAAAAATGAGATGTTAAAAAATATATTAGAAGTGCAGAAATTGATATTCAGCAACAATTTGGGAAAGTACTGGAAAGAATTTGTGTATTTTTTTATAGAATCTTTTACACTTAAAAACTTGGAACTTCTATGAAGGTTCACCACCACCCCTTCAGAAGCTTATTACTAGCATATTGTATGACCTACCTACTAAATGAATGAATATCAAAATACAAATGCACACACATTCCTTTCTGTATACTGTGCCTTCTACTGAGTGGAAAACTAAACCATTGAAGCCTAAACTGTAATTTAAACAGTGAATTCAAGATCCAATGACATGATTAATTCATATTTTCCTTGTTACATTCCATTGTTCTCATCATCTTCATTACTTTACAATCATTCTAAAAAGAAAAAAAAAAAAAAGAAAAGGGGGGGGATGAAAATCATCTATGTTTTCCCTTGTTTAACAGCTGCTCAAACTATGCTGCTATTCTTAGAAAAACTATTTTAGGAACAAAGTCTGCATCCTGGTTTGGGGGACCAGGGTTGTTGTTTGCTTTTTGACTTTTTCAGCCCTTCCTCATGGCTTCTAATAAAAAAAAAATCACAGCTTTCTAGAGATGGGGATAAACCTTTAAAAAACAAATATAAACTCCCAGATGAAGGCACTTGCACAATAACCCCACACTTGGGTGTCAGAGGAATCTAGTAGAACAATAATCCTTTAAAGTTCACTGGTGTTCTTAATTTCAGGTGGGAAGCTTTTAGTGTACAGTGGGCTCCCAAAAAGTATGATTAATGTGGAAACTGCTTAACTAGACTTGACTGGCAGCCATAGCTGCATTAAGATTTCCTATCTGAAGTAGCTGTGGGTAAACATTTAGGATTTATTTACCTGTATTGCCCATTGCTGAAATTTTTTCTCATCCAACAGACACAAGAGTTGCCAACAAATTATTTTGTCTCTGCATGGTAACATCAGGAAAAGCTAACAAAAACACTGTCAGCTTTCTCTTTATACAGTTTCTCCAGTGACTTGAAAAATATCAAGAGCATTTTGTTGCAGGTAGACTTTGAAAACCATGCACAAATCCTGTTAGAAGACCAAAAGCCTTTTTACCAATACTTTTGACAGTTTAGATCTTGCTTAATTGGCCTTCCATTTTGGGGGGAGCATCTCTAGGTACTCCTTCAGACCCCGTAATTCATGGCCTACACACCAAGAAAGTATGGCCAAATAGCAACCAAAACAAAAATTGTGAAGCAAAAGATTTTGCAGGATCTTGCAAGCACATTTATTCATTCATTTAAAAAAAAAAAAAAAAAAAAGCTTAGCATTACTCACATCAGAACTACTATGCAAATTGTTTTCACAGTTGAATAATGTCACTGTTTCCCACATACAATTGGTTATGATTAAGCCATCATATGTGCTACTCTAAGAGCAACTTCTATTACATTATCAAATCTCTTAAGGAAATAAAATACCAGGAACCACAACTTCTGAGCATGAAGCTCTGGCTTCAGGATTCAGTAAGAATTTCACTGGACACCACAACCAGAAAAAGACTACAGTCTCATGTTAAAAAAAAAAAAAGTGGGTTTGACACATAAGGATAGCACACAGAATTAGGATATAACATCCAATTGCAGAACTACTTATGATAATGTTACCTGGACATTTACATTTAATAAAGTTTTTATAAGGAGTCTATATTTCTGCAGACAGCCTATATAATTCACAATGGCAGAATATATCAGATTACCAAAAAAACCGTGTACAGAAAACACAGTGTATTTGAACTTCCACAGTCATCAACATGACCAACAGGGGAAAAAAATGGAAAATTATTTACTTATTTGCTTCAATGTACAGAAAATTGAGTTTCTTGGAAGGATTAAACAAAAACTAAAGCTATGTTATGATAAAAGACTCAAATACATGTTATTATAAAAAGCAATTCTAGGATTTTTAGTGAGAACAATTCTAAGTTGTTTTGCTGTACCTCTTCACATTAATAGGCTAGGAAGAATTCTATTGATGCCAAGCAGCATAGCTTTGGGACATATTAAAAAATTAAAATCTTCAGTAAGCTTTTGGATACACTTGCTGTTTTGTGGGTTGATTTTTTAAAATACTTCTTATTAAAACCAAATCTGACTATTTAAAATTGGTTGTGTATTGAAATAATGCAACATTTAATCAAAATACTGCAAAAAAGCCCAGAGGATGAAATAGTAAAGCAGACCATGTGACAGACAGATAGACAGATTTAGAAAGCTCCTCCTGGGGATCTGAAACTGTTTGCTACACCACAAGTGAAAAAATAACAACAACTGTATTAAAACATTAATTTATTACCCCAGTGAGGCAGTATGTCAGTTTCTAATCACCAAGTGCCACAGAATGTGAGGTCACATATCAAATAAGATTTTATACAATTTCACTTTTCATAAGTCTGAAAAAACTTATAAGAAAACTTACAAACACTGCCTGCAGCAAGGATGCAGGGCAGGTGCTGCACCCTCTGGCTCATTGAACAGCTCTACTGATTAATATGAGAATGGTTACCCTGTATAGATTGCCAAATTTTTGTTTCCATATCATATGTTCAGCTTTTCCATCAATTTTTAATTTTCTTCTTCATTACTTGTTTCTCCCTTTCTTCCAAAGATCTGCACTTAAGCAGGCAATGAAATTCTTTCAATATAGAGGGAGGAGGGGAAAAACAAGAAATAACTTTAATTAGGACTGGTATAGACCCAAAGCTAAAAGCACCAAGCATCAAGACCCAAGTCAGAGAGCACAGTTTTTATTAATAAACCAGATAAATCATTTCTACTTCAGAATAAGAATATACTTTCAGATTTCTAGCAGGAAGCAGGCTACAACTGAAAGATAGATCTATTACAGAGAGAGAGGGAGAGAAAGAGAAAGCTATTACACAAATGTATAGCTTTGATGGATGTAGATTTGCAGTCACAAATATGAACAAGGCAGATATTAGTGAAGCTACACTGACACCTCCATCTTCATTATTTCACCTGGTGAGGGCAGGGTTTATTACCAGATTATCAGAGCACAGAGGAGCCATCTGGGTACTGCAGAGCCTTGGAGACCAACCTGAGAGCACAAGGACACAGCAACCTTTTTGCTGCTGTGCACAGATTGCTGACAACACACCGTGTCATGAGCAGGGCAGTGCCAAGGTAGAAACCATATATTGCAAGGGTCTGGAGCTGATGCAGTACCACTTATATGTGTGTGTGTGTGTGTGCATATATATATATGCGCCATATATATACACCATATACATATATGTGCCATATATATATATGAATATATATATATATATATATCATGGTCTACAGTGCAGTGAAAACAATTCTCAAGACTGAAAATAGATGGATTTAAAAGAGGCACATTTTAAAAGTTGGGTTTGGAAAATATACCTTCAAACAGCATCAACATAGAGCTACCAAAACAATAATTAAAATATGAACTTAGATGAATTGCAAGCTTTTTTTTTTCCTTTCCTTTTTTTTATTTTAAAATGTATAATAGCATTTTTATAATATTTAAGTTGTAACCACAGGTAAAAAGTAGGACTGTTTATAGATACGTAATCTGCCACATCTGCAGCCACCTCACAAGTTTTGTTGTATGGTACCTTAAGGTTATGTAAGAAGCCCAATTTTTATCATGTACTTTCATTCCCCCTTTTCAAACTTCAGTATTATCCTGAAAAGATTTACCCTATAGATTTGCAAAACACAAAGCAAATGAAACCTTAAGTTATTTTCACTAAAGTGTGTCCTTATAGAAACAAGGCTCACAAGTATTCAAGTCAACTCATGAGCAGTGTATCTGCTGTAAAGCTTCAAACTTGGTGCACTAATACCAATCTAACATCAAGTAGCCAAGGAACACATCTACCTTTGTGCCTTTAAACCCATTTTTGCAGTCTGTACCAAGGTCCCTGAGGTCAGCTCATCTGGATACCTTCACACATAACCATTATCACTAACTGCCTAAGTACAGTACAGCTCTAACTTGAGGTAAGAGTTTCTTACCACTAAGTTCCTTTACAGAAGTTGGTTGAAATAATCAACTTATTTTCTCTTGCAAAGATGTCACTACCAGAACAAAGATGCATGGGCAATAGTTGGAGTTTTTATTTTTTGAAAGGGTTGGGGAGAATTAATTAGGGTTTTGCTTTTGCTAGTATTTGTTGTTTGTGTTGGTGTGCCTTGTCTGGTTTTTTTTCCTGTTTGTTTTGGGTTTTTTTGCCCTGTGAGAGCTACATAGTTATGTGAATCACTAAGAGAAGGTGTGAAGATAGCAAGGTAAAAATACATGTTATGCAGTATACTGCCTCCTGAATAAGATGCAAGAGGGAGCACTGCAATGTTAGCTGAAAGGGATTTAGAATTGTAATAAAAGTATATATTGTTGTGGAATAAATTACACTTGGTATTTTCTTTGTAAATAAACAGGATTGTAGAGAAACATTGTCAACCAGGTGCCTTGAGTTGCCAAAGAGTGGGTGTGAGTCCACCTGTGCCTGAGTAGGACAGGCCCCTATTGGGCATGAGCAAGACCAGGGGGCCAATAAAGGTGGGACACACACCCACAGAAGGCACCTCAGCTCACTCTGGTGTGAGGCATGGAGAGGCCAGCAGCTCATCGAGCCTCTGGAGCAAGAAAGGCTCTTCCCGCTACACTTCTACCCTGGAAGCGCTGTGTGGTGGCTGGAGTCCTGGAAGAGACCAGCAGCTCGTCGAGCATCAGGAGCAAGAATGGCTCCTCCCGCTACACAGGATTGCATCATTACTGAACCAGGCATTTTTTAATCTCACCCAGAGTTAGCCACAAACTCCTGGTTAACAGCTTAGGTCAGAAAAGGTATAAAATATATAACGGTTTAAACAAACAAACAAAACAAAAACAAACAAAAATATCCCAACTACTCTACAAAATTCCTAATGCTGACCTTTCACAGATTTCAAATTATAGGAAGCCAAAAATGGTGTATGTAAAGTAGTCCAAAGAACCAAGAACTAAAGGTAAAATACTGGCATTGCTTATATTTTAAACCTCATAAGAATTATTTTGTGGCAATATTTTGGCACCTCTAATCATGTGCTTTAAGGAGAAAAGTCTCCAAGTAAGAGATAGAGATACAATAAATGTATACTTTAAAAATAAACTCTAATCTCACAATCCCTACTAAATAAACACTGCTGTTGATGCAAGGTTCAGTGTGCTCTACAGCAGTACAAGCTCCCCAGGACACTTTTAAAACATGCAGACTAAAACATGAAAAAAATTTATCCATAACCCCCAAAGTCGTGTTTTCTGAGAAAGAAAGAATTTACAGAGGCTGAATACAATTCTACCCTCACATTTCCCCTGATCCCTCATTGCCTTTATTAACTCAATATGCCCCTACACTCACTCTAAAGACTTTGTTGCTATGGAAATTTACATCCATATTTTTTGTCAAGGAGAATACCAGAATTTTGGTCATTAAATGTTACAGAAGCTCTGACTTCTGCACAACCCAATCAAATCTACAGCCTTAGAAGTAGTCTGTGTGTGTGACTGAAAGTCTTACCATTCTGATCATAAAAAAGATGCAAATGCTCTACCTGGCATATAGTAGCACAAAGTACACAAGTTCTCTCTCCCTTCTCCTAAATGCTTTTGGATAATTTTAATATAATTTCCTCATGTGCATTCTCAATTAGTTTCCTAGAAATTTAAGAATAAAAATTATTTTGTTTCTCCCCTTATCACATTGTGGTCTTTCTGCAGCATCAAGGGATTCTTCTCTTTTCTAAGAGACATTCAAGGTTAGTGAGGCTAGAAATTTATCTCATAACAACTGACCCATAAGGTCAGCTACAGTATTGCAAGTCTGGGTTCCTTCCCACCCCATACCTAATCTACATTGCAGCTGGAAAAAGAAATACAGACATATGTACCAAATATTGTTCAGTTCCTTCAGTAAATATGCCAGAAAATGTTTGCTGTCTTCTATCACAACTGGCTGTTTCCACTGTAAATATCATGCAGCTATATTTTCCCTCTTTTTATACTGTAACTATCTACATAGGTCAATGTTTAGAATCACTCAGCTTGGAAAAAGCATGCATGTAGTCATTAAATCATTATGACGGAGATAAAAATGAGAATACGCCAGGAAATTCAAAATTAAACATAATACCAAGAGAAAAGTCTCCCTTGTGGCTTACGGTTTGAGTAGGTTCTGCTCCTTCAAAACATGAACTCCCAGGTCTGTCATCACAGCTCATGCCTGGGTACCAGGAATGTCTCTCCTGGGCAGGAGGAAGCCAAGTGTCTTTGAGAAATCAAAATCTAATGAATAGACTTAAGCAGTTCTTTCAGAGCACTACAGCTCTGCAACTTAGATGACAACAGGTAAAAAGCTCAAAAATCAGGAGCCTGATCTTCACATATTCACAACACTGTTATCTTTCCCAAAGGCCCTCATGCATTTTAACCACAACACCAAAACACTTAAGCAGAAAGGCGTAATTCCCGAAGTATATCTACAGGAAAGGAATTATACCAGGAGACATTTAACTCATTAAGACACCACTTAGGTTTAACTATATGTTGGTTTTCCCATTTTGTGGCCAGTGCACAGACTAAAGGCTCATGGGAGAGGCAAATATAGGGAAAAAAGGAACAAGGCTTTCCAAGTCTCTAACAAATGGAAAACTGAAGATGGGCCAGAGTTCCATATATTTCCTACCTGTCAAAGTTCACAGGTACCCAAGTCCCCCTACCTCAGAAAAAAATATTTAATGTATTGACAATTCCTATCAAAAAACCATGAAATTTAACAATTAAATACTGATATTTCAAACACGAAAATAGTCAGTTGTCAGAAAAGCAAGAGTTCTAGAAAACTTCTGTAATTAGGGAGCTAAAGTAATCACTAAGAGAAATTAACACTGACATGAACTAATATTCTGAAACCCAGTTGTTGCAGAATATGGTAAGTTTGATGCTTCCACTCCATCCCTTAAATATTTTGAAAACACTAAAAGCTTGGAGTATAACATTGGCAGGTTGATACTATTTGCACAGGTTTTATAAAATGGAAGTAACGAGCCTACCAGTACCCTGTAATAAAACAGCACCATAAAAAAAAAAATCACGCTGTTCTTGTTATCAGTAATTGGCGTGTAACCTCAGAAAGAAAAGCACTCACACAGTCTCTGTAAGCATGAAAACGTTCCTCTGCTCTTTTGCATGAAAAACACGGGGTGAGGAGGAGGAGGAGCTGTCAGATTTTAAAGGGCCCTGCAGAGGGTGGGAAGAATCATAGAATCAGCTGGGTTGGAAGGTACCTCAGAGATCATCAAGTCCAACCATTGATCCACTCCCGCTGCGGTTCCCAGACCATGGCACTGAGTGCCACATCCAGTCTCTTTTTAAATATCTCCAGGGATGGAAAATCAACTACTTCCCGGGGCAACCCATTCCAATGTCCGATCATCCTCTCCGTAAAGAAATTCTTTCTAATATCTAACCTAAACCTCCCCTGACACAACTTAAAACCATGCCCTCTTGTCTTGCTGAGAGTTGCCTAGGAAAAGAGACCGACCCCCCCTGGCTATAACCTCCTTTCAGGGAGTTGTAGAGAGTGATGAGGTCTCCCCTGAGCCTCCTCTTCTCCAGGCAGAGGGCTGAGAGGGGTGGTGTGCTCACCCGAGCAGGCCAGGAGGGCATGGCGAGTGGGAGGGCTCCTTCCCTGCTAAGAAAAGGACAGATAGCCCAGCATAACTCATTTGCTGAGGGAGTTGCAAATTGCTTGCCACTTGGAGGAGAAAGACTGTACTCGAAGCTCCTGCCAAAATGGATTCTGGAGTCCAGTCCATAGGCTGTAAGAAGGCCACGGCCTTTCACTGGCAGCGGGGGACAACGTTGCCCATGGCTGCGTGTGGTGAGAGCAGGCTGCTGACCTGCTCAGCACAGTGGCACAGCTCCAAGATGATGTGTGATGGAGCTCAGGGAAGAGGTGAGCAGGCTGAGAATCATTAGGGAGAGTGAGAGGGAAACTGATAATTACCATGAAGGGATCTCTTCAAGAAAAGACTGTAAGGTAAATCTTAGTGAAGTAGAGGGTTCTGTATCCTCTCATCAGCAAGCACCCTGGTGTTCATCAGAGAACCCACAGGAGCAGGGCCAGTGGGAGCAGATCTCTGCCCAATGAAAGGCAAAACAAGGGGAGCAGGGGTGATCCTGTGAACACCTGTGGTGCCCTGGCAGAGAAGGTGACCACCAAAGGGAAGGAATCACGGGGGCTGACTCACCTCAAAACATATATCTGGAGTTTAGTAAAGCTTTTGACACGGTCTCTCACAGCATTCTTCAGAAACTTATGGCACTTGGCTTTGGCAAATATACCCTGCGTTGGATAAAAAATTAGCTGGATGGTTGGGCTGAAAAAGTAGTTGTGAATGGAAATAAATCTGGCTGGCAAACGTTCACAAGTGGTGTCCCCCAGGGTTCAGTACTGGGGCCTCTTCTCTTTAATATTTGATGATTTGATGATCTCATTAATGATTTGGATGAGGGGATTGGCAGATGATACCAAACTAGGTGGCTGTGCCAATATGCTGGAGGGCAGGGAAGCCTTACAGAGGGACTCAGACAGGTCGGGCTAATGGGTCAAAGATAATTGTGTGAGGTTAAACAAGGCCAAATACCAGGTCTGGGTCACCTGGGTCATAACCCCACGGTAAGCTACAGACCTGGGGAAGTGTGGTTAGAGAGCTGTAAGCTGGAAAGAGACCTGAGGGTATTGGGTGACAGTTGACGCAATATGAGTCTGCAGTCTGCACAGGTGGCCAAGAAGGCCAGCGACATCCTGGCTTCTATTAGGAACTCCATGGCTACCAGGAATAGGGAGGTGATCATCCCTCTGTACTCAGCTCTGGTGAGGCCCCATGCTGAGTCCTCTGCTCAGTTCACTACAGGAGGGACACAGAAGTGCTGGAGCGTGTCCAGAGAAGGGCACTGAGGCTCATGAAGGGCCTGGAGCACAAGTCCTGTGAGGAGCGGCTGAGGGAGCTGGGGGTGTTTAGTGTGGAGAAGAGGAGGCTGAGAGGAGACCTTAGAGCTCTCTTCAACTACCTGAAGGGAGGTTGGAGCGAGGAGGGAAACAGCCTCATCTCCTTAGTGACTGTGATAGGACCAGAGGGAATGGATGGAAGCTGTGCCAGGGGAGGGTTAGGCTGGATGATAGGAAACGTTTTTTCACTGAGAGGCTTGTCAGGCATTGGAATGGCCTGCCTAGGGCAGTAGTGAAAATCACCATCCCTGGAAGTATTTAAAAGGCATTTGGACCTGGGGGACATGGTTTAGTATTTAATTATGGTGTTGGTCAAAGGTTTGATTGGATGATCTTGGATGTCTCTTCCAACCTAAAACATTCTGTGGTTCTGTGATTTGTTTAATAAGGAAGACTTTGCTTTTTCCATCTTTCCAGAGAAATTCTCAAATATAGTCTCCAAAATAATGTAGATTTCAAGTAGGGTAGGGTAGAGACAAGTTGTACAGATTTTATTAACAATTCTAATAAAGACATAACAGATTAAATATTAAATATAATCCTCTTTAAGCCAGTGATTTCTACAAAATATCTTACCACTCCTCATTAAAAAAAAATAATATATACAACATTTGCCCAAGGATGCTGTATTTCAGACATACACGACCTGTTTCAGTAGTTTAAATCACCCTATGAAAATATTTTCAGGAAACAACAGCTATTTATACATATTTGTGTCCAGTTCACTACTATCCCACTATCATAGGGACCTGTGGGAGATCAATATCTCTGAGAAGAAAATAGTAGAGGCAAATACTGCTCTTCTTATTTCAGGACCAAAAGGAAAAGCAGCGAGGAGCTGTGGGAACTACAGGAAATAGCATGAGATACTTTAAATTGTCAAGAAAGAAATAAATTGCAAAAAGCTTCTTTTGTCTAGGAAGTATTTGCTGGAGTATTTCCATACAGCATGACCATACAGGCCTCATGCTGCTGTCACCCAGCAAAGTGAAGAGAAAAGCACCAGGTTGGCTCATCTGCAAATATGAGCAATGTATGTGCTGGCACATTCATCTCAGCATTTCTACAATTTTGTACTGGCTTAAAGCTGACAGAAAAACTAACCCCCAGCTGACCACCAAATAATCAGAGATCACAGCTAGGGAAAAAAATTGGGCCCCAGCTGGCAACGGGGCTTCCCATCTTTTCCTCAGCTTCTTGAAATGCAAAGGCTTATACATATACAACTGCAACAGCTTAGCACACTTGAATATGCAGCTCATTAGTGAAAAATGAGCCTGCAAGAGGTCAGGTTATGTTCTGAAGCTGTAACTTATTTATTATTTTTATCTGGAACAAAAGCAGTCTCAAGGGAAAGTATATTTACCAAATATCTGACTCTACAGATGAAGTCCTGCAGCCCTAATAGTCTATGCACTGAATTTCAAAGACAAAGGACTAAGGCTGGACCCTTTCAACCCAAAAGTTTACCAGAAAAAACTTATAAAATAATAGCTTACTGATCAGATCTGACAAAATAACCAGGTATATGGGTAAACTGCAAATTGTAGAAAATAAACCATCAAGCTAGACTTTAAACTGAAATGAAACACTGCTGCAAAATGGCAGATCTTGTAGCTGGAGATGGGTCACAAGACAGCAAGACCAACTAACCACATTGCTAAGGCTTTAAAGATCCTCATAAAAGAATGATGAAACTGTACACTTAAATCAAGAACAGCATTTTATTTTGAAAGTGCTTTCCAAAGCATGGTATTTCTAAAAACACCAACTTTCAAGAGTACAGAATGCAGAAAGTGGCTTGTTTCAAACTTAAAGTGTCCTCAAACATCAGTAGCTTTATCTAATGTTCATCATTATTTTGAGCACAAATCACACTTATCACCCACAACTAAAGCAGTTCCAAAACTGTAAAAGAACATAGTGTTTCATAAAAATTGGTTTGGTGGTTGACCATGTCATCCATGGAGGCCCCAGGTTTACAACACTACCTTAAATATAGGCCTTCAATAAAATTGCTTTTTACAAACCCAATACTGTTATAATAGCACAGAAGGTTAGATAATGCCTCCTGCAATCCAATTTGTGGTTCACATTAAGCTATAGATACCAATAACTAATTCCACATGTGAGACACCTCTCAGGGGAGAGATTTTAATCAACTAAGTGATGGGGAAAGACAGGTTTCCTTATTTCAGTGTAACAAACTCCCACCACTAGCAATAATGTTGATCTGGTAAAATGTTGCTGTACTTTAGCAGTAGAACCTTAGCAGAACAGACATCTGGTTTAGTTATTTCTGAAATGCAGTTTGTATACATAAACCAAAAAGCAATAAATATTCTATCATTACTGTTATATTTAAAAAGACTGTTAATTGCAATTGTCCCATCTTTTTAACTACTAATGTTGTCCAGCTCCATCCCCACTTAAAAATAAATTTAAAAAGGCAAAAAAGGCATCACAGTAGGGTTTATACTAGCTTTGAACTACTAATTGGATAGAAGACTCTGTATGGCAAGGTTGATTAATGGTTCTGCTCTCAAGTACAAAAGAATTCTGTCTCTGAATTCACATATTTTCTATAATTATGAACTTGATCACAGGTCTCTCCTGTATTCAGGTTCCCCCCTTGCAACACTTCACTTCTGGTAGTTAAACGTATGCAAGCCTTGCTGCTGACAGGTACAATTATCTAATACCTATCATACATGACAATCAATCTTCATACCTGCTACACAAGTTAAACTGGAGTTGACTCAAGGTCTACAAAGCTGAAGGAAAAAAAACCACAACAAAAGCCTTTCTTCCACAAGGAATGCTTTGCCCTGGTAAAGCAACACTTTTGTTTTTTTTAATTGCTCTGGTTTCAGACAAAGCATTTATGACTGCAATAAATACACTTCCATCAAAACGTGCTGACTTAAAGACAGAAAATTCATTGCTGCCAGCATACCTGAAGGCCAAAGAGACAGAATAAAATAGAGTTAACGAAAAGAAACAGGGTCCAGATTGACAACTTTGCCAGCCAGAGTGAGACCATCACAGGCAGATGGAATACAAGACTTGGCAAAAGGGAAAAAAGGAGCCGCCAAGTTCTACTGAATAATCAATATATAGATGACAAGGAAAAGATCTGGACAATATAATATGTAGCTACAATATAATTTTTTTTAAGTGAGTTAAGAATAGCTCCTAAATAAGGGGTAATATTCATCTGCTCTGCTGGTGGTCCTGGTTCTGCAGCTGCCTTGTTCAGAAGCCCTGCCAGTCTACTCAAATCACACTGGGATACTGTCAGGAACTTGATGTGGCAAATCAAGACTCTCCTGATAGTAGATGTGAGCCCAGTAAACAGCCACTGGTCTTGCACAGTAGCCACCATTTCATATTTATTGAATACTTGGCACAAAATTAAGAACGAAGCAGAGGAAACCAGGCTTGTCACCTCAATGCCATCTCCTACCAACTGCTGGAGCATTTTGAAAGCTGCTTTTATCAGCACATCTTTTACTGACCATCCTGGAGAAGGCCTGTGGTTTTACTTTTCTTTAAACATAATTAATTGTGTCTCAGTTTCCCCAGTGGTGTATCCTGAAAAGGCTTATAGAGAAGCCAAAAGCCATAGTTGGGCAGCAAGCCAGCCCAAGTCCTTAACCACTCATTCCCCCAAATCCCTCACTCTCCATTCCTTGTTTTTCCCCCTGCACCTTGGCTTTCCTCTCAGTGTTTGCAAATACAGCTGTTTGTAGGGCAGTGATGAGGACTGAATATAACTAAATTGATTCAAGTTTAAATAACTCCTAGAGATGGTTCTACGATATCTGGGGGTTGGGAGGGGTGTTGGAGAACAGGGAGGGAGGGGGAGCAAGGCAAGGACAGGGAAGGCAGTCGGATTTCAAGATTGTTTTTTATCACCTGCCTTTCATCTCAGTAATAGTTTGCAGTGCAGCCTACCAAGCAGTTGTCAGCTCAGCTGGACAGGGCTGAGGGAAGGGTTAGGGGAACTAGAAGAGGTATCTCCTTTCTACCATTCCATTACAAAACTACAGAGGCATGCTGTTTATTCTGCATCGTTTCATATAATTACTGCTTGTTTATTTCAGATTTAAGCTTGCAATCTCATAAATTTATTTTCCTCTCTTCCTTGGTTCCATTCTATGCTTCTCCTCTCCAATGTATTACAAAAAACCATAATTTTTTCCTGTGCTTCCCTTTTTAATATCTTTTAATTTCCCCTTCTCCTCCAGTTGCCCTCTCCCACTGTTTACACAGGGAGAAGGAACAGCATAAATTCCAGAATAGGTAAGTGGACATGATGCTTTCCAATTGGCCAGATATTCTAATAGAGTCCTCTGATAAGATGGAGTTTTGTTTGTTTTGAGAGGTTTTTTTGTTTGGGTTTAAACTGTACTCCAGGTTTTAAAATGCTTAAGCCAGTTGGATAACACAAGATGACTCACATCTGTAGATGGCTACCTTGCTCTCATGCAATTTGCAATGCAGGAATGTCTTTTTGAGCAAGAAAAAATATAGGCAAGAACATTAAACAAAAAAATAAATAAAACCCTTAATCCAAAAGTTGATTTTGTTTGCTTAAGGACATTTACAGTTTATTCTACAAGAAAGAATTTGTCAGCTCTTTGTTGGAACACATTTTATTTAAGGCCAAGCAGAAGCAAGAGAAGGGCAACACCAAAATGATCCTGAAGAGATGCAGAGTTGAAAGTTTTCTTCATTTTTGAGTCTGTGCTGTGCTTTAGCTCTTCATAATGCAAGAACTGATCTGTTGGTTATACAGTTTCTATTTTTATTTTGATTATTTTAAATACAAGACTTAAAATAACCAACAACACACACACAGAATCAAACTAAAACCAAAGCTTTTAGTAAGAAAACTTAGGTCTGTTTCTACTAATGGTTTTAGAAGAGCCAGGTTATCAATTCCAAATGCCAATCTTACAGCATAATAATCTTAAAATTATTTGAAAATAAATGTTAAAAGTAATTGCAAATCAACAGGACAGCATCTAGATTGTTTTCATGGTAGGTCATGCTACAATCAAACTCTGCATTTCTGAACTCCAAGTACACTGGCCATTCTCAAATTATCCATTGATAGTGACTAAAAAGCATCGTCTAAAAACTATTTCTAGTTTTTTGATGGAGTGGGCCAGAGACAGTCTCACTAACTTGAGCATTCCCTATACAGGAATACCCTATACCCTTCCATGTGGAAGGGTAAAACACCAAAGACCAAAGGAAATATAAACACAGTAGTAAAGTGTTTGAGAAAACACTTACTCAAAAGAAGGCAGTGAACTACAATGTTATTTTCAGCATCCTTTTTAGGTAAATCATAGTGGGTTTATTGCCTTAAAAATTTTTTTATCATGCAGTGTGAAGCCCTTCATTAAACTGAAGCATTTGTTTTAATTTGCTTCTAGTGTACTTTGTTCTTCTTTTGAGACACCTGTCTTTATTTACTTTTAATTTACAGTGATTAAGTTGACAGAAGGCTAGTTTTTCACTCCTGCTTCCCATATACTGCTTGGGAATAGACAACTGCATAGAGGCCATGTAAAACAAGAGTACGAAAGAGTAGATAGACAAATACTCAAAGGGAAACTTCTCATAGCAGGCTAGGCCAATGAACATATTTCCTGGCATCCCAAGCCCTGCAGGATGATACATTCCTAAAATAAAAAAAAAAACTAATTTTTCAATAATTTTCATAAAAATTAAGTAAAAAAGAAGCCTTACTGAAGATATTTTATAACTGAAGCTCCCAGCTGATGATCCCATCACAGTAAATGAGTGAATAGAGGCTTCTCTACTAGTATTGAGGTAAACTCAGTCAGCAGAGCTCAGCCTGAACAGATGTACAAGGAAAATGTAGGCTAGAAATTTAGCACATTAGGAAATGTTTTTCTGGTAGATGAAGTAAAACACTCATATTTTTGTTCACTGTCATTCCTCACCATAAAATTCTCTCCAGCTAAAATCCAGTCTCCATAAAGGTTTGTAATCTACAAAGCACAGAATTATAATTTCTGTCGTTACAAATAGAAAAATAAATGAGGCACTGGCACTAGTTTCTGTCTGAGACAGGTCTCATGTGAGGTGAAAAAAACCCAGACAAGCCAGGTGTCCAAATGTAGAGCTCCACACCTAGCAAGACAGGACCTGTGTTCAAAGAGTGAGGATGTGGAAGCTTGGACTTCAATCACTTCACTTAAGCCTCTTCTGAACCAGTTTTCCCCTGGCCCTGAGTAAGAAAAAAAGGGGAAAAAGGGAAAAAAAAACAACAAACCACTCTTCCCTATTAAAAGTTCATAAGAAATGCCTGCAAAGGTTTTGAACAATGAGTATTCTGTAATACAAAACTTCCCAGCTCCATGACTGTATCTTGCTCGCTGTGGGCTGCAGTGAGGAACACCAGCACAGAACTGGTGTGAAGCCATGCACAAGGTGTTGAGAATGTTCAATGTGCCATATGAATGTTTCTGCCACTGCTTAATTCTATAGGATAGGCTGATACTTGAGCTATCAACCAAACTTCAGAAAAAATATATTTCTGTTACAGATGTACTTTTTTAAAACAAACAAAAAAACCAAAAACTCCACAAAACTTACTTTACTGTTTGCTTTCACACAGCATCAGGTGCACAATGTAACATACACTATTTGGCTACTGCTGACAGACTGACATTCAGAGATCTTAGATACCCCAATACACATGAATTAAAATGGGAAGAAATTATTCTTTCCTTTTCAATTTTGTCAGAAATTAGCATGATAACTAAGTCTATATGTCACAGAAGTTTACAAATGAAATGCCAGAGAATATCTGGTTTTTTGACTCTACATACATATTCAATACAAGTAGCAGTCATCACTCTACATTTTTTTTCAATTCAAGTGAGAACAAAATTTTAAAATCACATTGTTTCAGATGGATTGCAAAGAGCTATTTTGTTTTATTGCTTCTCTTGGTTATGTCTCACTGAAAAATGTGACAACACATGTCCCTATGAAACATTTTCCTCTTGTTAGGTCAGCATTTTTCTAAAAGCCATTTGTCTGAAAATAAAATTACATATACTCAGCTTATTCATTTGTACAGCAACTGATGCTAATGAGTCTTGATTCTGGCTGGGGTTTCTGGGTACCACTAGAATACAGGTGAGTTTGGGAGGGGGAAGCTACAGGATTTTGGTGGGTTTGTTTGCGTACTGATTTTACGTGTTTGTTCTTGGGTGAGAAGTTAAAAAGTGAGAAATACTTACTTTGTTACAGCAATAATATATTTAAGTCATAGCTACTACCAGGGGGAGAAAAAAAACACATGCCAAAGGCATGCCCCCACATTCTATGTGTTTCTGCTAAACTAGAACAGTAAGAGCTCTATCTTGCCTCAGAGAGCCTGTAGACAGGTATCAGCTGCTGAACTTGCACACCAAACTTAGGCTGAGTTTGCAAGATACAAGAGGATAAGAGTATGAATGAATTCTTTGCAAAAGGCAGCCAGAATTCCAGTGCTCAATGGTAAACAGAATGAGGAGGGAACTGCTGGAAGCAAGAAAAGTAATTGAAAAAATATATCCCTAGTGTCAAGTAACAGCAATGGATAATAACACATTGTTTAAACAAAATGTAAAAACCCCATACCAAACTGCTTTAAATGTTCTTTCAGCATTAGCCATATGTGCTTATTTTGGGGAGCTGACTAAACTCCTCAGAATTATTGTGTACTTAAAAACTCATCTAGCACCTGCTTAACAGCAATTGGTGGTGCCTCACGAATAGCGTTTGGGAAAGAAAAGGAGACTCACCTTGTACAAAGCAGGAATGATCTGATGCATTTTCAGTCGATGAAATACAAAGATATCGTACACTGCTGAAACGGCAAGAACAGTCACTCCTTGCTCCTTCCACAGCATGCTGCATCCTCCACACAGCCCTGCCCCCAAGATCCAGCCCCAAGTGATGGGTGAGGAACCTCTGGTAGAGCAGTGCTTCACGTAGCACATCAGGGAAAGCAGAAAGAAGAGGCAGGCTCCGATGTCTGCCCTCCCTACGATCCCTGCTACGGCTTCTGTGTGGATGGGATGAGATGCAAACAGCAGGCCAGCTATCAAGGTCCAGTATCCATCCCCGAACAGGATCCTGGAAAAGTTTGTGAAAAGGCCTGTGACTGCAGCATGTAACAGAACGTTCACCAGGTGGTAGCCCCAGGGGTCCATTCCTCCGACGGCGTGATTGATGCGGAAGGAGAGGGTGCAGAGAGGCCTGTATGACTTGTGGCTCCCACTGTGAGTGAGCAGCGTCCCCCAGAAGTCATTGTAGAAGATATGGGTCCATGGCGTCTCAGGCAAAAGGTCCTGGTTTGTCTTGATGGCTCGACTGAAAAAAACAAAAACTTCATCAGAAAAAAAAAAAAGGAGGTGCAAATGAAAGGTGGTGTGAAAATGGAATCACACTACTACACCCCAAGAAATAACAGCATTGCTTTGGTGCTGCTTTAATTCAAGTTTTAAATTTTTACAAGGAGGTGTTAGAAAACTACGCATCTATTGACTTCTCAATAAAGCAAGATTTCCATATAAATTGGCTTTTAAAACATTAGAAACAGATGTTATGCTGCTTCCATTAAATTAAAACACCCTTCAGTGACATTTTTCTGAGTCTAACCTAGAAGTAATCAGTTCAGATTTGATGAGCTATAATTAAAATGTAAAAGAAATCTGAAAACTTAAACATTACTGTTGGAACAACGGAACCTCCAGTAATTCACAACTAAAACCTCAACTGGCCTTTTATATTGAAATTTTAATTTTGATGTTGGAATGAATCTCATTGCCATGGATGAACAATAAATTCAGAAGTCAGTAAGCATGCAAATCTCCAGTGTTGTATGTGGCACTCCCATACATGTCTCATGCATAATTTGACTGACAACATTTTCAGCTAATACCTGGCTTGAGGCAGACAGATTTAATTTTTACAGATTAAAATACACCTTTTCTTTAAATTTCTTATACTTACAAGTAAGGAAAAGGCATTTTTAGGTTGTGCTAGCTTATGAATTCAAGTCTGTGTCAGCTTGATCAGAAAAAAAAAAATGCTGCAGCCTTCAGCTGCTGCCACCCTGGCAAGGACTAGTGCCAACCATTAGCAGTCTCCATGTCAAATTCAGTATTGTAAAAATCTGTCCCCCATAATGTTTGTACAAATAAAAGAATTTGCATTTAAAATTTATGCTGTGGGAGAATGTGTTAGACCTGTTTAGCTCAAAAAGATGACTAGAATTTAATTAGTTACTTGCCTTCATAACCAAAGTTGTACTTAAGCAGTTCTTTAAAGATGCATTGTAGCTACTACTGAGCTTATGACATTTAGCATTTATTTTAGCATGGTAATTAACATTAACTTCAGCAAACTCAAGACTTTTCTGTTAAAAATATTAAACAAGAATTAGACTTACATCTAATTCTTTACTCATTCCCTCTTTTTGCCTTTCTAATAAATATCTTCCCATACTTAAGAATTTTTCAATTCAGCTGAGGAAGAAACAAAATTGGTGCGAAACTCGGGCCAGCCTTTGAAACATGCTACTTTAATTCATACTCCAAGACTCCCCTCATGTTCTCACTCAAAAAAACCCAGACCCTTGGAATCTGTATCCAACTCCCCCTCCCTCTGTTTTTTTTTTCTTTTTTATGGTACTAGTTTCAGGAATGTTGCCTTGTTCTGTAAAGAAAAATGGTCAAACACTGATATGCCACAGCATCTCCATGCAAATACTCCAAATACCATGCAGCTCAGCATTTCCATTGTCCACAGCTCATTGCTGTAATGTTTCCAGACATGTTTCCTCTTGGCACGTCCTTTTATCTCTGCACATATGGAGGTTATTGGGAGGTCATCTTAAATCCTTTAAAGATCTGATGATGCCTTCTAGAATACTTGAAAACTTCATTTTTGCAGTGGATCAGGTTGCTTATATTTGTTTTCCCAACCCCACACACATTTTTCTCATTTTAGTCCTGTCACAAAAAAGCATTAGAAGAAAACAAGATCTTTGTTTTCACATTATTTATCTTGTCCTTTGGGGTAGCTCTTTCCTGAAATCTAAGTACGCTGTTTGTGATTTCAGTTTGTAGTATCACTCTCAGGCTCAACATAAGAAAACCAGCAAGAATAAAGCACGTGTTAGGCCAGAAAGAGTCCTGTATCTGAAAAAAACAATTTCTTAAGACTGACTCCCAAACAGTGAGCATAAGTAAGAATGGCTATCAGATGTCAGGAGTTGAAACCTTGAACTGCAGAAGTGTTTTTTTCTTGGGGAATTATTATGAAAATAAGTGGCAGTAATACTGCCAGCACAACTGCCCTCCCCTGAGGCACAGACAGCATTCTGCTACAAAGAGCCCAGGTGGTGCAGAGGTTAGTCCCAGGAAATGGTAGCTTTTATTCTCTCTTTTGCCAATGTGGCCATTTCCAAAACTTGAAGCCTTGCAACCACTTTAAAATAAATAAATGGAACTGCAATTACCCGTACACATGAAAACAACCCTGCACTTGATTGCTGCACTTGTTAAGCACAGAGACCAGCCTGCTCCCTCTGAGTAGCTCTTTTTCATGCAGCACATACCCATATTGGACTACTACCAACCAAAAGTAAACTGCTTTTCTCCAATTCATAAAGAAACCTATTGCACATTATGAATGCATTAATTCAGGCGAGTTTTATTCATAGCCTTAACAACAAACTTGATGCAGTCTTGATCCTTTCTTGTTCAGTTCTCTTCATATTAAAAATTTAAAGTAAAGAACTACAAAAACACACCAAACCACCAAGAAAAAAAATCTTACCAAATAAAAATTTTCAGAAAGTCTGGAAGGTACTGTATTGATCACTTTATATTTGGGTACTGAATTAACTGGAAAAATCTTGAAATACTCCTGGTTTCTCATGCCCATAATATTAAGAGAAGCTGCCAATTCCAGCTTACTCAGTGGTCCAGTCAAGTAAAATGTTAAATTCTCTGACTCAAGATTTGAAATAAAGTTAAAATTCTTTCCCTAAGCTTGTTTTTTGCTAAATACTTGAAAGTAAAAAAAGAAAATATCTGGATAACGCTTTGAGATATTTGGAAAGTCTAATACAAGAGAAAATCCAGATGTTCCACAGCAAAGAAGCAAGTCACACATAGGCTCCTTGCAAACATTCAACAACCGCCCTGTTTCGCATTATAAAATGCAGTAAAAACACACCTGGCCAACGTTAGACTTGACTGCACAGAAGGATGCAGGAATACAAGCATCTGAGATACTGGAGCCAAGCAGCTGTAATTTTGCCCTCAGTAGTGGACTATGTCTCAGTAACACTAAGGACAACAACCCGGACACCATTACAGTAGGTCAGACAGAAACAGATCCTACCCAGCTGGGGCTGTGCCCATCTGCATCCCCAGCCTGGCTGTCTAACATGACTGGCTAGAATTAGCCCTTTTATGTTTATCTTGGTGAAAGCCTGTAGAAGAGGAGGCTCAGGGGAGACCTCATCACTCTCTACAACTCCCTGAAAGGAGGGGGTAGCCAGGGGGGCGTTGGTCTCTTTTCCTAGGCAACTCTCAGCAAGACAAGAGAGCACAGTCTTAAGTTGTGCCAGAGGAGGTTTAGGTTGGACATTAGAAAGAATTTCTTTACTGAGAGGGTGATCAGGCATTGGAATGGGCTGCCCAGGGAAGTAGTTGATTTTCCATCCCTGGAGATATTTAAAAAGAGACTGGATGTGGCACTCAGTGCCATGGTCTGGTAACTGCAGCAGTAGTGGATCAAGGGTTTGACTCGATCTCTGAGGTCCCTTCCAACCCAGCCAATTCTATGATTCTATGATTTTAAGGGAGAGCATACAAAGTTTGTATCTAACAAAAGAATGAAAATAATTGGTGCTAAATTGCTCAAGTCAGGACCCTGAGGTTAGCATCAGCCACCCCCCCATGAGCCTCCAGGAATACCAGCCCCTGCCCCAGGAACACATCAGTAGGCTTGGTCTCCATCCCTGCACAGCCCTTCCCTCTCTCTCTGTAGGCCTCCCTGAGATGGGCCACAGGCCCACATCTGGGCACAGCCTCAGCACCAGGGAAGTGCTCAATGTTTCCAGTTGCTTCCCTCCTCTCCTGGCTGGGGCAAGGCTCAGGTTTTCTTCAATTACTAAATTAACAAGCTGTTAGCTCTGCTGCAGCACTGATGCTTAGTTGCCTATTTCCACAGCAATTTTGAAAGCATTCCCTCTTCACGGCCTGGCAGGAAGCACGGATGCATCCTTTGTAAAGTCTCTCATGCTGGCAGCCACCCGGGCTCTTAGCAGATAGAAAATTATATTAATTGTTGGCTCCAGGAAAGACTCTGGGATAAAGGAAACTACAAAATGCCTTATTAGCCTTGTCTTCTCCTTCACTCACAGTTTACCTTCAGGTTACATCCCTCAGATTAGTCCAATCTTGCTAATGGGCATAACAAGAAAAACTCTCCAACTGCACTCATCACTCTTGAACAGAGCCACAAATTCTGCTCTTGTTAAAAGGCAGCAGGTCACCAGGGAAAGTCATTTTTCAAAACTCCAACAGAACTGACTTTTTTACTTTCAAGCAGCCTTAGATAAGGTTTGCAGACTCAGCCAGGGAACTTGCTTTCTCACATTAATACCCGCCCATTTCACACATCCCAGGAGAGTGGGATATCTTATTCAGTTGATGGGTTTGAGGGGGGGTAGAAAAGCTATCGGTTCTTCAGAAATGGAAGTCTGAAGACAAAAATTGTAAAGGCAAAATCAAAATTTTTAATCCACTCAAAACCATCCTTAAACCACTTATTCGCCTAGGTCAGTACACACACCTTGAGCACAATTCAGTAAACATTTTTTTTTTCAGCAAACTAAGAAGTGCCAGAAATCCAGCAGTTCACACATGCACATACACATGTATACACACACACACAAAATCCCAGATGTTTTAAAAATTAACAGCTATATACATCCTAAACTTCTGCACTAGTGCTAAACTGATCCAGGTGTTAACACCAGGGTAAAAAAACAGATGCAACATTCTAAAGTGATTTAACGCGTTAAGCCGTATGTTCAGCTTCAATATTGCTAATGGTCCCCATATGCTGAAAGTGAACATCAGCATTTGAAGTAGAGAACATATTTTAAAGAAAAAGGAGAACTCCCAAATGTGCACACAGGAAGCCATTGACCAGCCCTCTCCCGCATAAAACAGATAGGCTGTGATGGAATGGGAAGTCTCTGCTTGGAGGTTTCTTTGTTGTTTTTCCTCAAGATCATTGAGAAGTATTTTTCATCTACGCCCTTTTCATAAATAACTATGGGAAAGCACCCTAGAGTATTTTTACAGTGCACCTTAACAAGTCATCCTACAGATACTTTCAAGATTACATGTTGCTTATACAGACAACAAGCCTGAAAACGCAGCTAGAGCCTACTTTATGTACTCCAACAGTTTCACATCTCCCAAATACACAGCAGCCCAGTTGGCTTTCCATGCTATTTACAGGTTATCTGAAGACACAGGGTGTTACTCAGAAGAGACTGGTGGTAATAGTTACATGTAGCACTGAATGCTGGTGGGCAACTGCCCTAACCACAGAAGTATGCTACTTATATTGATTTTCTTATTGACTAAGAGAGCTTTGAAAACTTTGAAAACCGAACATTTTGGTTACAAGAAGGTTGAGATAGCCTGAGAAATCTTTTCCACCTGAAACATAAATATTTCAAAAGCTAACTATAAAGGCTTTGAACTGTATAACATATGCCTTTTCACTTCTATTAATGCTAACCCTAAGAGCACCTCACTCCCTCTCATGTTTAAGCTTCAGCCTGACATAACAAGTCCACAGAAGATGGACTATGTGAAATTTGAAACCCTAATTAATATCAACAGCCTGGCATACTTCATTATTCATGCACAGGTACAAAATGCATGCTGGAGGGAAGTGAGAGAAGTGATTAATATTTTCTAAAGCAGGACAATGAGACACCAACTCAGGAGGCAGCAGATAAAAACAGAGGAAGAAAAAGGGCTCCTGTCTTCGTGTCTGTCCTGAGTTTCTTTACCACAGCATGTGCAGTAGTTTGCGGGGGGGAGGATTTAAAAAACCACATTCCTAAACCAGAAAATGCTTTCTGCTTTCTCACAGCTCTGTCATAAGCTAACTTCTCTCCCAACTACACTGTACAACACAAAGCCAATAACTGTTCCTGTTATGAGAATATGAGACACTTCATATTTACCTGATAACATTCTTTCAAATACACATTCAAGGTTATTCTTCAAAATATTCCTCAGTGCCAAACACCTGCCTGGCAATGTCACAATTTGTTTATTGTGTTTGTGTATATATACAAGTGTGTGTGTCTGTGTGTACTACCATCTTCTGAAGCGTGGTCACAATTTATAGTTGGAACTCTTCTGATGCCCTTTTCAAATCTATTTTAGATGATAAAAGTGGGCCCAGCAGGCCTTATTAGATTTTACTGTTCTGCAGTAGAATATAGCACTAAACTATTTCTCTTCCCCACCTCCCTCTGAAAAAATAAAACAAATAATTTTTGCCATTCCACCATGCAGCAACTCCTAACAGTACAAGGATGGACATTTTAGGGCCTGAGAACAGTCACTGAATTAGATGTGTTTTCTTAACCAGACAAAGCAAATTACTATTAAACTACTTCTTTTGACAAACCACCTTCTAAATACACAGAAAGACACATTTTAAGCCATTACCTGAAAATGAGGGCACATCTGCTGTAAAACCATGCAACAGAGTTCATGCATGAACTACCACCATGGTGCTGAGGGAGCTGGCGGAGGTCATTGCTAGGCCACTCTCCATCATCTTCAGTAACAGGAGAGGTGCCTGAGGACTGGAGGATAGCAAATGTCACTCCAGTCTACAAGAAGGGCAAGAAGGAAGACCCGGGTAACTATAGACCGGTCAGCCTCACCTCCATCCCTGGAAAGGTGATGGAACAACTTGTTCTTGTCACTATGTCCAGGCATATCAAGGACATGGGGGTCATCAAGAGCAGTCAGCATGGTTTTATCAAGGGTAAATCATGTTTGACTAACCTCATAGCCTTCTATGAGGAAATTACTAGGTGGATAGATGATGGAAGAGCGGTAGATGTGGTTTATCTTGATTTCAGTAAAGCATTTGACACCGTCTCTCACAGCATCCTTGTAGATAAGTTGATCAAGTATGGGTTTGGTGATCAGGTAGTGAGGTGGATCAGGAACTGGTTGAAAGGAAGGAGTCAGAGAGTTGTAGTCAATGGGGCAGAATCTGGTTGGAGGTGTGTGACTAGTGGAGTCCCTCAGGGGTCGGTACTGGGACCGGTGTTGTTCAATATCTTCATCAACGACTTGGATGAGGGTATAGAATGTACCCTCAGCAAGTTTGCTGATGACACTAAGCTGGGAGGAGTGGCTGACACACCAGAGGGCTGTGCTGCCATTCAGAGAGACTTAGACAGGCTGGAGAGTTGGGCAGAGAGAAACATGATGAAATTCAACAAGGGGAAGTGTAGAGTTTTGCATTTGGGGAAGAACAACACGATGGCCCAGTATAGGTTGGGGGCTGACCTGCTGGAGAGCAGTGTAGGTGAAAGAGACCTGGGGGTCCTGGTAGACAAGAGGATGACCATGAGCCAGCAATGTGCCCTTGTGGCCAAGAAGGCCAATGGCATCCTGGGGTGCATTAGAAAGGGTGTGGTTAGTAGGTCAAGAGAGGTTCTCCTCCCCCTCTATTCTGCATTGGTGAGGCCGCACCTGGAGTATTGTGTCCAGTTCTGGGCCCCTGAGTTCAAGAAGGACAGGGAAGTGCTTGAAAGAGTCCAGCGCAGAGCTACTAAGATGATTAAGGGAGTGGAACATCTCCCTTATGAGGAAAGGCTGAGGGAGATGGGTCTCTTTAGTTTGGAGAAAAGGAGACTGAGGGGTGACCTCATCAATGTTTTCAAATATGTAAGGAGTGAGTGTCAGGGAGATGGAGTTAGGCTTTTCTCAGTGGTGACCAGTGATAGGACAAGGGGTAATGGGTGTAAATTGGAGCATAGGAGGTTCAAGTTGAATATCCGGAAAAATTTTTTTACTGTAAGGGTGACAGAGCCCTGGAACAGGCTGCCCAGGGGGGTCGTGGAGTCTCCTTCACTGGAGACATTCAAAACCCGCCTGGACACGTTCCTATGCGAAGTGCTCTAGGTGGCCCTGCTCTGGCAGGGGGGGTTGGACTAGATGATCTTTCGAGGTCCCTTCCAACCCCAAGGATTCTATGATACATCAGTCCCTGACCATCCACTTCTCTGTTCTTTTCAGCACATGGCAGACTACATTGAGGAAAAAAAAGCTCAGTAATTCAGTTCTCAAAAAATCACTTTTTTTTTTCCCCCATCGAATCTATTTTTTGACACAGCAGTTTCAGAAAGTTCAAGGAAATTGTACATAATTATCCTTAAACATATGCCTTTTATGCACTCTAAAGTCTGAAAAAAATATTTAGATGGCACTGACTTATTTTTAGTGAAGCGTTGAAGAGAATACTCAAGAACACATACACATGCAAATATAGAAATAATGAGTAATGGAGAAAATTCTGAACTACAACATGACATTTCTACAAGCTTTTTATGTTTGGGAGTGAGGAGGGTGGTAGAGGATAAAAAAAAGCATCATGTTATTTTGTGTATGTTCCTTTCTTCAAGCCTTTTTATTTAAACACCAAGAAAAACCCAAAACCACTTTCGTTAAACAAGGCCTGGTCTAAACTTAAGTTTTACTGTTTTAACTGAAAGCTGTTATTTAAGATCTATTTAGTGAAAACTGGTATATGTATATCCACAGAGGCCAAGTGATTCAGAGAACAGTCAGACCCACTCTGTGGTTGATTATCCAAAGCACAGCCAAGCACAAACCCCACCACACTACTAACTATCAGGTATGGAATTTTTGTCCATCAAGAATTCTCCTATCTCCAAAAAGTCACCTCCTCTCTCCCCCTTCAGCTCCACCATAAGATGCATAAATGCATAAAACCAGTGTTTTGACACACACCAATTGTACATGTCTCATCACTTTTCCTACCCAAAGATACCATGGTAGCAGCTTTGTGGGGTGGTTTTGGTTTGTTTGGGTTTTTTTAAATATTTTACAGAAAGAACATTTTCCATTTATGTTAAGCACATTTTGATATCTTACAAATATTTAAGCTGAGGTCTTAAGACTATTTTGTATAGCAAAACGCTAACTCTGATATGTTTTTTCTTGTCCTATGTCCATTTTTAGTAGAACTGCCCTCAAAAGTTGCCAAATTATATAAAGATCACACGCAAATATATTAACTTAGCACACTTCAAAAGGTATCATTTTCAGACAGTAAATTCCAAATAAAGGAGTAAGTGAAAATAGAATGCTTTAAATATTTCTTTCCTGAAATGAGTTTGGTCTAAGGAATCAAACAGATGCAACTGGTCTTCAAAATTAACCCTATCTTCCTAGTCTGGTTTACCAACTTCTGATTTGCAGTCACAGGTGAATGTGGTTATAGCCCTATTTATAGTCAGATGCTAAATATGAAGAAAAAAATTGAATTCTCTATGAGAATCTAAAAAATAAATTTATTTTGAGTCAGCTTCAAAGTCCAGCTGCACAACCATGAATCAAAGATACCATTTCAGTGAAACTTTCTGAGGAAGAAAAAGAGGAAGCTCAGGAAACATACAAAACAAAGAAAGCTTAACTTGATAGAAGAAACAGCCAGAAATGTTAACATATACTTGAGATCAAACTCAAGGCTTACGCTTCTCAGCACTGGAATCAACCAAAAGATTTAAATTATCTTTTCAGAAAATTTCACATAAAAAAAAAATTTGCATCACTTTTCCTTCTCAAATTCCTTTTAAGCAAAACTCCTAGAGAATATATTGAAGGGCTAAAATCTGGCTACAAACATTTGTGACAGTCAGAGGTAGACTTTATCTGTAGGCCTTGCCACATATGTGTCAGAAAAATTCCTAGAAGTTTTGGGTTTTATTTAGTAGAAAGAAAAAAATATAAATGGAACTTGCTACAGACGTATGTAAAAATAATGTTTTTTTTTAAAAAAAGAATGAGTTCTGTCAAAAAGTAAAACAATCCAGATAATTAAGACCAATATTTAGTCCCACAAAGATGTGCAATGACTTCTTTTAGTGAATACTGTCCTACATAGTCCTACATGAAAGAACCATGCTCTTTCCAGCTCTTCAACTTCTTTACAGAAATACTGTGGGATGTTCTTTATAAACATGCTTTATTGGAGCAGACTGGCACCCATTAGTTTGGAAGACATTGATACTACTGAAAAAGGTTCAAATGAGTTTGACTGATTTGTTTCACCTTTGTTCCTTAATAGCTTATCCAGATGCAGGGGTCCACTAGAGAAAACCAAATGTTGTGGCATGCCATAGCAACTGTGAAACACTGGATATTGAAATCACAGCAATGTTCAAAATTAATGTCATTTTCCCTTTTTTCTTAGTTAAGAGTACCCAGATAGTAGGCAAGCATTTGGGAGTGACATCAAAAGGACTAATCACAGCTATTTTGTAAAAGAAACTATGGGCTTTATAGTTGCCAGTCATATGCAGGTCTACACCAAGTATGCTCTCAAAGATTTTACAGGATGCTGTCAAAGATTGAGCTAAAAAGCCAGGAAATTAAAAACTAGTTGAATTATGTTATCAGAAAACAGAGGATAAAATTCAGATTTCTGCTATACTGGGGTTAATCCACATTAATATTGGAATAACCTCCAGTTTATGTCAGTGAAAGCAATAGAGTTTTATAATCAAACTCAATTGGCATAAGCTTTTATAGCCTTTTAATAGACCTTTTAGATTTCCATACATAAAACCAAAACAACCAGAGACCATTCCTTTCTATGTTTTAGAGCAGCTGTTGGGAGGCAGTCAGGAATTAAAAAGTATTTCAGATGACAGCCCAGGTAAACCAAAGCCAGTACCAGAATGAAGTACCTGATCAACCTTCCTGACAATACCATTACAGCTAATTGAGCCAAGCTACAAGTAAAAAAAGCAGCTAGTGTTGAACTAAGACAGTGCCAGATGTCCAATTCTACAGTAGTCAACCACTTGAACTTTTCTGCATGAGTGACTTGCTTGCCATTTCATTTATTCTATATTTTTGCAGCAGTTTTAGCTCTCCTAAGAAGTATCCTTTTAAAAAACGGAGGTCTGAAGATCTACTGGAAGAAAAAAAGCCAATATTTATTGCTAGGCTTAACTTCCCTACTGTAATATTTAAGTTCAGCCACCCCTGACAGCAGCACAACAGAGGACTACATGTCTCCTACCATCTGAGAAACTCAAGTGCCAAAAAAGATACAGTATTTCATAACTCTGCCCTTTAGACAACAGCCATAAGTTCTGCCTGAAGAGATCTATAAAGGAAAGCTGATCGAACACAAAGCTTTACGAAAGCCTTAAAAAGTGAACAGCTTGCTTCTCTCAGTAATCTACAACAAAACCAAAAGTGGTCTGTGTGGAAATGATTCATGTAGAGTATTTTATTAAGACAGAAATTCTAAGTTGTCTCTCAAAACTCTAGCACTGCTAATGGACAATGATAATTTTGCATTTTCCATTCAGAAGGACAACTGGTGGAGATCACAATAGAAAAAACACAAAACTTCAAACATAGAGGAAAACAAATAACAGGTAGATTAAGAGACTTACATTGAACTCAGTGCAATGAAGGTGACCCAAATATAAGACTGCCTGCAGAGGTCAGCCAGTACTTTCAGACCTCAAAAAGGAGAAACAGGGTGCAGTGTGCGATTGCATCTGTCAATAAGGCAAGTGTATTCTCTTCAAATATCTCAGCTTCTCACATAAGGACAGATGAAATACAGAATTTCACCTTGGAGAGAAGCTTCAGCTTGCCTAAATTTGAATCAAGTCTGTTTTCTACCAGGGATCTGCATGTGTTTTATGTATACCATTTAAGAAATGGCATTGTAATGCCCTCTTTGTTTTTGCTTTGGGGTTTTCTTTATTTGTTGTTGTTTTGTTTGTTTCCCAAAGAGCAACACTCCATTTGAATCTTTACATAAACTACAGCACACATCTATTGCCTACAAAGCTGGGGCAGGTTACTTCTTCGGAGTTCAGGCTCCCACTTTGTTGTCTCTCATGGCATTACAAGCCACTGAAAGTTTAATGAAGAAAATTACAGTTTGCCAGAGCATATAAAATAGCAGGATGTATTCATTTCTGCACAATAAAACCAACCTAGAGTAACAAAAGGAGTAAGCAGTTTCTCCTCTACCACACTTGGCTTTTTTTTTTTTCTAGAACTCTACAGTGATCTTGCTACAATGTAGGCAAGAAGGTGAGAAGATTTATTTCTCACCACAGGAAATTACTTGTTTGGAATAATACAATATTGTGTATGCATCATAAATTTTCCAGGTTCCTAACACATTGTGGTACATAGAAAAATGCTGAGAAGTGAATTATGACACATAGCTAATAAATGACATGGCTATCTAACCCACAGATCCCATCCACCAAGACAATGTACTTACTGTAGGGATATAAAGATTTCAGTGTAGACTGCCATGCTTTTTTAATGTCACCTGAAGAAATACTGAAAAAGTAAGACACTGCTATCCAACTATTTTAGAAAAAATTTACCCAGATGTACATAATTGGCCATACCTACCTCACTCAAATCAACTTCATCACCCCTCTAGTTCGTTTTCAATTCTAAGCTTCTGGGATAAAACCCTGTAAAAACAGAAGCAGCTCTGGCTCATGAGAGGCACTGGGAGCCCACAGGAAACCCAAAAAGTCACCATCACATTTTAAAACACACTGGGAGTTAGAAGTCACACCCCTGGAAACTGGAGTCAACTGGGAACTGCAACAGTGCTGGCTATGAAGTGCTGACATGAAGGTGTTGAAGTTGAATCCCAAACTTCATCAGCTACTGAGAAAGACAAAATAGTATTTCTAGAGACACAAGCTCATGTTATTTTAATATTACAGGCCAGTGTTAGAGGCCAACAAAATAGATGAAAGTTTTAAATTAAAGGTCACTCTGTGGGCAGATATTCTCCAATTTTATGTATAAATCAAGCCAGGTGACTTATTTCTAATAGCTATGAAAATAATAAAATTGGCTTCAATGACCTCAGAGATACATGTGCTTCTTTGTGGTTGTGGCCCCAGGCAACCTTGAAATCAGCCATTCTGTTAAGTCAGAAATATGGCACACAGCCAAGCTCCTGTAAGAGTTAAAGGTCCTGCACATACTTTCTTTGTGTGTTTATTTGAATAGAATAGTAACCAGGTTCTGGGCCACCCATCACTTATAGACCTCCCATAATATTTAAAGCAACTGTTCAGCTGAATCTGGATATACCAGTCAGCCTTGGGATACTAGGCTTTAACAAAAAGATGTAAAGTAGCAGGGAAAATAACATCAAAAGAGAGTTTATCTGGAGATAATTTTATGTGTATTTTCCTCTCCAGAAGAGTCACACATGTTGGGTACAGTTTAATTAATAAGATAACCTAAAAGCTGTTACAAAGCCAAACGAAATATAAGCTAAAAAAAATTGTCCAATATAACAAGAAATCTGATAATTAGCAGAAAATAGATACTTCAAGTCACCATACTGTAAAATAATTTTTTTTTTTAATAACACACCTCCTCCTTTTTGCCTTTATTCTCCAAGGTTACAGAAAGAGACTGTACCAACTAACTCATAATCAGGAATACCACCATGATGTCTGAACACTAGAAATGATGATTTGAGCATTCAAAAATAACTGGCATTTGTCAGTAGTCTTAAGGACACCCTGCAACTAAGTAAACAATCAGTGTCTCAATTCACAAAAGTAATAATAAATTATATTTCCATTCAGAAGCTTTTTTTTTTTTAAACTAAGGTTTCCATAATGCAGGAAAACATCACTGAACACTTTTTCTACCTGTACAGCTGAGCTCGCTCTCTCAAGTAAGATGAATTCGCAGGGGAAAAATTTTGTGCCTAATGATAAGCAGGGGAAAATGAGTAAAACTTCCCAGCATACGTAACACAGGAGTTATACTTCTCTATTTTCTTGCTAGTGGCACTTTTTTTTACCATAGGTTTCTCTCAAAGAAACCAAGAGTAAAATTGACGGAGATAAGGGAACAAAGTTTTTAGAACTCACTAATAGTAACCATCCTGATCCAGCCTGGAATTCATGGCCTCCTCTCTGTATTATTCATTGTAAACAGCAAAGAAAATAAAGTAGCAAGCAAAATGTTCTAGAAGAGGGACCAAATCTGGACAATTTTTGTTGGTAGGTAACAACTCTGACAGTTCCATTTCCAGCCTGGCCAACCACTATTCTGAACAGTCATAAACTATTCAAGTGTGTATATACATATACTGTGATTTTGGAATTGCTACTTTAGAAAGTTGATACAGTACTAAAATCTGAAGCTTTAAATTTGGCTCCTGCAATGGAAAAGTGTACAAAAGCATGACTGCTCACTAAAACCCAAGGAAGGAATCCAGTGCAGCTGTCAGCAATAATTAAAAATTAATAAAACAGAATTATTAATAATTTGTAAAAATTTTTTAAGTACACGTCTTTAAGACCTTAAATACAGAGAGGAAAGCATTGCCAAGAACTGCAGAAACTCTGAGACCTGCCACTCCACCTTTCCTGGCACCCAAAAGATTGCTAAAAGATAATAGTTACTCTAAACTGAATTTCACACTGCTCGGATCACCAAATGGACTAACTCAAAAAGAAAGTTTTTCATTAAACACAGAGTAAAGGCAAACAAAAAGAAAAGCCAACCTGTGGTATGGTGTCTACTACATAAGGCAGAGGTGGTAGATACCATAGCTTGTAGCATACCTGCCAATTTGTGTTGTTTTTTTCTTGAAACTACCAGAAAAAGTAGTTTGCAGATACCTCATTCCAGTACAACACCCCACTGTGCTGGCGACACAAAGCTTCCTTCCCACTGGGCATGCTTTGTCTTTGTAGAATTAACTTAAAGCCAGGAACAACAATTCACCCTTCCTCTTGGTATTTATTACATGGCTTCTTACTGTCTGAAGGATGCTGATGTCTCTTGGATACGTTTTTGTAATTTTTCAGAACTTATTTTAGAAGCTGTGTAATGAGTTTTAAACTGAGGTTTCATGGTGATGTTTTTCAAGCTCAACTGATTAAAGCTTGTTTAATGGATATTGGAGAAAATATATTATTCACCTTAATGAGAACTTATGCAAATCAATGCCACTAGCTTCTGCAGAAAACGTTTTCAATTAGTTATAATTAGGCTTTTTTTTTTTAGGCTTCTGTTTTTTTCCTATTAGAAAATTATAAGCATGGATATTATTTTTTTTCCAGTTGTGGGAGAAGCACCTAATTGGTGTGATGTACAAACTCCTATACAAACAGACTTGTGAGTGCAGAGCCCTTTTCATCCCTGCCATTCAGATCAGGTCTAAGCATATCCTCTCATATGTCAGTGACTGGAAAGATGAGAAAGGAAGTTGGTCATGAGTGTTGACACACACATAGATTACTCCTTCAGGAGCAGGCTTTAAGGAGAGTGATTTTCTAGAAAAAATAAGCATAGTCAAATATTGGCACATCCTCCCAAACACTTCTGAAACTCTCACAAACTCTCAAAGGTCTAGCTCTAAATATAAAAGTTTTCATTTTACATATTTCATGGGCATTTCAGTAGCTTGCCTATTTAGTATTAATATAAGAAAACCTTGCTTAAGTGGATAAGCTGTTCTTTGAATATAGTCAGAAATATTCCAGCAGAGAATTTGCAACAACTCTAAAAGAGCAGTGCATTTACCAGTAATAATATTTGAACTATTTTTACAGGTATAAATTGGTATTTACAGGTATAATGAAGAAGATAGTGCAAAGCTTTATACTGCAGAGATAAAATAGTCAGATATTATTATGATTGATTAGATCATACATTAAAAAGCTCCTTATATAAAAGTGAAATTCTTACTGTATTATAACTTATTTCCTAAAACCAGGTGCTTTTAGCTCTTCTGACCAAAAACTTATTATCACTTTGGGAGATTTTTGTTATGGTCTGTCTGATAAAGTCTTAATTTTGAGGAACAGCACAAGTCCATAGGACTGGAACAGGGCAGAATCCAGCCAGTGCTTCGTTCCAACCCTCTCACTTGAACAGTGAAATCCCATCCCTGATCCCAGAACTAATCCTGAATCACTCCAACTTTATTCCTTTCATCAAGCTAATGTTTAATTTGGGAGGAAAACGAACGACAAGATGGAAAGTGACCCTGAGGTTGTTACCCAGAATTACTATTCAGAGAACATCATTTCTCTCTGCCCCTATTTCTTCCATGGAGCCTCTGGATTCCAGTCCCAGAACATCTGTGTTCTAAAAGAGTCTCTTTTTAAAAGCAGACCTACACATCTTACATTGTTCTTGCTCTTCTATTAGGATTTCCCATGCTGAAGCCCAACAGGGACAGAAACTGGGGAAAAAAAAAAAAAAAAAAGACTGCCTCAAGCAATCCATGTACTACAAATGTACAGCTACCTGTTTATGACAAATTTCTTCATGATGCGTGTAGGGTATGCATGTTTTTTGCTATGAAATAGAAGTTTTCATACATCCTGATGGCTATAAACATAGCTCCTATTCATAAAAAAGATGAATTCATAGCTCCTATTCATAAAAAAAGATGAATTCATAATCAGACATATTCATAATCAGATGTATTTCCTCACCTGCTACAGCTGCTTAATCACGTGTCAGTTATGCAGAAATGAAAGTGTGCTTCCACTTGGAAAAACAGATGTAAAAATGACTGTTTGGTTCTGGGTTTTTTAATACACAAAATAAGGTTACCACTCTGCAACTGTTAGGTCCACAAAAATCAATGAGGGATCTGCAAATCAAGCTCATCCCCTTGGAAGCTCATAATGCTATGACTTAGCAGCAGACAGTTGATGGGCTCCTCCCAACTGCAGTGACATTTTATATAATGCAATCCTAAACATTTAAGATCTGAAAAACACATACACAGGAGTACATCTACCGTGCCCAGAACAGTAACAATCAAAATTAATGTACAGGATAACTATCTTGAGCCACACATAAAAACAAGAGTGAAGTTTTGGAGTGGAAAGCAGATTCATATGAAATTAGAAAGCAATGTAGAATATTAAACAGTGATAAAAACAAGGTGAAACTGCTTTGCATTTAATTTGCAGCCAGAATTTGGCAGCTGGAATTTCATTAACCATTCTCTCAGTGATGTATGAACCAGTTCAGCCTCCCAAGACTATACATGTTCTGCAGGGCTTGCAGTAGTAAAACTAACATAATAGCTAGAATCATAAAGACAGAGAAAACCACTTTTCAATATACTCAATAAAGTGACATGGTTTATTTTTGAAGCAGCCACTTAGCCCTTCTGGAAGCATAGGTACAGGCAGATGACAGAAATCATCTTTTGCACTTCAATATTCACTGCCAAGTGGATATTATAAAGCAAATTCACTTCTTGTTTTGCCATTAACACTTTAATTTGTCAACTTCTAAGAATAAAAGAGATCCTGTCTTACAGAAAAATAACTTTTTTTTAGTCTAAACAACTGAAGTAAACTGCAGCATCCTGGTTCTGATTTCTAGGTAAGGTCACAATAACTTAACAGCCACTAGAAAGTGTTCAAGATGAAAAGTCCAAATGATTAGGCTTCTGAGGCACCTTTAGCTCATGGTATAAAGTTGTAAGTGTAAGTAAAAATTCAGGCATTGCAAGATAAATATTCCTATAAATAATTTACTTTACATGAATGATGCTTTATTGGCTGATTTTCTTTTTTTAAGTCATCTAGCCAAACAAACATGATCTAAGGGAAGATAATTACAACAGCACCAGGAATGTAGTATTCAGTAACATTTTTCTATTACAAGTGATGCTTTCATGCACAACAACATTCAATACTTTAATAGCAAAAACTGGCTTTCAGCACTGTAATTTCAAGAATTACGGTTTCAGAGCTTTCAGTATTTTGCTGCTGTAAGATTTAAGATTTGTTCTGCTCTAAGCAGCCAAACCATTTAGCATTTCTCCAGTTCTACATCAGATTAGAAGACATTTCCCTTCTCCTCCAGTTTTTTCCCCCTCAGCTGCTGTGTTCTCCCATTTCCATGAAAGAATGTAGGATTACTAACCCATAAAGGAAAGGGGGGGTAGGGGGGGTGTAGAAAATAGATAGTAATTAATACAATTACTTTATCCAGCTACAGAAATGAAATTTCAATACAAATCCATTAAGTCGTCCAAATACATGATGATCCTTGTCAGAAACATCAACTTCATCCAAAAACTGTTTTGGATTTTTTATTTTTCTTTCAAATGACTTACTTTAAAAAGAAAGTTTCCACCTCCCTTCCTCAGCTTTGATTACCCCACTGAGTGAAATTAGCTGGTCTAGAAGAAAAGCCACACACATGCAGCCACAGATGCACATATTTCTTTCCCTGAATGTGATTTCCCAATTTAGGCATACTGTATAAGGTCTTAGGTTCTGATGGCTCTCATGAAGCTAAAGCTTTCTCTTAAGATACGCAAAATTAGGTGGGGTTATGCTATTTTTTCCCTTGCAAAACTGTTCAGAAATAACTATGGATAAACTTCGCTTTAGTCTAAAAAATGCCATACTTCAGTGCACCTTTAGAAACAAAGAAGGAAGTGGCTGTGAGAGCCACTGACAACCTAAGAAAATAAATTGTGTTGGAAAAATCTTTCCCTGATAGATGATACAGTGGCTTCCCTCAGCCCAAGAGATCGGAAGTAAAGCTAAACAAAAAATACCCGTATGTAATTGTCTGTGGTATTACCTGATGTTATCACTTAGCAGAGAGTGCAGGTCCAATAACTTTTTTTATATTTCTAGGAAGAAGTTTTCATTTTATAAAGAGTATAATTTAAGAAGAGTTAGGACCAGACTAGTTGGAAACTAAACACTTTTCCTTTATACTACTCAAAGAGCAAATTTTTTTTTCCCTCTATATTTTTCACTCCACTTCATGCTAGCCATGGGTTTAGGGACAACTGAAGGTGGGGTAAGGGTTGGCTGACTTTGAACAGATGCTATAGTAATTTGTAAGTTAATAAATTTACAAGAAAACTATGTTTTTCCCTTGTTGATACATGGAGTGAGTGACAAAGGTGCTGCCCTCTCTCACCAAGTATTGATTTATGATGCAGAGTTGGCTCTGAGGAACATAACCACTCTATTAAGAGATCAAAATTTTAAATAATCTGCCCTTTCAGATTGTCATATTTTAATAGTCTGTTTTAGAATTTCTTCATGCCAGGTTCTGAAATCTTGTTCCTAAATGCAGATCAGAAAACTTGAATCTCACTGTCAGCTTCTGTGAATATTCACCCCTAGAGTTTTTCTCTAATTACACCAACGTGTCTATTTCACCAAGTAGGTTTTACAGGTTTTTTTGCATACGTATGAACTTTACACATTTCAATGTCTCTCTCTGGGCACCATAAACCCATGAAATACATTTGTGCAACAGGCAGTCACCATAATTTAGGGGGGGAAGCAAATAAATGTGGAATTGTTTCTTTCATACTACTTGTCCCATTTTGACCAGGAGGTTCAAAAGTCTTAAGAGCAAGCACATTCACCTACTGGGAACAGAAGTTAGAGACAGTAAATTAGGTTAAATTAAATTAAATTAAACTGGTCTTTAATTTAGAATATTCTTGTTTAGGCATTTTTTATATCCTTGTAGAGATATTCTCAGCCCTGATGATTGATTTATTTAGCCTTCTCACCTACTCTCAAGCTTCTCACTGTACAGGGGTGCTTTGAAAATTGATTCATTTTAGTACAGCACTACAAAAGTGCTACATTTTATGTAAATATTAAAGGCATTCAGTTCATGTTAATAACAATATTTTAGCTAAATCTCCATTCACCATACTGAATGTAAGCATTTTCGGTTTTTAAAGTTCACAGACTGTCTAGAAAACCCCTGACAAACACTTAATAGGCACTGAATAGCACAATAAAATTAAGGTCAGCTTCAACTTGTTTTTTCAGTAATCAATTGTGTATGAAGTCAGCTCAGAGCAATCATCTCACAGGAACAGGAAGCCCACATGACATCAGAGTTCCCAGATGAAAGGGCAAGTAATCCTAGTGCCTTTTCTGCTGCCGTGACCCAAGAAGACATAGAGGGCAATGTTGTAAAGGTCAACACATAGCTGAGTAACAAGAAAAGAGCTAGCATCTTCATTACCCAAAAATTACACGGCAGTAGAAAAAGCAGTTCCTGTAACAGCTCCTCGACATCATTTCCTCCTCCCTGTCCCCACAGCCTATGTACAACACACTGTTGTTTTGTCTTCATATTGCACTGCATAAATGTCTAGGTTCTTAAGTGTGAAAGGCCACCTGGAATAAGCATGAGAGGTGTTGCACCTATTTGGCTATACACAACCTACATTACCGTTACCATGGTGAAAAATAGATTCCTTTATCCATAATTTAAAAAAAAAAATTAAATTTTATCAGCTTTTCATTAAATGGTATAGAGAAGGACATCACTTTTGGACAGCACTGCCAATTCTTCAACAGAAGAAATGGTTCAATCCAAAAGGACCAATGCTGGGTGTTATACACACTGTCCCATCTTCTTGAAAATGGCCCTCCACCTGGCCATGCTTCCCAACAAAGACAGGTTAAAAAAAGACTACTCTACACTATTTACACTTGTGATTTTTTTCTCCCTCTAGTAGGACAGTTTATTCCATTCCAATATTAAATTGCCTCCATTAAAATTTACATTGGACTACTAAAATCAGGGGAACATACTTAAAAATAGATACCTAAATGTAACTACTTTGCTGGAGAAACAAGGGGAAAGATTCATACTGGTGTAACCAAAAAGGCCTAGGAGTATTTCTTTTGTTCTGTATACATATAAAGAGATGACAATTATTACAGATCTTTGCCACTGTATTTCCGGTAGAGAGATCAGTAGATGTAAGGGCAGTCTGCACAGAAACATGCCTAATTTAAACCTAATTTGAATCTCACAGATGGCTAATAAGGAGTTTCACTGAACAAGGTCGTCTGAAGCTACAATTCCCATTTTCAAATCAGTGTTAAAAAAAGAAAAACCATACTTTGTATATACATTCATAAGATCAGCAGGAAATCAGTGTAGTTCTCTTTGTCACCACTTCCAGACTAGACAAATAAGCCCTTTTACACTCAGCACAAGCTGGATACATTTCAGAGTTCAAATGTCTGGTACTACAGCAATATCACAATTTGATGCAGCAAGCACAAGAAAAAGGGTTCCTGGCATTCACAGTTCACTTGGAACTCGAGTTCCAGATGCCTGGCTTCAACAGTAACATTAAAAGAGTAATGACTTCATTACAGAACATCATTTCTTTTCGTGAGACTTTAGCAGCAAATTTCACCACTAGTGAGTTTTCTATTCATAAGAGGAATCAGCGGACAGTCAGATGTTGGTTTAGGGGCCCACACCTAAAAAGCCATCTAAATACAGACTGGAGGACTGCCATCACTCCTCAAGACAAGCCCTGTACACTGCTACCTGTTCTCAGAAGCAACGCTATGCACCTGATTTCCACAGCCGAAATAAATCCGCTGCTTCTGATGGGTCCCATCTTATTCCTACCTCCAGGTCTCCAGGGTCTCCTCACATTTATGTCCATACTCTGTCAAAATAATGGCATTGAGTATATCCAGATTCATGTTCAGAGTACAATTTCCCTTTATAAAAGATGAATAAAGTGGATTGCTAATCTAAGATATCTGAGAATAGGGAGTGCTTACCATATTCCGATAGCAACACTCTAGAATACTACAGGTAGAATACTGCCCACACTATTCCATTACTCAGTTCCTTCCCACTGTAACTGCACAAGCATGCAATTAAAAAAAAAATAAACTACTTGAAAAATTGAAGATACTTGCATCCAAAAAGATAGCTGTTCACTGAAAAGGCTTTTATGTTATTAAGCTAAAATAAGTTCACTCCACATTCACTTAAAAAAAATCATTTTAAAATCTCAATGGAATACCTGCATTTTAATGCAAATTTTTACTTTAATTACAGTTTATTGAATAATTCTACTATTCTGACAGTAGCAATAGTGTAGTGCATCTGCCCCAGGCTTTTTGCAAGGCCTGCTCCAAAGAGACAAGTCAAAAAGCTTCAGACCCTTTCATAGCTTAACTATCCCTCAAGTCAATGCTTACTTCACCCTCAGTCTCATTTTCAAAATATCAGCTGCAGGCACAGAATAAAGCAGCAAGTAACCAGAGGGGATAAATAAAACCCTAGAGTTGCAGACAGAAAGGACAATGTAGGCAATACTTCACCAAACAACAGCAAAGAATTAGTTTCTTCCTCTAGAAGTTGTCAGACTTTTAGGATTCTTGAAAGCAAGAAGGATATCCCAGGACCAAAAATCTAATTATTATTAACAACAACATTTTTAAAAGTTACTATGATTGTTTCAAATATTTAATCACAATGATGTACCTAGGGGCAGACTTGCTCACTTGGAGTCAGATTTTATTAATCAAGGTTCTGTGATGAATGATACAACTATTTAATTTGTTACCAGTTCACTGCTTAAATAACGCATGTTGTACATTCTGTTAGAGAAATGGGTAGCAAGGTTGTTTCTTAACTTCAGCCAACTGCTCCAGCTCCAGGTCACACTGAACCATCTGGAAAAGCAGGGAATTATGCCTCCATGTCCCAAAGACCAACAGAAGCTTCACAAACTGGAGGAACTTTTGGAGCTGGCTTTGTCAAACACATTATCTCTGTAGTCTAATGAAACACAGCTCAGAGGATGGAAACTCATCAGTTCTGTTTGCTATGCTCCCCTCAAGCAAAGGGGAGACTGCTCTGGCCTTTGGGGTGTCACATAACTTGGATTACCAAGGTTGTAAGGCCTACTGTAATCATTGAAACAAAGAAAATTTTTTTGGCATCTAACTTGAAAAAACTAAAAATCTCTTTGTCCATAGAAGAATGGTTTAAAAATATATAATATTCATTCTTACAGGAAGGTAAAGACTAGGAAGAGTTCAAATACTATAATGTGTCTATACACACACTGTTATTGGAGAACTTAGCTTCAAGAACAAGTAGTAAAATAAAAGGCAGAGCAAGCACTAACTTACTTGACAAATGAAAATAATTATAGATAGTCCTACCTCCTCCCCTTTTCCTTTATATATTTTCTTTGGAAGACATTAGGTCGATGAAACAGAGAGATTACATCGCTACTGGGAAGTGCACAAGTAATATCACTAAGACATTATACATTTTTCTCAGTTGAAAAGGAAAATAGGAGCTCAGTGTTTGGACCTCAACTTGAGGGCTGCTCTGAAAGCACTTATCATTGTAGAGGATGCTATTTGTGAACTTTCTTTCTTCTGTTGTGGGTAGAAGGGAATAAATTTTTACTTATTACCTAAGCAAACATACTAGTCCTAGAAGAAAAAGATTCAATGTTAATATTTTCATTGAGCAACCCTTCAGGGCAGAAAAACTGAAAAGATATGTAAGAACTTTTAAGATTTAAGTGGAAGTGCATATCTGGATCTCGCTTCACTGATGGAAATGGGATTTTAACAATTAATTACCTTCAGAAAGATCTGGATTTATCTGAATAGCCTAGCAGTATGAAAAATTAAAGATCAGTTGGGTTTGCAAACAATCACATTACATAACAAATTCAGCTTTCAAAATTTCCTTGTGTCCTGGTAAGCACATGAAGCAGCTTGTAGGCTTTAAAAACACTATATAAAATGCAGCAGCTGTTGTTCTGTGCTAACAATTATAACCAAAACAATAATATATGACAGTATGTTACATAGGAATTTCTTTAAACTCTGGCTACCTTGACAGAAGTTTGGAAGTTATTGCTACTGAGCAAATAAATCCAGTGCCTGCCTATATGTCCAAAAGCCCTCTACACAAGACAGAAGAATTCTTTATTCACACACATTCAAGTTACTTCAAGTAAGCAACAAGACAAAGTCTGCAATAATCAAGCCACTAACATTTAAATGGCAGCCCAAGTGAAACAGCACATGAAAATCTTTTTAAGCATGAAACAACACACCTGCATTTTTCATGATGCTTAAAGGCGGTCTATAAAAAGCAGTAGGTGGAGGAATGCAAAAGCTTTCCAGGCATCAAAATCAAATGTACTGAAAGTAATACAGGCATTGACCTACTCTGGTAACCTGCATTTGTAAGCAGAAGCTAGTTATTGGCTCCCTTAAATTTTTTTTTTTTAATCAAAATTAATAGATCGGCTTTTTAGATAATCAGCTTGAATTATGCCTTTAACTCTTCTGAAAATTCCTGCTTTGCCTTCTTAAACTTTCTCTTAAGTTTATTCCCTACCTTTCTATTCACACTATGAAACAAGTTGCAGCTCAGTACCTCCTGAATCAGCAGCAAAGACATCTCTCTCTCCATTCCTTCCTAAATCAGCTCTAAAAGATATTTAACCAAGTGATTTTATACAAAAGCAAATATCTCTAGTTCTTAGCAGTCTGACATAAAAGTCTAACATATAATTCCATGAAAGCAGCACCCAGGGAAAAAGGCATCTATTCACAGGACAAACACGCACTTGGGCATGGGTTCACAACACAGGGAGCTGCGAGGCTGTTCTGCCAAAGGCAAATTAGACCCTATGAAAGGGAATGACTGTTCTAAAAAGCTGGTACTGAGAATCTGTTTCTTATAACACATTTTCCAAAGCGTAACAGGGCTCCTCTGTCCCTCCCACATTTCTGGCCTGTGCACCAGCAGATACGTGAAAGGTCAGGGATCTGTGAATCAGCTGTGTTTGATACCAGGCGGAAGCAAGGCTGTGTGGCCAGTGTAGGAAACATTTGGACCACAGCAGGAGAGCACACAGTGAGGGCCAAAAGAGTAAGCTTATGCTGAGCACAGAAGACATAACAGGTCTGTAAAAGTAATGACTTCCAGCCTTCAAGAAATACTCTGTGGCATTCCAAATCAATATAGCAGCAGCTCTTTCCATGCCCTGACCAATAAGATGTCATTCTCTAACAAATGACCCAGATGACTATTTTTTTTTTTATTTTATTTTTCAATTATAAGAAAGTAGAATTACTTTGGGGGGGAAAGATGGGATGATTTAGGTGTGAATGAGCATATCCTATTGACAACTTCCAGCAGAAACAAAGTATGAAACAAATTTCACAGCGACAGCAAGTGAACAAAAGAAAAAGGCTTTGCAGAAAGCACACCCACCCTGAAAGCTTTCAACAGTTGAAGAAATGAAGCACTGTGCCAACCCCCACACACAGACACACCTCCTCAACTTAAGGTAGGTCACCACCTACTTAGAGCCCAATTATCTTCTCTCAACAAGGACTGCCCTGACAATTGGAAAGACCTGCATGGCCACCCTTCCTTGGTACTGGGAAGCAACAAAAAATGAGGGCAGGAAAAGAGCAGGAACTGTGAAACAGAATTACAAGGAGTTAGGGGTTGGAAGGGACCTCAGAAGTCCATCCCCCTGCCAGAGCAGGGTCACTTACAGTAGGTCAAATAGAAATGTGTCCAGGTGGGCTTTGAATGTCTCTAGAGATGGAGACTCCACAACCTCCCAGGGCAGCCTGTTCAGTGCTCTGTCACCCTCACAGTAGGAAAAAAAAAGTCTCCTCATGTTTATATGGAACCTCCTATGCTCAAGCTTACATCCGTTGCCTCTTGTCCTATCATTGGGCATAATTGAGAAGAGCCTGGCACCATCCTCCTGGCTCTCTCATTTACATATTTATAAATACTAATGAGGTCATCCCTCATTCTCCTCCAAGCTGCAGCACCCCAGCTCCCTCAGTCTTTCCTCTCAAGGGAGATGTTCCACTCCCTCAGTCATCTTGGTGTCTCTGCACTGGACTCTTTCAAGCAGTTCCCGGTCCTTTTGGAACTGAGGAGCCCAGAACTGGACACAATATTCCAGATGTGGCCTCACCAGGGCAAAGAGGGGAAGGAAAACCATTCTCCACCTACTAGCCACCCCCTTCTAATGCACCCCAGGATGCCACTTGCTTTTTGGCCACCAGGGCACATTGCTGGCTCATGGTCATCCTTTCATCCACCAGCATCCCCAGGTCCTTTTCCCCATCACTGCTTCCCAACAAGTCTATTGGTTCTTGAGGTTGTTCCTACCCGGATGTAAGACTCTACGCTTGCCCTTGCTGCAATTCATTAAATTTTTCCCTGCCCAACTCTCCAGTCTAAGTCCCTCTGAATGGCAGCACAGCCCTCTGGGGTGTCAGCCAGTTCTCCCAGCTTTGTGTCATCAGCATACTTGCTAAGACACTCTGTCCCATAATCAAGTTCATTGATAAAGATGTTGAACAGTACTGGACTCAGCACTGATCCTTGGAGGACTAGTCACAGGTCTCCAGCTGGACTCCACACCACTGATCACCCCCTTTTGGGCTCTATTGTGTATCCAGTTTTTAATCCATCTCACTGCAGAGTCTTCTATCCCACATTTCCTGAGCTTGCTCATGAGGATATTATGGAAGACTGTCAAAAGCCTTGCTAAGGCCAATGTAGACAACATCCACGGGTCTCTCTGCATCTACCCATTGAGTCACAACAATTCTTAAATAAAAAAAAAGTCAGAGAAACTGACTTGTTTGTAATGGTAATGAAGAACAAGAGATAAAATCACTTCCAGGTCTCAAGCAGTGCAAACCTGCCTGTCCCAAATAACAGTGACCCCAGCTGGTCATTCACATGTTGCAGTGTCCTCAGGCCAAAAGGGATTCTGAACCCTACTGTCAGCCTCCCATCACAATGAGTAAGAAACCTCCCACTAAGCTCCTCCAACTTATATCCTGGGTCTCCTGAAGGAGTGTCTGAGAGCATCAACGTTTAAATGTAACATTCACATCTTCCACACACATGTACCTCACTGAATGACCCCCTCAAGCATCAGCTCTCCTACCAGGTGAGCTGCCTTCCTGACTTCCCTCACAGCATAAAGATGGTATTTTATCATCTCTGAATGCTGAGGAACAGCATTACATTCCAGAAATAAAGGAAGGAATTTCATCTGCACTCGTCTCTTTAGACAGCACAAGGTCTTTCGCTCCTGTATGCTCATAGTAGGTGCTTAACAATGAAGTCTGCTCTTAACTGGAACCATTCACAACTCCAGAGAAAGTAGACGTAACAGAAGACTCACCACCTCTCTATTTTCTTCATCACTAGTGAAGTGAGGAGGTTGGATGGTTTCAGCTGGAACACTTTACTTACCTCACCTAGGAGGAGGCAAGGGAAAGTGACAATGAACAGCTTTAAGAAACTACTTCTTGTGTAAAAGAAAAGCTATGTGTCTCTGTCCTTGTCACGGCTCAAGTAGCAGATCAAGATGAAAAACAGCAGCAATCACCATCAATTGAAGCAACCTGCTATGAACTCCTTGCTTTGTTACCTTTGACACTCTAAATACAGGGTATTACCTAAGTATTTCCCAAAGGAACAGTCTCTAAAAAGAATTAAGCAAAGGAAGCCAAAAGACAAGGTCTTCAGCCTTTATTTAATGCATGCATCAGGCCTTATAATACCCACGGCCTGCCCCACAATAATCCAAATTTATAAATATTAAACCTGTAAAGAGTTTGCATACGGCATTTAGTCTGTGCATACACAAATCCCGTGGTAGCAGTGTTCTTGCCCATGTCTGAAATGCTAATACAGCAGATCTCATTGCAATTTTTTTTTAACAAACTTTGTTAAATCATAATAGACTGAAGACAGAATTTTTATAGTACTGAATTTAAAGTGACAGTGGCAACATCCTGAAAGGTTTGGGCAATGATAAACCCAGCTTTGCTTTTCTACACACCAGCTATAGAACTTACTAGATCTATGTTTACTGCATAACAAAAAGATTTTTACAAATTTAAACTGGAATAAAACAAACAGCCTACTTAGCTCTCATATTTCAGAGAATCAGAAGCAAGTGTAAGATGGTGCTATGAACACACAAAAAAATTAGCAACTAAGTTAATTGTTGAAAGAAGTGAAAAGCAGAGAACACAAACCGGTAGCCAAATGGATGATACCACAAATGAGAAATATGCTACATAAAAGAAACACTGTAATCACAACAAATTAAAAACAAACAAACAAAAACCTCTTACCCTCTCTAATAAGATGAATTAATTATGTTATACAGGAAGAAGGCTCTTTAATTTAGTAAGGAAAAAATCCTGTAAATTACCTTCAGGGTGCTAGTTTAGCCAACCAAATATCTCTACAGAAAAGGTAACTAAAAAGAACCCAAACAACCCTTAGCTTCCATAGATATAATTTCACTTTCTTTGCTAGTAGGCATCAGAATAAAGAGACACGAGTTCTACCCATTCACTGGGAAATATGTAGTTGCATCATTCATTACCATACACCATGAACTTTCTCCTTACCCTCTTTTATTGAAGAGTACGGTGTAGCACACTTAAAAGTGAAAAATAACTGGATGTTGAGGACCATGAGGTTGAATCTACATGGACATATAAAGTATTTTGATAAGCGTTACAGAAATGAAAATAAATACAGCCCTTGAACGTGAAATAGTCTCTCTCTACTGTCAGAACTTTTTGGGAGAGTTCAGAAAACAACAGATAAGACAGGACATTAGAGGTGGTTTACAAAGTAAACTAAAACACACACACACACAAAACCAAACAAAAAAACCCACGCACAAACCAAACAAAAAACAAAAAGCCACAATCCTGGTAACCACAGAGTCAGAGCAGTAAAGTCCTGTCATGGCCTGAATGCTTTCCAACAGGTAAGAAGCAAAGGAGTATTAATAAATGGCCAAATCTCAGCATAGAAAGAAGTTAACAGTGGTGTGCCCTGGGGAGCTGTGCTGAGGCTTATATTGTTCCACATATTTATTAAAGACCTAAAGGAGATGGAAAAAATGCTGATGCCAGGAAATTATGTAGGTTAGCCAACATGAAACAGCACTGTGAGAAGTTTCCAAGCAATCTAGCAAAACTAAGTTGGAGGTAAATTCTGCACAGTAAATAAAGTACATGTATCTTCACGAAGGACAAACTGCCTATAACATTCCTAGGCTTACAGCTTATCTTACAAAAATATTTGTTACCATGTCTGTATCAAGTAACACGGTCAGTTTTCTCACTTTATATACAGTGGGAGAAACCATTTATGTTGGTGGAAATTTTGATATAAAAATTCAACAGAAGACTCAGATCATCTAATATTTTCAGGTGGATCTAAATGTAATAGAAGACTGAAATAGAGAAATCCATGTATAGTAGTGCTAGTTAATCAAAGGTCTGATTTCAACCTAACAGATTCAAATTTTATGACTTAAAAAAAAAAACAAAAAAAAAACCCAACTGAATTTCCACTCTCTTGCTGTTTTTGACAAAAAGCTCAAGAGCTCAATGCTGCCATGCAAGGATCAAATTGAAAGAAAATGGAATTTTCATTTGAAATATGGCAACTAGAACAAACACAATCCTAATGCTCAGAAGATGGCTTAAGAATCATCACAAGGTATTTAGAAAGATCCAGGAAAAAAAAACCAACTTGCTGCTCCTTACATTAATAAATAATTCAAAAACAGGAGTAGGAATAGAAGGGAGTAAGAGTGGAAAAGAAACTGCAAAGTCTGCTGGGTTTAATGCAATAGTGAAAATAAATGGCAACTTTAAATAGTTGCAGAAAACCTTAATCATATTTTGCTATCAGGCAATTAATTACACGACAAAATTCAGTATTAGTAAATCTTAATATATTCTATAGATGTGCATACAGTCCAGCAGAATACATCCTCAGTATATTTGTGCAAAGAGGAGTGGACTTGGAGCTTGCTATTGCCTGTGAAGAAAAGAAATCTCAGGAGTTGTAAGATATGCTTAAATCTCAGTTTTAAGATTCGTGTATTTTCATGTTCAAGTAGAACATAGGGATATTTTTCCCCCAAAAGGAATAATCACTATCTCATGCTTTATCCTTATGGGTGCACCCATTTATTTATTTTGAGCCCCCAAGACCAGTTTTCTTTTCCTTCTCTTATCAAAGGGAACTAGAAATCATATAGATAGGGAAATGGTTAAAAAGGAGCAGCTGAATAGACTGAGATCCTTCACACTGTAAAAAAAGACCACAAAAAGCCACAGGGCAGGGATGTGTAAACATTCGACAGTACATAGCAAGTGAAATAAAAAGCGAGGTTTTCACTTTACTGTTTCAAATATACGCTCTAATGGGTATTCAGTTGAAGATCCAAAATGCACATTTTTGGTATTAAGGTCCCAGACTATCACTATGTTTTCCTCTGCTCTCATACACAATTCTACTGATTCGCCATTCGCTCCTATGAACAAAAGTGTAAGCTAGATGGATAAGCAATTTGACCAGGTGTGACCATTCATACATAATTATTAGGCAGAAAATGGTTATGACCAAAGAACACTGTGAAAATTATTAAATAAATGACAGCTTGGGGGTTGAAATTTCCATTAGCTAGTATTAAAAAACTATAAACTGCTACATACAATAGCCTTTCTGGGTTTTAAGTGCTATAATATGAAAATTAGTGTCAACATGGGAAGTGTTTGGAAGTCAAATGTTGCTGATAATTATCATCACAGAACTTACTCTCCTAAATTTAAAAGGCTTATTCGTAATTTTAAACACAGCCATACAAAAGGCATCACAAATGACAATGTGAAGACACAGGGACTGCAGCAAAAGATATAATCTAGAAATTCAGTATTAAAGGTTCTGCTACACCTCGAGTTTGACTACTCTTTTCTTTGCATCACATGCAGTCATTTATACCAATAGAAGAAGTGTCAGTGGAAAAGGCAACAGAGAATTTCTAAAATACTGCCAAATTAGAATGTAGTGGTTCATACCTACTCTGCAATAGCCTGAATAGCTACAGAGTAATTGAGCATTAGAACCTGATTTACTGTGAGAAGAAGGGGATAGAAAATGCCCAATTATTTAATGACCTTTTCCAACCCAGCTCCACTGGAGAAATACATAAATAAATAAAACATGCAGAATGCAGTAGGAATAATGAAACAATGCCTTTACCTACAGAACCGGTGGGGAAGAGTTTTCTAATTTGGAAGGAAATAAAGTTTTCATAGCAGAAGAAAGACATGAGGATATTGACTCAGATAGTTTAGTAAGCAGCACAGATAAGAAAACATCCACAGTTGCAGTAAAACAGTAAAATTACAATAGCACTCACTACTGCAGTTCCAGGGTTTGGGTTTTTTTAAACAACCTCTAATAGTCTACCTTTATATTTAGCTAATAAAACCAGATATTCTTACACCAGTCTGTATGCAGTTTTCCTCACTTGTAGAGGAAAAATATTTGAGTATATTTCCTTCCTAAGTAGAATGTAGAATTTTGAAATTAACTATTTAGCTAGCTCTTTACATCAAATGGCATCAGCATACTACTTTTGAAATCAACATCTAAAAGTATTTCATGTTTTATAAAAATGTTTACACAACAGCAAGTAATAGCATCTAAGCAGAAGAGTCCAGTTCTGCTTTTTTCTTTAGTAGAGCAAAAATGAAGCTGTTTGGAAGCAAAGTAACATTCAGGAAGGTATCTGTAAACCAGAGAATGATGAAGGGGTGAAAGACTCCATGCTGCTTTACAAAGAGGAAAGCAGTGCTGTGATTAAAAACACCTGAAGAGACATCATGTGTCATGACATTTTTCTGTATTGCAGTTCTTCCTCTTGTTCACTTAATAGGCTCTCTTATAACTATAGTCACAGACAAGGTACATGCCAAATACATCAGCCAAAGCTCTCTTTTTAAAAAAAAATAATCAGACAATGTTTCCTGTTTAAAGAGCAATGTGGGGCTGTGATAGGATCACAGAGAGCTCAGCAGTAATCACTCACAGCAAAGATACTTAAAACAAAATGCACACACATGAAGTCCATGTTCCTACATTACAAACCACAGATACATGCACTAAAAAGCTTTTACTTCCATAATTTTTCTACTATGTAGCAATTTTTTCATTTGATTAAAAAACAAGATGACTCAAGACCAGGACATGTGTTTTTCCAACCCTTTAGCAATCCACTTATTGTAGTACTTCTCTAAATATTCAAGCATACCAAAAAGTTTTAACACAATAATAAACATCCTTAGTCTGCTGCATTCTAGGTTACTATTTGCAAATTTAAAAAATACTTACCAAGAAAGTAAGTCTTCCATCTTAGCTGACTGGACCATTTAGCACTAACCAGTTCCAAATAGCAAGGCCCACAGCTCCCAGTTAAAAAGGGACTGTGCACAGTTCTTTGGTCACAAGTTTCACACAAGAAACTCCCACTGACATCTCACTAACAAAGATTTCTGGAAGTAAAATTTTAAAATGTTAAAAGTTTTTGTAGACTGTATTTCCTTAAGTTTTACACACCTGTAAATATGCACACAAAAATCAGCTTCATCTGGTTTTGACTGTATTCTCAAATTATTAATTTGATTAATACAGAATACAATATTCCAGAAGAGAAACAAATTTTGTCTTTCGTAACTGAAAGGTGGAAAAAAAATTTTTAAATAAATTTTATTTTTAAAATTATTCTCCATTTGTAAGGAATAAAAGCTCTCACATCTTTCATAATATTGCCCATGAACAATAAAACAAAATAACGAAAAAGACCCAGAAAAAAACAAAGCACCTGCAGTTTCTGAACATCAATGACATGCCTCAAATTATTGAGGCTGTGACACAATAAAAATGACAGAAATCTATAAATAGAAGTTTTAGTTCATTTAATTTCCAAGATATCCTAGCTATCTTAAAACATACTTGTAAAGACTATACTTATCTCACTGATAAGTATACTGGGCTAATCCGTTTTCTATCAAAGCATTTGACAATGGATTTATGAGATAATCCAGTTAATTTGTACCATATAAAAACTTCATAGTAATTATTCCAAAACCCAAAATTCTATTGGCAAGATTCATAGTTCTAACCAAGTCCCCCACAAACAAAGAACAGAACCAGATCTTTAAGAGTAATTTATACATTGGTTTTGACACTATTCATCTACTCCAGCTGCTGCAAAATATTCAAGTTATTCTGTGAAGCCCCGACATCAAATGCTTATTTGTTCCCCTCTACTACTTTCAGGAGGAATGCAAAGGCAGCACAGCAGACAAAAAGTCTTGTACTATTTGAATCACCAATATAATAGTCTTTTATCCATCAGTCTCAATGTTTTGAATCACCAGCAACATTTAAAAGAATTGAAAAGGAATTTGACAGTCGACAGGCAGGACGTCACTGCACTCCTTTACAAACATGTTACCTAGCTAGCAATTCCAGTGTTTGAGCACTCGGTAGCTTAACCTCATCACTTAATAACTACCTAATGTGTCTCATATGGTAAAGCCTCAAGGATGCAGGCAGTTGGGGCAAGTGGGAAAATGCGCTGCCTCGCTCTGTTTGGGACCACCAGTGCCGCCTTGGACAAGATCCTGTTTTCCCGAGGACATGGCTGAAAATAGATCTCTAATTAGCATTAGACAGGCACAAGCTGGAACAGAAAGACAAAGGTCAACAGACTGAAGAGCAGGTCAAGCTACCAAAGCTCTATAGGACAATACACGAGCTACAGGGCAGCAAATCTGCTCATCTGTGTAGACAATAAGCAAGGCTAAAATCTCTGAACCCTTCTCCTCCCTCTCACTCCCTCCTTCTTCTAAAGGTGACATGATCACTAATTAGCAGCTACCATTTTCTGAATAAACACAAATAAACAGAGGCCAAGTCCACATCACTTGGAGCCAAAAAATGTTTATGTTGTGCATAGGGGCCCAATTAGCCACACATTAAGGCAGCACAAATACTCCCTCACAAAATTTCACACTTCCCATCACACAGAGCATAGAAAATATACAGAAACATTCCTGAAAGGGAATCAGTTATACCTATTCAGCCATTCTGATTTATTTTCTTATAAGGATCTATACCTAAAAAAACAAAACAAAAAAAGACAGTAAAAGACAGATTGGAAGGTTTGTTTCTCCACAAAGTTACTATCAGTTGTCACTCCAGAGTAAGTGCTTTACATCCCTGAACGGATTTATCCAGTGAGATTACATACTCCAAACATGAGATGTCTACCTTTGAGAAATAAGCAATCATCTGAACATTTTAGACATTACCTTTAAGTGAGTCATATCGAAGGTGCTTATTTTTCTCCAGTGGCTTTGAAGGGAGCCCATAACACAGCATGTATACTAGACCTCTGTTGTTCATGGATTTCTTCTTCCTTGTCAAATTTAATCCAAGTGGGATAGACACCACTGTTTCACTAAACTGTTACTATCGGATCATTGTATAAATTTCTGAAACTTTGATGATATGTTTGTTCATTTTCAATTAGGTCAAATCTCCCAATGGAAAAAATAAAAAAAAAAGGGGGGGGAATAAAAAGAAAAAAATTAAAAATTTGCTTTCGTCTACTTCACTTGGGAATGAGCTGTCAGCAGCCTGCAGGTCTGTTGCTTCACAGCTTCCCTGGCATCAAGTCAAACTACTTCAAGCTCAGCAATCCAAACCTCAATATAATACATTGTACAGGCAGAAAATGGCAATGGGAAATGAGGGCACACTGGGGAGATTTGGAGGGCAAGAACCAGGCTTTCACACAGGGGAGGAGAAGGCAGCTGAAGCAGTCAAGAAATCAAAGGGAGAGCTAGACCAGTGAAGTGCAGAGGAACAAAGCACAGCAAAAAGCAGCAGTGGATGGGAAACCAAATGACATGGCAAAGATATCATAAATCCTGTCATATTTGGGGTTTATCACGACTGTTAGAAAATATATCAGAATAAAAATCACTATCCACAGAGACAATGGAGAAAGGACACACTTCCCAGGACCCAAATTTTTCTAATCAGTTAAGGAGCTCTGTGTAAACTCAATGACTAAAGAGCAACCTGTCACGTACTTACTTTAAGGAAATATACATTGCATTGCTAATCCCATAAGCCACACATTTAAAAACCAATGGGAAAACATGATTTTATGTTAAAAGGAGTAAAAAAGATTACTTTTAAAAACTATTTCCACAATATTGGAGGCTTCAGGAAGTATCAGTCTGTACGTTTTTAAAAGCACCCAAGTGAGTAAATGAGGAGGCTACTGAAAATATAATGAGCACACCAGTAAGTTTTAATAGGTGGTCACTGTTCCACAGACCCGTAGAAGGATGTATATGAATGGAGCCACAGCTGAGTGACCAGAGAGTAACAGGCCAAAATGCCAATTCTAAATCTCTGAACTCACAAAGGGAGGGGGGAAATGGACTGAAACCTTCAGACAAAGAAAGGAAACTTTTTGTGTGATTGTTTTTTAAGGAGCAAAATCTGAAGTCGTCATTAAAACAAACTGAGCAAAGAGGAATTTCTGACAACAAAATTGACACAAGGTACAACTAAGTATTTCAGGCTTTAGACTACTTCAAAACCTAAAAATGTAGAGAAACACATGTTCCAGAATAACGCAGGTCAGAACAGCAGTTTAGCATATTAAAATAAATCATTTCTTTCATATTTGAGTGCTGTTTACAGATAGATAAATTGGAAAGGGAATAACCTTGCCAAACAGAACAATGAAAAGGGGCCTCTTCGAAAACACCTGTGCATTAACTCTTTATTAACTGGCATATTTCATATATCACTTTAAGTACAATACTCTAGAGATTGTAACATTTAAATGCAGATCTATATTCCTATTGGTTCAAGTTAAATTCTTAAGAAATGCCTCATACTATATCTAAAAGCGATTACTAATACAGTGCTCTGAATCTTTCAGGAAATTTTCTAGTAGAAGAGAGAAAAAAGAACAACCTTACTTTCACAGTACTATATATGGCTAATACATGCCATATGTATAACATATTAAACATCCATTCAGTTCTCATCTCAGTCATAGATAAAAATTAAGAAAAATATGTCACTGAAAGTTCACATTTTTGAGCACATTCTTCTGTCTTGAAAAACAAAGTACTTGTTTTTATAAATGCAATTTGTTTTTAATAGCTTCTCCTAAAGGAACAGTTTTGAATGTAATGGGGCAAAAAGATGTGTTTTCCTGGTTGCTTATGTGCAACATCATACTATTCTGCTGTAGAGGATGGAGAATTTATACTTCAGTGGTCATTAAAGTCCCTTTCTCAAGATCTACCATCACAGTCAAAAGACTCATTATTTCTAAGTTTCATGAGAGATTTATTCTTATGAATCTTAAGACCAATAAGTTAAGCAAAACTGAGGTGGGAGAAAAGACAAGAGAATGGAGGTAGCAATTAATTGTAACACTATAAGCAAGTGCCAAGGTGTGCTAAACATTATAATCATGAAATTAAGGAGCAAACACTACATTAGCAGAATATCTACTCCATTGTTTTAGCAATTCTTCAGAGCCTTTCCAAATAACACTTTGGGACTGACTGTAAAGATAAACCACAGATTTTAAAATTAACTTCAGAAAAAAGCCTACCAACATAAAGGAAAATGACTTTTCATTTCCTATAATGACTTTTCATTTCCATAATGGCTTTTCCTATTTTCTGTTAAATGACACAAGAAGTGACCATCTTCATAATTAAGTGTAATTTAGAAACCTACAAACTTGCTCTATTTTTGTTTGAGAGTTCAGTCACTTAGACCACACCTCCTTAGCAAAACACTGCAGCACTTTCAAATTCTGATCAGCAGGTCTATCTTGAGAAGTCTTATCCATATGGACACATTCAAACAAATGCCTTATTTTACACTTAGCTGAAGTTTCACTACACTACACCTGCTTTTAACATACCTGATAGGTCCAAACTTTACCTTAAGAAGTATTGGTTGAAGAATTATTTTTTAGATGACATACTGAAGATCTTAATGCAATGCATTTACTTCAGAGGGATTAATTTAGGTCAGGTTTTTCTTGTCATTAAGGGATTCCTCATCTGATAACACTAAAAGTAAAGCATGATGACATTTAAACTTTGATACAAAAATATATATTTACAATTTAACTGCACGGTTTTCAAGGGCACTGCTTGGGTAAGAGTTCAGAATTTTGCTAAAGCAGCTCTAACCACTTTAGTTTTCATACACAGAAATCACAGGCAACACTAAACCAGAGTTTCTCTTAACAACAGTGTGATCCCATAAGGTCATTCTGTGCTGACTTCAGTGTATAAGACCTCCAATGCACTATGGAATAAATGGCAAAAATTATTTCACACCTGTATAGTAACAGGATTCCTGCCTTTTTAAGTAATTGTAAAATATGGATTTATTCATCTCCTTTTCTTTCCTCCTTCCCAAATGAGACAGCTTAATCATGACCTAGTGCATCACAACCAGCTAGAATGTGATGCTATTCCCAGCACTGATCAATCAGAATCTCAAAGTTAGATGGATGCATTAAGGCCCAGAAGATTTTCAAGTACAGGCTTTGGTTTGTGCAGAACTGGCAATGGTTTTGTTCCCCCCTATTGTTCAGCGATCCACAGAGAGTTCTTGCAGATGCTGAAAGTTATACTACAGTGAAACCAAACCTTTAAAAGAGCAAAACCAGAATGTGATTGAATGAAGCTGCAAACCAGAGTGAAGACAGCCTTTAGCAAGATTCTCTAAAAAGAAAAAAACAGGCTTAGTGTTTTGCAACAGCATAAAAAAGTCTCAAGTTTGAGACTTTTGTTCCAAAAGACTTCCTGCACCTGGAAAGATGCCTGCTTTCTACAATCAAGCTGAACATCAGAATCATAGCACTTCTTCACCCCTCAGCCTCCCAGTTTGCTGACTGCCAATATCAGAAAGTCTTCTAAAACATAGCTCTGGTTGAAAAATACAACAACTGGAATGATCATTTACTGTAAAAGTAGCCTCTCTTTCAGAGAACAAGTCACATTCTCCAGCAGGTGCCTGCCTTGTCCTCCACAAGCCTACTTTGTTACCACCTTGACAAATCAAGATAAGGGTGAAAGGGATTCCTAGGTGCCATTTATAAACTTGATGTGAATATTTCCTTGACTGCGCTTTTTAAGCTATCCTGACACTATCTTTTATCAGGGCACTCATATTGCATGTTAGGTGCTTACAGATTTAACTCTCTACCTTACCAGTGGAGTTCTGCAGCAGACTTAAAAAGCATGATGCAAAAATCACTCAGTTCTTTTCTCCCTCATGCCATGCAGATTGTGAATTTGTTTCCTATGCTGCTATTGTGGCCAAGGGCCTGGGACAGATCAAGGCACAGTAAAGGCAGCAGCTCTGTAAGCATGAGAACTTTGCCAACACAGCTCACTCCTGATTCCACGACTGCCCCTTGGATCCAGCACCAATCCTCTGTGGCAGACAGGATGCCAATGCTGTCATAATGTGTCATGTTTCTCTGATGTGGACAGATGTCCCTGAAGGAACAGGATGAATCCCATGAGCTCGATCTCACTTACAAATGATACCAGAATGCACACATTAGAATAAACATTTTAAAAGGCAGCTGTTCAACGTTAAAAAATATAATAACAGGAATATTTTTCCTCCTCTGCAGCGCTTCAGAAGCCAAACTGGAAGGAGCAGAAAGGACTGGCCTCTTCTCACACTTTTTTTTTAAACTACTCAAATAGCTTCTAGCCAGTAAATGTACAAAAATGTAAACAACACATTGTCAAAAATTAAAAAAAGTTTATAAAGAAAAAGACAACACAAGCAATATGAAAAAATAAAGCCACTACACTTCAGATAAAGTATTTCAAGCCAATCCCAGGGAGTCAGATATGGTAATGGATATTAAAAATACGTTTCTCAGATAATCAAGATCAAACAATCGCTCCAACAGCTGTCAGTATTTTATCCCAACCACCCCAAGAAGAGACTGGTGTTCCCCAGAAAATATTGCATCCTACTATTTTCACCCACAGCTGGGGTAAACACACATTACCCCCATTCCTCGCCTTTTCAGTCCTGATCCCACAAGGCTTTCAACTTCAAGCTGCTGCATGATTCCAACATAAGCGCTGTCTTAAGTGTTTCAGCTGCTTAACAACTGAATTTAAAGAGAAGTGGATTTAAAAAGATAATAAATGAGGCAAAACTCTTGTTTAGACTCTTGAGAGAACTAAATTTATTGCACTTTGAGGAGGAAAAATCAAAATAATAAAAATTCTTTTTTAAGTCAGACACCAAGGTGTAGCAGGGACACTGCTGCTCAGCATCCTCATGCCAACATAAAAGATTTCCCTTTCTTCCTGCTCCACTTCTCCCATCTCTCCAGGTACCTCAGTTTCAGCTTTCAGTTTCATGTAATAAAGAACAGAAACAGATGCCCTTCTTCAGCACCATGAATATTCAAGGTTATCATAATCCAGGCCATCTGCTCTGGCCTGGATGAGAACAGCTTCCAAAGCCAAGAGATTCTGGGAATGACACTCGTCCTTGCTCAAACTCCAGCCTTCCCTCAAACACGTAGGACAGGAGAGGTGCTGGTTACTGGAATGGCACACCAGTGGGAAATGTTGACACTCCTCGTGTACATTTTAAAAAGTGTATTACAAAGACAAGGTTTTAAGCTTCCTGGGAGATCCATGCTTCAAATCTGGAACTATGCACATGCAGCTGAAATAGTGAAGACCAGTAGGGCCATTCTATCAGACTCTTCTCCTGCATCTGACAAGGTTTGTCCTTTCCAGCCTCTCTTGGGAGTCCCACAAGCACCACCAGTAAAGTATAAAGATCACTTCCATATGTGATATAAGGAGGAACTCTCTCCTGGAACTCTGTCATCTCAGTACAATGAGAGATCTGATAATTTTTAACTACCTCTTCTCTAAGTGAAGGTACAGCTTCGGTAAACTTGGGCAAACATTACTCTCTTCTTGCTCTCATAATCAAGTGGCACACAATACCAATGACAGTGTAATGTATTTTTTCAGTTGCATGTTGCTTTTTTATACTTAGAATCATTATTTTTATCTGTCCAACAGAAAAGTTAGTAAGCATTTGGACATTAAAGAAGACCCTACAAAGTTTTTTTGTATGTCAGCATTAATTTTCCTCTGCTCACATTCCTCAGAATGCCACTTCTGACAGAAAAACAAAATAAGAATATCGGTTGCTCTTGACATCACAGAGCAACTAAGATATAGTAACTATCAATACAGAATGATAGATGTTTCAGTAGTACATCATGAAAAAGACATGTAGTAAGACTACAGATGTTTTATTTCTGGAATATGGATTTTTTTTATAAATTTCAGAGCTTGGTTCATATTTTCCAAGCAAATTCTTACCTTGTACATTACTTGAGCTAGGCAGAATAAGTTAGAAAAAAGGCAAGGAACAGGTCCAGTTTGAAACAGGTCCACTATGAAAACCTGCAATATTGGAAGTAACTTGACACAGCGAAGAGACTACTGACTGCAAAGAACTAATATGCCTATGAAGTTTCGCCAAAACACCATGAAACTTGCAAGTGCTGAAGTGCTAGAGGTGGGGCAAAGCACAAGAACAAGCTATCAGTTGATAAAAAGTTAAAGCCACTGCTGTATAAGCTGCTCTGGAGAGCATGCAGAGGCTTAACTTCTGAGAACAGCTTGAAAAGCATTCAACTGTTAAGGAAAGAAAATAATAAATCAACAATTAAAATTCAGAAACACTTAATACCCCTGTGCAATTGGCATGCAGCATGACATCTGGGGGGGAATAGCATTTAATTTGTATTAACATGTTTCTCTTAGTAAAGTTAAATTTTCCCTCGAGGTCTACAAAGAAAAAATAGCACACAACATTCAGTTAATTAAGAGCACTCAAAATTATGAGAGGCAAACAAGCTGGGGGTGAATAACATTTCGAGTGCTTCTCTTGAAAACTGTTTCTTCTAATCTCAGGTAAGTGATAGTCCTCACCTTTCTTCCATTCAGCAGGCAAGAGGAACACGAATGCATCATCAGCAATAGTAGTGCTGCACAAGAAAGCAACAGACTTAGCTCTGCAGAGCTGCCCGAATCTATTCTTCACATCTCTCTCAGTAACAGCACTGATAAAGTACCCAGATCCATTCTCTGGGGTAAGTGGTTTTAATCAGGCGCTTAAAGTTGAAACAAATCTTTTGGCCACTGCTCAGGCCCTATAAAATAGCATGTTCAACACCACAAAACCACCAAACATTTCTGCAAAAGCCAGCAGCACGTAAGACCCACCAGTATGAATCACACAGATGACAAACACGAAGCCACTGGTATTCTATTGGACTCCAAAGTTGCCTGTCAGTAGGTGCAGTAACAGCACACAAGCAAGGCAAAAGGTGAGGGATTCTGGTGATCATGGTGTGTAAGGTTGAATGGTTTCTCCTTCACATTATGAATTATCTTTACTCTTCAACCTTCCAGAATCTGAAGAGGGCCTACAAGAAAGATGGGGCAGGGCTTTCTACACGGATGTGTTGTGAGAGAACACGGGGAAATGGTTTAAAACTTGAAGAGGGGAGATTTAGGCTAGACGTGAGGAAGAAAATCTTTCCTGCAAGGGTGGTGAGACACTGGAAGAGGTTGCCCAGGGAAGTCATGGTTGCTCCTTCCCTGGAAGTGTTCAAGGCCAGGTTGGATGGGGCCTTGAGCAACCTGACCTAGTGGAAAGCATCTCTGCTCATGCAGGGGGTTTGAAACTGGATGATCTTTAAGGTCCCTTTCAAGAGAAACCATTCTATGATTCAAGTACCCCAAGTGAATGAGACAGCTCTAGCACCATCACATGCACACAGTCCCCACATCCAAGAGTTCATCACGCTGCAAACACATCTTCCAATACATTGAAGCCTCTCCAATACCTTGTTAAATATTACATAGTTCTTCCCATTTTAGCCAAATATCTGCAAGAACAAAGTATGTCTGAATTTGCTATGTATTTCTATAGCTGTTCACACAATAAACAAAAATTAAACCCATCACAAGGGGGGGAAAAAAAAATCAGACACCGAAACACTTGTAATAAGTGAAAGGGCAATTTTGTATATTTTGTTTGAAATAGTTTTATATGGTTAAAGAAGCTGTAACATTTCAATGCTTACAAGATGAACTCAAACCACAGCTGGACTTAAGTGAGTAATTTTTAACTGGTCAGTTAACACAGTATTGTATAATCCCCTGCTATTTTTGAAGGGGTTTATATATACTAACAAAACAAGTCATACTGATAGCTACAGACAGCAACAGCTGGGTAGTGCAACGTCTTTACCTCAGCCCTCAGTTGTCTTGCTTTATTATGTATGATTATACATTCACTCCAATATGACAAGACTACTACTGCCTGGCACCACAGACTACCATCACAGAGGAGGTAATGCCTTTCTTTCCACAGTGCAAATACTAAAATTAGTCTCGTTCAGCCACTTAATGGGAGAAAACAGTTAATTTTTTCCAGACTTCCAAGACTAAGAGGCTCAATGGACAACTTTTTGGTGAAGCAACATGATCCTGGCTAAACCTCCACTTTAACTGTACAGAAACACACTTCTCTGCTTCTTTGAAAGATGTGATTTTACAGTTGGTACAGTTTTCTCAAAACTTTTTCTCAAAAAATTTCTTTCTTTACAAAACTGGCTTACAAAAGAGCACCCATAAGTAGAATATAATTGGCTTACTTAACAAACTTGGCCTTGTGACTATTCACATCCCACTCCCCTTTTCCAAACTCCTATGTTATATCTTATAGCCCAAAGACAGCCTGAACAGTCTAGTATTTTACTCATGTTTTGCTTCTGGACAATGTATCATCCACTGTTGAAATTACTTTATTGCATGAGACCAAATTTTGATTAAGCAAAAGCTCTCAGGAGGAAGTAAATAGTTTCAATTCTTTATCCTTGTAAATTCAATTCAGACTAGGTGAGGGTGATCATAAGGAAGTCTGAAAGACAGACTACAACCTCAAAGATAATTGTCAAGTTTCTTATGTATTCATGTATACCAGGTCCACCATATAAAGCTGTAAGACATGAAACATTTGCATGACCAGATTAAAAAGCATATCCAGAATTTCCAAGATACCTTGAAAAACAGACTGGATCAAGGTAAGGCGTAAGGTTTTGGGTTTGGTTCTTCTTTGTTGGTGTGGGTTTTTTACTTCTTTTTGCATGTAGGAAAGTAGGAATTTTTGTTTTCTTTCACTGAAGTCCTAAATGTATTTGCAGCTGCTTGTATTTAATTGCATTACCCACAAAGAGAGCAAAAATCTCTACACCAGTATATTCATCATCAAATCTTCTGACTTAACTGACATCTCCTCAGCACATAAGAAGTTTTGATTCATATTGTTTATGCAAAGCAGTTCCTGTGGAAAGCTGAATTTGTTCTGGGAACATGAAGATGCTAATTGCTTTTATTTTCATTCCTCCTTATTAATTTAGTAAAAGCAAGGAGTGTAACTCTTGCATTCAAAGTTTCAGACAGTCTTTACATAGAGTAAGAGACATTTCTATAACAATGTTCTGAAATGTAAATATAATAAATTGTAATTATTTCCCTAAACAAGCAAGACTATGTCATCTTGTAGGGAATTTTGCTTCATGAACATGAGGCTTCAAAATTTTTATTCCCAATAGCATTAGAATGATTGCCACAAACTTCTATTTTAGACATTACCAGCATTTCTACTTCTTATATCCTCTTCAAAGTCTGACATTTCTTTTACTTTGTGAGGTCTGCTGAGATTGATCAAAGCAATTTACAGACCAATGAAGAGACCTGCCCTTTTGTTTCTTTTGAGATTTTTTCTTTTTAACTAAAAAAAACAAAGGAAAAAGGTTCCCACTCAGTTTAGAAATATTGGCAAGACATTGAAAGTCCTTCTCTCTCTCTCTGCTTTACTCCAACTCAAGCCACAAGGAGGTAATAACAAGAGGCTTTCAGGCAGCCTCGCTCAACCTGGCCTGGAGAACATTCACTCCTCAAAGCTCATTCAGCCCCCATCCTTCTCTACAAAGCACACATAATAAAGACTTAAAACCTTTGGACTTGCACCCAAGCTCTGCTGAGATCCTCCCAGAGAATATGAAGTCATTCTTCATTTATCCTATTATCATAACTGTTCAGATTTATAATTAATAGAAGTTGGGATGCACTCCAGGTCATTACTGCAACAAGCTTAAACCTGGAATGAGCTACCTCCGCTGGAGCAATTTTCCTCTGGAACTCACTCACTCCCTGTTTACAACACCTTACTCTCAACTCTGAACCATGTAAGACTTTTAATTTTCTTCAGAGGAAAAAAAAAAAGTTTAACTTTTTTTAATTCTTTTTTTTTCTGATATCTGATATAAGTAGGAGTTTAGTTGGTTGTAATTAAGTATACAGATTAGTATTTGATTATATGACAAGCAGTAATGAAATAAGAACTCTTCTCTGATTGAGATTACAAAAACACAGATTTAAAATTTTTGAGGAAGCTGTACTGTCCTCAGAGGGAAAACATTCTGTAGTCTTGACAGAATCACTACATTATCTGTTCCCATCATACCTTTTTTCCATTACAATTTATTACAGTCATCTTTTAAACCTACTGTACACAAGCACCTCATTATAGCATGCACATTCCTTGGCTGTCAGCTTCATTAGTGTGGGTAAGCTGTATTAAGTAATGCTGCTTTCCCTACTTGCTAAATGAAGAGTATTAAAATAATCCTCAGAAAGAGAAAAAGAAGCAGGAATTTGAAATGAGATAACTTGAGTCTTCTTTTATAATACATCAATTTAGCATCACCTCTCAAATATCAAACTACTAATAAGGCAGGTTAGCACACATGGATGCATCAGTAAAATTTAAATTGCTCCAAATATTACACTACAATACAAAGGTTTTGTAAATGTCAGCACAGGGCACAGTGAATACATGTGGCCATGACTGTGTACGTGCATTTTAGTTATTCTGCCCTTATTTCCACACACATAGTTTGAAAAAGATGAGCATAAAGATTTGTAAGGTTTGGAAAGACTGTGTGTAGACCACATGTGTAACACACCTGCACATGCCTGCTCCAGTGATGTCTGCAGGCAGGATTAATTATTTCCCAGCCTCTTACTCCAAGATCTTAAAATCCTGTTGAAAGCCAATTTACAAAATGCACAGCAGAAGCTGACCAAACATTTTAACCCCAAAAATTCAGTGTATGATTACTGCATACTGGCATAATAAACACTGATACTGTTTAGACGTAACTGTTTTTTCAAATCCTAAATACAAGGCTAAAACTGGTATGTAATTCCATATATAGACAGCTGAAGGGAACAAGACATGTACATCTAACTTTAAATATATGGTTAACGTGGATAAGATAATAATTTCATATTGTTCATTTAACAGATTTCTTTCATTCTTAGACATGGCCACTACCAAGAGTGGGGATTTCTAGGGGGGAGTGGTAGGAAGGCCATTACCATGATCGTGAATCTTTCTTTACAAGAGAGAGGAACAGTTTAATCTGTGGCCTTTTGGCATCAGCAGGCCAACAGCTGTAGAAAACTAATTTCATTTGAAACCCTACAGGCAAATATTCCTCCAGTCGCCAAAAGCCACATCAATTCCAATGAGCAGCAAAAAAGATGTTGCAGACAAAGGAAACCTGCTTACACTCACAAAAGCTCAAGGCATGTGATTCATGTCACACGTCAAAGTGAAACAATCCAACTAACATCCCATTCAATATTTTCAGGAAGAATTAGTATACATATTGTTTTCAAGTAATTACTTCACAAATCTGTTTGTGCAAACGATGCAAAACAGAGGAACTGCAGAAAACTCACCCCCTGCTTAGTTCATAACATTATTAGAATATATTACAGGATAGTAAACCCAAAACTTTTAATAAGTTAAGCACTGTAAGACTCAATGATTTGCTTCTATGCTTGATATAAGAAATAAATAAATCAATAAATAAATATTGCAGGTATATCACTGCAGGAACTTGCTATAAGAAGTCACAAAGTCTCCTAGCTTGATTTGGAGGGAGACCAGCCCTCAGTTCACCAGGAGCCATATCATGGCCTCTCCTGCCTTTCAGGAGATAATTCAACAGATTCTGCAACCTCTAGAAATCAGAGATTAGAGCATTTGATTAATTTTTTTTTTTAAGCAAAGAGATTAGCTGTTAATCTACTTACTCGAACACAGAAAAGAAGAAAATTACTTAATTAGGTAGTCAGCAATTCTTGTGCAGTTTCTACTAATTAAGTTTGGGGGAAGGAAATTCTCAATGGATCTTCATGGCGAAACAAAAAATTACATTCTATGGGAATGGCAACTCATATACAGTACATGACCTCTGGCAAAAGAATATCTTTTAATAATCTGAGGTAAATAAAAATTATGTATTCCTAAATTCCGGCAGAAAAAACATATACCAGGCAAATTCTATGTTTTTACCTGCAATTAAAAAAATCTTAAACTATGATGGTAAAGTCAATTAAGGGGGGAAATCAGAGCATCCGTATAACAGTAATTGTCTGCATACTGATGCATTCAGTAACACCGTAACACACTTAGTAAGATCTGCATTCATAACAATTCATAACTTTGTATTAAGACTTTCAAAGTCACTACACATGCCTCCATTCAATGAAGGTTCATTCCTCCTACTCTGAAATGATTTAGTCTTCAAGCACCTTAAAAAACAAAGACTTGTTTCCTAGCCCACTTACTCTGACTAACTATCTGGCAGGATAAAAACCTAATTTATAAAGCACACAGCTGGAAATGGTCATTTTTATGGTCTGTTGTGCTATTATCTCACAAAACCTCTGATTCAACCAAAGTCTGCATTGCTCTTCACCAGCTACCCAACTCCAGCAATCCCTTAGCTTTCATCATCTCTTTCAGTTGAGATGATGCAGAAACACATTCCTTCCAACTTCCAGAAATCACATTAAAACCCAGTAACCACGCTTCCAGAAGAGTTACAAATTTATTACTCAGGAGACAACAGCTATCAGCACCTGGTTACATATACTAGCTATAATGCTCTGGAGTGTACTTTCAGTTCCCTGAGATTTTTAAACTAAGCTGTGATTTTAACATCCACTAAATGTAACTTAGGAGTCCAAGTATCTTACTGTTTTAATGAACTTCAAGTTTATCTCTCTCCAAACTTTCATTCTCTTAATTCATTTTAAGAATTATTTTCACAGGCTGGCTTCTTTTTAAACCTCTGCCACAAAGAGTAGTACTGACAGCATTCCCACAGGCTACTGTTTTTCTTTGTCAGCTTTTGGTCAAATGCTTATTTTATTGTGCACCTACAGAATACCCAGAACCAGTAGCTGTAGGTTGCTATGGATAGCAGATGGCAACATAAAAACTCTGATGTTTGTTTTCTGCTGTCATTCCACTCAAGTATTTTTTCACTTATTTAACTGAAAAAGTGCTTTACGTTTCTTGATTTGTCTCAGTGACTGTGTTGATACAGTCTGATAATCACAATGTCATTAAATTTTACATAGAAGCAGGAGCTGGAAGTCAAAGACCAAGAATAAATATTCTCCCACACATACAAAGATTACTCAGTCTTGGTTCTGAGTAACCACCAGTATATACTGTAAGCAGTTGATAATGGAGTAAAACATTCTGGTTTTGGACAGTAGCTCCATCATAGAATCATGGAATTGGCTGGGTTGGAAGGGACCTCAAAGATCATCAAGTCCAACCCTTGAACCACCGCTGCAGTTACCAGACCATGGCACTGAGTGCCACATCCAGTCTCTTTTTAAATAACTCCAGGGACGGAGAATCCACTACTTCCCTGGGCAGCCCATTCCAATGCCTGATCACCCTCTCCATAAAGAAATTCTAATATCTAACCTAAACCTCCCCTGGCACAACTTAAGACCATGCCCTCTTGTCTTGTTGAAAGTCGTCTGGGAAAAGAGATCAACCCCCATCTGGCTACAACCTCCTTTCAGGGAGTTGTAGAGAGTGATGAGGTCTCCCCTGAGCTGCCTCTTCTTCAGGCTGAACAGCCCCAACTCCCTCAGCCTCTCCTCACAGGGTCTGTGCTCGAGTCCCTTCACCAGCCTGGTTGCCCTCCTTTGGACCTGCTCCAGGACCTCGACATCCCTCCTAAACTGAGGGGCCCAGAACTGGACACAGTACTCAAGGTGTGGCCTAACCAGTGCTGAGTACAGGGGAAGAATCACCTCCCTGGACCTGCTGGTGACGCTGTTCCTGATACAGGCCAGGATGCCATTGGCCTTCTTGGCCACCCAGGCACACTGCTGGCTCATGTTCAGCTTCCTGTCAATCCAGACTCCCAGGTCCCTTTCTGCCTGGCTGCTCTCCAGCCACTCTGTCCCCAGCCTGTAGCGCTGCATGGGGTTGTTGTGGCCAAAGTGCAGGACCCGGCGCTTGGCCTTGTTGAACCTCATCCCGTTGGAATCGGCCCAGCTCTCTAGTCTGTCCAGGTCCCTCTGCAGAGCCCTCCTGCCTTCGAGTTGGTCCACACTTCCTCCCAGCTTGGTGTCATCTGCGAATTTGCTGATGATGGACTCAATCCCCTCATCTAGATCATCAATGAAGATATTGAACAGAACTGGGCCCAACACTGATCCCTGGGGGACACCACTAGTGACCGGCTGCCAACTGGATTCAGCTCCATTCAGCACCACTCTCTGGGCCTGGCCCTCCAGCCAGTTCTTAACCCAGCACAGCACTCCAACAGTAAAGGCTGATGGAGCACCCGCACTCCAACTATTTTTGTCCTATCTATATTTCACTTTATCAAATCATGTATGCTACTAAACCTTCACATTCTGATGTCAGAGGGAAAACAAAACAAAAAAACAATCCCACAACAACAACAGAAAAACCAGCCACTAATGACTCTTCCTTCTGTCCTTGCTGAGAGCAAATCTGCAATCCTAATATGCCAGGAAGAGTTTAGGCCAGGAACAGTAAGGTGCAATGTTCATACAATTGAGTGACAGCAGTTTCATTCACCATGAGGCAGACAACAACCTGGTGCTAGGAATACAAACTTCCCAGTTCTGTGCCACCTGTCAGTGCTTCATTTTTACCATTTGCTTTTACTGACAGCTGAACTCAAAATAAAATTCGTTCTGTAATTTTTTTTTTAATCTCAAAATATAGAGATACTTTGATGCTTATCTGAGGGGTTTTTTTTCCAGATTCACATGCACAATGGGTCACATAGTATGCACTGAATAAAATTAATACTGTCAAGAAGTTAGTGGAATTTTAAGAATACAGTCTCACATATAAGCCACACTGCATCCAAGAATCATGTTCAAAAATATTTAAATAGGTATCCCATCTATTTTTAGCTCTCCTACATACACCAAACTACTCTGACAATTACCAGGAAGATTAAGGAACTTATTAATAAGGCTCCAAGCACTTCCTCTGAAAGGTGCCTCTTGCTGTATCTTTTGCCTTTCCTAAACTGTACAGGAAAGAAAAGTGCAGATTAGCTGCCCCAGACTGATTAACAGATTTAACATGGGTGGAGAACTTTTAGGTATATACAGCACTACGAGCCCCAGGAACCTAGTACACAAGAAGGGAGAATTACAGAAGTGTCATATTGGAATATAAAGGCAATGAAAACTACAACCAAAGACTTTAAACACAGGTGGCAACCTTCCAACCTTCCATGCTCCACTGTTCCTCTTATTAGCAGACCAGGAAAACTGAGATTAATGGAGGGGGGGGGGATAGAAGACATCATCTTCTTTCAAAGCATCAGGAACCTATCACGACTACAGATGATGCCTTTAATGTTTCTACTCACAAAATTTTCAGGCTGCTGTGGCCCACTCAGACACTTACTATCTGATCAAATTGCCACAGCTGAGTCATGATACAACTCTTCCCCAAGTCAGACTGGCAGAGAGCCATAGGGATTTATAGATACGTATTTTTCCATATCCTGATTTAACATGGTATGTATGCTTACTAAGCAAAATCCCCCAATGAAACCAACCATTGCAGAGATGCTTTCTCACCCCCCTGTCTCATTTTTTGACACTAGCAATTGCTTCCAGCTCCCAATACCCAAAAGAGATGCCCTGAACAGATAACAGTGTATGGTTTGTGGTTGCATATTGGTACACAAAGCAGATTAACCCCTCTACACCAGCCACGTACCACACATTGCTGTGGTGAACATGACAGTAGTCCAACATTTCCAGCAACTAAAACCATCCACAAATGATCACTTCACTGCAACTGCAAAGTGGTCAGCTTATAAGAGCCAGATGCTCCAGACCCCACAGGCTTCACTCAACTCTACTTTTTTCTTTTTTGGAGAATTCATTGTCCAGTTTGTACTGAATCAGAGTGTTTCTATCCCAGAGCAGAACTGCATGGCATAAATCAGCTATGGACTGTAAGTTACAGTCAACTAAAAAAGTAAAATTCATAACTAAAGCATTCTGAAGCTACTTGGCAAGTTACTGTTGCTAGTAGACATGCATTGATCCATACAGCCAAGTGTGATAGCAAGAAGGCAACCTGACAGCAGCTACTTACTCACTTCCATGGAGGGGGAGGGTGGAAGTAAATTAAATCATAAGATTAATTTAAGCACATTTTCTTAACTAAGAATTAAAAACTGGAACTAATTTTAGAACTTCATTTTTTAGGGTGCTACTTAGAAACCTTACACTATTTCTACTGTATTTCCCATTCTTTCTGGTGTCCAAAGACCAAGATATAAATTATGTGGCAGACTGCTTAGGGCAGCAAAATGGTCAAAAAGCTTTCAGTAATACTGCTGATACAGAAAATTACTACTTGAATGGCATCCTACCCAGCCCTGTCAGCAAACCACACAGTAAGCAGCAGCAGAAACCTATTCTATCACTATGACTTACGAACACTCCCTCTGTCCTGTTTGTTATCACTTTGTAAATCTTTGAAAAGAAGTAAATCTCAGAATAGTTTAAAAGTTTTGCTACAATGTAATTTTGGAAGAATGAAGTGTTTCCCATGCTTGTTTTGATATCTGTCCTTAAAGAACATCTCTGTACTCAAACTCTCCAGGCATATCAAGGACATGGGGGTCATCAAGAGCAGTCAGCATGGTTTTATCAAGGGTAAATCATGTTTGACTAACCTCATAGCCTTCTATGAGGAAATTACTAGGTGGCTAGATGATGGAAGAGCAGTAGATGTGGTTTATCTTGATTTCAGTAAAGCATTTGACACCGTCTCTCACAGCATCCTTGTAGATAAGTTGATCAAGTATGGGTTTGGTGATCAGGTAGTGAGGTGGATCAGGAACTGGTTGAAAGGAAGGAGTCAGAGAGTTGTAGTCAATGGGGCAGAATCTGGTTGGAGGTGTGTGACTAGTGGAGTCCCTCATGGGTCAGTACTGGGACCGGTGTTGTTCAATATCTTCATCAACAACTTGGATGAGGGTATAGAATGTACCCTCAGCAAGTTTGCTGATGACACTAAGCTGGGAGGAGTGGCTGACACACCAGAAGGCTGTGCTGCCATTCAGAGAGACTTAGACAGGCTGGAGAGTTGGGCAGAGAGAAACATGATGAAATTCAACAAGGGGAAGTGTAGAGTTTTGCATTTGGGGAAGAACAACCCGATGTCCCAGTATAGGTTGGGGGCTGACCTGCTGGAGAGCAGTGTAGGTGAAAGAGACCTGGGGGTCGTGGTTGACAAGAAGATGACCATGAGCCAGCAATGTGCCCTTGTGGCCAAGAAGGCCAATGGCATCCTGGGGTGCATTAGAAAGGGTGTGGTTAGTAGGTCAAGAGAGGTTCTCCTCCCCCTCTATTCTGCATTGGTGAGGCCGTACCTGGAGTATTGTGTCCAGTTCTGGGCCCCTGAGTTCAAGAAGGACAGGGAAGTGCTTGACATAGTCCAGCGCAGAGCTACTAAGATGATTAAGGGAGTGGAACATCTCCCTTATGAGGAAAGGCTGAGGGAGCTGGGTCTCTTTAGTTTGGAGAAAAGGAGACTGAGGGGTGACCTCATCAATGTTTTCAAATATGTAAGGGGTGAGTGTCAGGGAGATGGAGTTAGGCTTTTCTCAGTGGTGACCAGTGATAGGACAAGGGGTAATGGGTGTAAATTGGAGCATAGGAGGTTCAAGTTGAATATCCGGAAAAATTTTTTTACTGTAAGGGTGACAGAGCCCTGGAACAGGCTGCCCAGGGGGGTCGTGGAGTCTCCTTCACTGGAGACATTCAAAACCCGCCTGGACACGTTCCTATGCGAAGTGCTCTAGGTGGCCCTGCTCTGGCAGGGGGAGTTGGACTAGATGATCTTTCGAGGTCCCTTCCAACCCCAAGGATTCTATGATGATTCTATGATGAATGTATAAAAGCAATATAGCATGGTTCTCAGGCTTTATCCTGTCATCCTCTAAATGTGGCCCTTCAGACCAACACAGCTTCCAAGACAGCTACTTCTAGAACACACCTTAAATCAAAGCTCCTAAAGTAGCTCCGAGCAAGCATCCTTCACAAAGCAGCAAAGGGCAGCTCTAGTTAGACCAACAAAAGAAATCCACAAGGAGGTAACCAGGAATTTCTGCCTCATCTTGCAGTGACAAAACCATGAGCATGGACTAAACTATCCACAGAATACTACACATTCATAGCCTACATCCCACTCCTTCAGTTTTATGAAAGCAATAAGGGCAGACATTGGCACACCTGAAGACCCTGAGCTTAATGACCCTGACCCTCTCTGAAAGTTGTTCCACTGATTCAGTCTCATCCACCCAAAGAGTCTCCAGACCCTCCACAACATACATTTTTTTACAGTTCTCACTGTCACAGAACTCATGCTTAGGTTAGATGAGTACAGGACACAGACACTTGAAACCAGTAATTTCCAGGAACTAAATACAGCAAGCACCACAACTGCTTCAGGCAGAGTTGTTCCACAATGACTCACTAATGAACAAAAAAAAACTCTCCAGCAGCTAAGCCCCCTCTAAGCATAGTGGCTGGAATCATCTGCTGCAAAGAGCTGTATTTGCTTTTTCTTTTCTTCATCTGTTTAAACAAACAGTAGAAGCTTAGAAAGGAAATGATGCTAACTTGAGGGAGGCAAAGCCTTAAATGCAATAGAGAATTTAGACCTAAAAAATGGAGTGGAACAATAAAAAGCTGTTTCACTCCCAAAAATGTTATCAAAAAGATTTTGTACCAAAAGTTTTGCTCTGTCCATGTCCTCCAAAGCTACACACTGGCACAAATTTAATGAATCAGGAAACGTCAAAAATATTTTTCAGGACAAAACTTGTCTAAAGGATCTCACAGATACCCAGAAAACCCATTCTTAAGTCTTTGCTTTTTCTTTTGTAGTTAGAGATGTTTTCAGAGATTGGATGCTATTAGCTGACTTAAATTCCTTTCTTGATATATGTATTTTAATGAAATATTTTTCATTCCATTCTGAACTAAATAAAAATACTGAAGTTGGATTCATCCAGCAGCTGTAAGTAACCTGACCAGCCAAAACAGATTAAGAACTTGCTCTAAACAACCAGTGCTAACCTCATACTCACTGACTTACAACCACTGCAACCATTTGCACCATTTCAACCAGTATCAGTGGAATTATGCTTGAAATATGGAGAGTCCTAACTGTACTTTGATCTATTCTTCCCAGTAATTCAACTCGGAGATTAAGAATACCATTTATGTTTACAACTAAGGAGCAAAATGTTTTAAGTGATTAGGAGTACTTCATACCCCCACATAAGCTTACTAAATAATTTACACTGGACTCTAAAGGAACTTCAGGGTGCAGTTTGACATTGAATTCTATGAAAGGTCAAATTTTAAAGAATTATCACATCATCTGTACAACTGAAAGTTTCCTGAAGTACACAAAATATTTTAAAAATTCTGATATCATACCACAGATACCTGAGCTGCAGTTTGGCTACTGAGAGCTTTCACTTTAGAAATTAATTGCAAAGAATTAGATGTGTTTTAATCCACAATGAAGAGGTGAAAAGGTACTACTCTGAAGTAACAGGAGTTCTAACACCAAGAAAAAATTTTCAAATATTTCAAATCTTTTGATACTGTAGGCACTTTTACACTTTAGCTGTTGTCTACAACCAATACTTCAGTGCATGCATGTGAGTTTTCTTATTTAGGTTTAAACCACAAAGAGATTTTCAAGATAAGAAATGCCAAAGCTGAAGATATGTACTTGCTAAAATGCCAGAGTAAAAATAGCAGTCCGTCCTCACTTCTCCCACAAGGTTCTTTGCAAAAAACACTTATAAAACTGAATGCTTTAACTGTTATCCTGCCTACTTCATCTCTGGAAGTATTTATTACAACAATTCTAGGCTGAATTATTGAATTTTCGTAAGTTAATCTTTTTTCTCTCTCTACATCCTGAAGGACACCTCTAATGTAACAGCTATTCTGGTCTCCTCCTGTCCTAAGGGCCTACGTTAATGCAGCTATAGGAAACTCACTTCCTTCCCATACTGGCTATTTTTCTTCCTAATAGATACAAAGACTGATCTCTGATAAGACATTCAGTCACTGGGAATGGAAGGGGGGCAGATGGGAGCAGAATCCTTTTAGTTCACTTTGAGAGATTAAAGAAAAATGGCCAGGCCAACTGAACAACTTTATGCACAGGATGTTTAACATTCATAATGTCATCTCATTGCTACCAATTACAGTCATCACCCATTCTGTCATAAGAAAAAGAAAATGCCTGTTACAATCCGCTGTTTTCATGAAAAATACTCAAAAGCCATCCACCCCATTGGCCTGTACTAAGTACCAAATTAGCTGTGGACTTGCTGATCTTAGAGGTCTTCTCCAACCATGACAATTCTGTGAATTTCATCAAGCCCACCTTTTAAGTGAGGCAACTGAACATCTCTGGGAGTATTTTTCACAACACGGTATAGCTGAAAAATGCACTTTTGCACAGGCTTTTCAAAAGCCATCAGTTAAATGCCAACATCACCACAGATCTGTTGCACCCTATAGCATATGATGGATATGAAATGCCAAAGGAGAAACCTGTCACTGCAGGGCAGTTTGTCACACTGCAGGAAGCCTCAGGCCACCTGCTCAATGCAAGCATCACTTTTCCCTGTGGAGGAGGAAAGATCTACAAAGAGGAGAGCAGTTTCAGGCTGACATTGAAGCCAGCTACTGTCCATGCAGTACCTACACACAGTAACTCCAACCAACTACAAGCACTTGGAAAATCCCCCACAAAAAGTGACTAGCCTTTCTCCCCCTGCAAATTTTTTTAAATAATTCATCAAATCCCAAATGTTTCAGCACAAGCCCTACATGCTCCTCATCTGCAAGTTTACAGCAGAAAATGTAATAGTTAATATTTCAAGAGAGGAAATAATTTTATTTAAAGAGCACCATGTACAGGTAAAGTAAGCACAATGACTACATCTTTGATATTATTTTGCCATTTATGCAACAACTCTGAACCATAAAAACACTATTCCCTTTTTTTTAAAAGGAGTCTGGAACAAAGCCAGATTTTTCATTCATTCATGTTACAGAGTATAATGAAACCTATTGAACATCAGGGCTAAACAACAGCAACATATTGTAAAGTAGCACTGCCATTACTTCAGTTTCAGACCAAACACAGAAGTACTGTTCACCATCATTCCTTTTTGAATACTACACTACCAAAAACAAGCAGCAGGTTGCTTTTCAATTAGTTTCAATTCACATCAACACTCAGTAGCTTCTTACTCTTTCTAATGTCAGCATGTAAGAAAGGAAGTTTCATTTAAGATCTGCTGTTGTAGTCAACATTATTTGAAATGTGTTCAAGGTTTCCATAAGCTTTCAAAGATAGACCAGTATGGCACTACATTTCAGTGTTATTCTTCACTGCAAGAGGAAGTCACAGTATCCTTGGCTACAGCCTTCACTCCTGTACATGATGCAGAAGATTTCCTACAGCAGATCTTATCTAACCTACTTTGATGTAGCCAGACAAAATACGTAATAAGATGATGCACAGCATTTCTTGTTTGAACTAGTCAAAGGTTACGCAGTACACAGCTTAAGGGATCAGAGTTGGTCACACTTTAAACAGAAAAGGTCACACTTTAAAAAGGAAAAAACTGTAAAGTCTCTAAAACTGACAGCTATAGACCTTTCGAATGACTATATGTTACTGTATGAAGACTATTGTCCAGACTTACACACCAAATCAAAAAAAAAAATTTTTTTAACTTCCTCTTCCCTTATACATACAGCTAGTAGCCATAAAGAGCAGGGTAATTACAATACGTGTGTTAAAATGCAAATTCAGAATAATGAAAGCTATTGACAACCCTTATATATTATCATCATTTTAGGACAAAAGCTCAGCAGTACGTACTAGGCAGTAAAACAGCAGACTAGCAAAGCTGATCAATACAAATCATCTCCAAACCACTACTCTGCATCTGGTCCCATGATTATAGCCATTACAGGATAAAAATGCTTTTTGAATAACATTTCCAGCAGACTGCATCTTTCTCAGTTGACCTTCAACTACAAGACTATACCCCCCACCCATCACCACTGCACACAGAATGAGAGTAACAGGGGAGCTGGAGACAAACCCCACAGCACCAAACCCACTCTTGCTGCCACTAAAGCCACAGAACTGAGGCCCATGGATATAGCTTCATATCCCACAGACACCTGCCAAGGCCAACGCCTTGTTTCTGTCTAATCTATTCCTTGCTACAGAATTGCATCTGCTCAATTTCATTTGTAAAAGATGTACATTGAAGCATCTGAAATATGTAATTGTAGTTGACATGATTCCAATTTTATTGTGAAGCTATATAATGGAAAAATACTGTTATTACTAATGCATTAAATTGGTTCTATACTTTATAACAACTTGCACTGTTTCTAGGCTTGTGGTCTGATCTGCACCTGGAAATGCAGTTTATTTTTCTCCACAAGAAAAAAAAATATAATACAGTGAATATATTTCAAAAGTAGATAAAACAAAACAGAACTCCATTCCTAATTATATTAAAAGGAAACAGAAAGGGTAGATTGTCTGAGACAAAAAGCCACTATGCAAGATCTTGCTAAAGTAATGCTGGGTGAAATGGCTGGTCTGTCCTCATCTTAAGATGTTTCATCCACAGATAAGCTTTACCTTTTAACAGTAAAGAGCCTTTATGGCCAACAACCTTGAACAAATCATTAAGCAGGACCAGAGGGCAAAACGTGCTGCTGAAACAGTCTACAATATATGTGGATAGCTGGTAGAAGTGTGACCACACACATCAATACCTAATAAAACTCCCTTTCCTATACACCTTTCTCAACAGACTGTGAACCCTCAGGACATCCACAACATGACTGTTGGGGAAGGTTGGAGGGATTTGTTTGTTTGGGGGCTTCTTTTGTTGTGTTTTCAGGAGAATCTGGTTTGGGCATTTTCCCCCCATAAAGTGCAGTACCTGAAGAGCATGCATGGCTGTGGTCTGGCTTAGAAGAAATGAGATGGGGCTTTACACTGTTGCCCAGCATTTTCTATTCATGTTAGGCAGGAGTTATTCAATCATCATTATCACTATTCTAAATACACACCAATGCTTTTAAAGATCCATCTCATAGTACATGTAAGTAACCAGGCTGTTGAGGAGTGACGATTGCCCTAACTACCCCCAGATTTGGTCCCCGATGCAAATGGAATAAAGAAGAAACAGAAACTAATAAATATTGCTTTCTGAGCAACTATTTCTCACTGTACACACCTCCTAATTTCCACCACCCAAGGAAATTACACATGATGAGGGAAGGCTGTTGGGGCCATTGTATATAGTTTGAGTTACACATAAAGAATCTTAATCAGCTTTTCAGAGAAAGTGTCATTCAGACCCAAGAGATGGGAATGGAAGGATGTACAGCCTGATTTGGGTCAAAGAGGAGAAGAAGGTTGCCAGGTGAGAGAGAAGAGAGAAAAGAATTGGGGAACTGAGACAGTGTTAGCATAATTAGCAATTACTTTTTTCCCCTCCAGTCGTACTCCTCGCCCCCCTCCAAAAAAGCCCCATTTCTTTCCTTAATATTCTGTAGTCCTGCCAGATAGTCTCTGTTAAAAAGTAAGATTTGGGACAGATGAAAGCTATCCTAAAACTGTCAATTTGAGCAAATAATCAGGCCTATTGGTTTTAAAACGTGATATACTGCTGACCAAATGTTGTCCAAGGACCCTTCCAAGCTTTGTCTCCCTATTCTTAGGTTCACAGTCAAGTGAAAAACAAAATGTGCTGAGGCACAACTTCAGTCAGTCAACTTATGGCACCCATTTAAATTTTTCCATCTCAGCAAGCATTGCATCCAGAAGAAAAGAGCTGCATAACCATAGGGAAAATTTTAAAATAATAATAGAATCCAGCAATACAGCCCCAGTTCAGCAGTTTAAGGGCGTAACTACACTAGCTGCTAGACATTTTCCAATGCCTAATTGTGATTCTGTGAAAATTCCTGTCTTTTTTAGCCCCTTTTCCTCTAAAGAATCCTCTTCACCTTTTATTATTCCTTACACTTACAGCCTATATAATAACGCACCTGGTCTGCCTGGCAGAGAGAAGACCAAGATAGTTTAATTTTTATGCACGCAAAAATGTACTAACAGTCCCAAGAAAAACACTCTCTGAAGTGTGAGTGTAAATTTCATACTGTGCTCTTGCAAAAACCCACATGTTTGTCTGACTAAACATGTGTAGTTTGTTAAGGAGATAAACCAGCTTAGACAGCTATAGCATATTCGGTAAATACAAGGCTGGGTTTTTTTGTTTTTGGTTTTTGGTTCATACAAATAGCTCCATTTAGTCTTGAATTTATTCAAACTTGACGAACCCACAGGGAGTTGCAGGAACAGGAGAGCTTATTTTCCAGTCCATCAGTAAAATGAAAGTGTGATCTCTCCTAGTTCTGTGAACAAATCTGGAGGAATATGGGTGAGCAAAATCAATTAGATCTAGTCCCTCCACTACAAATAGTTCCTTTGGTAAGTAGACTTTAGGGATAAACTTCTTACAAATGTAATTTTGCTTAGTTATTCAGAATATGCAAGGAAACTGGAATTAAAAAAAAAGTCTACCATTCATATGGATGTTCATCAAGTACTCTAGGTCAGAAAAGACCACCTTCATGATGCTTAAACACTCACATTGTGGGTATTTTTTAAGCTTTTTCCTAACCAGAATTTCCCAGCTACAAAGTGTGACTGTTGTCTTTTGCTCTTTCCCTTTTCAGCTCCAAGATCAATGTCCTCTAAATGCCCTTCTGTGAAGACAGCAGTCAAATCCTACATAGTCCTCTCACATTTCAGGTGAGCAAACCCTGTGCTTCTGAACCATTCTAATGTTCCTCTGCTGGACTTACTCTTCCTCCTAAATCCTTCTCTTGCACTGGGAAGTCCAAAGTGGATACAATTACCCAGATGCAAGCTCTCAGGTGAGGATTAGAACAGAGCCATCACTTCCCTTGACCTTCTGCTTTAGACTTTGCCAATATGCAAGAGTATGCCATTGGCCTTCCTTGTCTCAAGGAGCCAATACAGTAGTATCCAAGGTACTGCAACAAAACAATATTTAATCAAAATTAGCCTGATGACAGAGGCTAAAAAAATTTTAGGAAAAAAATTCACCATTTTCTAACAAATAAAAATTAAGACTGCACATAAGTAAAAACTGGAAGAACCACCATATTTAATAAAAAGCTCTATTTTACACTAATTACACACTTAGTCACTATTTAATATACTTTAATATAGATCAAGAATGAAACCTTTTTTACAGCTAGTACTCCTTGTGGTTTTGTTTTTAAGTAATAGTTTGGGCAATAAAAATTAACAGTTCCATTTTGATTACTCTATTATGTCTTTCAAAAAATAAAACTGTTGTTAACCCAGGCTGTCATTTTATACTATCTTTCTTCAGTTCATACAAGATGCAGTAGATATATCCATATCCCCAAAACAGATAAAAGAGCCAAGCTTTCAAGAGACTGAGCATCCCAAGCAACTACAATCATGGAATCAGAGCCCTGTTGACCTTTCAGAGCTTTGCTCTGAAAGGCATCATTCAACACAACTGTGGTCTCCATTTATGAATCTGAGGATCAGCAATTAAACCCTCCTGAAGAACATCACAAAAAAAGCACTAAATATACTCTTGCAAACCCCCAGACGACAGCAAACTTAAATGTCATGAGACACAAAATATTCCTGGCAATGCATTTCCTTATGGATTCCTTAGAGAAGACTAAACCATCTGCTTACTCAAAAATCAGTCCCTTTAAGAAGAACTGAAGCAGGGTAGTGTTGCAGGAGATCACAAGAATAACACTTAGGTGATGTAGAGGAGTGGTTTTTTCCAATGGGTGAGCTCAGAGTCATGGGTTTCACTATAAAAAGTTACTAATTTATCACCAGCACTGAGGACTTGAGACCATCATTTAGAATACTGTCCCAGGAAAGAGAAAAAAGATGAAAATAAGTACAAAAATCCTTTGAAGGTGTCTTTTAGCAAGTGTTGGAAAGCATTTCTGCCTATTTTACAGAACAGTGGTACCTGGCAAGATATTAAAGCAGTCTGTTTACACATCTGCAAATCATATGATTAAGTATCACTGGGTTAACCTAGGGTTTGACAGAGATAACAAAGTATCAGTTATTTTCTGGAATCACATCACAATAAAAATGTTTATCCAGAACAAAACTTAGATTTTAATGATGATGCTTAGAATACAAGTGTTAAAAAAAATCTGAGTTTCGTGCAGCAACAACTTTTATTAAAAAACTCAGACCAAAAAAAAAAAAGAGAATTGTCTTCCTGACAACAAATATTTCTAGTACTTTTTTGGTATTGCTCATAGTAGAAAAAACAACATTTCTATCCCTTATATACAAATTATTTTGGACATTTGGGGGAACAAAATTTTGGACTATGTGACAGCTATAAATGCTATCTTCCACATTTTGAAAGTTCTGTATTATCCCATTCAACATTTCTCAATTTTTTTTTTTTTTTTTGGTCATGAAACATGAAGTATCAAGCATTGATTCTGCTCTGTGGCTGCTTCTGGCTGAAAGTCCTATTAAAATAGATATTCTAGTTCTTGCCTAAATTATAAGTAATTTTAACAGACTCATTTCAGAATAGAGATGAGAAGCAGTATTAGCTGAGTGCCTCTGACAACCTACATTACCAAGAACTAAAAACATATCTTGTAATAAAAAGCTCTACACATAATCATATGATAAAAAAGTATACTGAGCTTCATATATATCAGGTTTTCAACATTTATTCTATTTTATTTTCTCTTTTTATTTGCATAGTATGTGATGTGCCCTTATTCCTGTGCAATTAAAAATGAAGGCTAGTCAGCAACCATAGAGAAATGTAGTTTATTCATAAAAACAAGCAAAGAAAAAAAAAAACCAAAACACAAAAACCCAACTAACCCACTGCAGTGCCTGCTTATGCAGGAAAGCAAATGAGCTAGAAAACAGGTCAGCTTCTAACACCTGGCTTTGATTTCCTCCACCAATTCGTGTAGTTCAAAACACATCCACTTTCCAATCCTCCAAAGGCTCCTCTTAACCTTATTCCCAAGAAATTCCCCAGTGAGGACCAGAAATCTCCTGCCCAGCCTCATTCACCAAGTGCACATGTGCCCAGGCACAGCCAGGAAACATCCTGCAGGTCCCCAGAGCCCCTGACTGCCTGGGGCACAAGAGGATGTCCCCAGGCACTTATTCACTTCTCTGCCCTCAAGCTGCAAAAGCTGACCTGGAGCCAGACAGGAGGTCACATACACTATTCTTTAAGAGTCAACCCGGACACAGCCTTCCAAGTAGCACTGATGAAGGCCACTAAGCTTCCTAATCTACAGTCGTATGTTAAAAAAGGGAACAAAAAAATAGGAAGTAAACAGAAATAAATAAAATATGGCTTTTTATCTTCTCAGGATATTATCTTCTCAGTAAGATTATTGTATTTTGCATCGCCACAGGAGGGGTAGAAGTTGTCTGAAGTCAAAAACACCTAGGACATCCAGACACTGCACAGGTAGCAGAGGCAAAAAAACTACACATGAACGCTGTTCTGAAAGCCTGACACTTCTAATGAAACTAGACTTATGGTTGGATCTGGGTTTTGATCATAAAGAAACTGCAAATATTATTAGGGCTTTTAATAACCTGTAGCAAAATGTGTTTGGTTTATTCTCAATGTACTAATTTTCCCCTATAGCATCAGACTGTGAGATCTTGACCTCATTGTTTAGTTTCAATCATTATCGTTAATTACTTGTGATAATCTAGATACTCCAATTCTACCATCAACTAAACAGAAACTTGTACTTACAAGGCGATCTAACTCCCTTGTTCCCTCTCCCCTGAGAAAGCTGATGAAGTGAACACTGAGGAGCACTTCAAGAGAAGTAGAGGAGAGAATTTGGCTCTTCAGATTTTCCCATAGCACAAGCTGGTTCTCTCATCTGGAACATGACTTTCCTCTGGAGGAGTTAATGACAGGGAAAGCCCTCACAAACACAGCTCACCTCCTAAACCCATGTCACACCCTGTCAAGACACCTCCCTAACCATTAAATCTCTTGGTGTGGATGCAGAGCTCATCCAGAACCCTCATAACTAGCTCTTAACAAAACATGTTCAAGAAATCAACTCCCCTATTTTATGCTCTGTAGGAAGAAAGATGAAAAGTGAGGTGGGTGAAAATTATCATAACTGCAGAAATTATGCATTAGGTAAGGTAGTGAATGTATCTTTCTTCAGCTTCCTAGGAGGCACTGACTGCAGTCTTGATTAAAAATATAACTAAAGAAATAGCAGCAGCGTTGTATAAACCTGGATTATATCTTTGTACAGTATCTTATTATCTTACAAAAGCTATAAAAAAGTTAACCATTCCTTAACATTCGTTTCTGGCCTCTAATCTGTGAATTTAAGTGAAAATCTATTTTTATTCTGATTTTACTTAGGTAGTCCTTCTTAGATTTGAAAGTGCTTCAATCTAATATTTTCTAGCAGAACATGCAGGCAACAGCATAATTGTCTCTCCTTTTCTTTATACACTAGATATCCATAACATATTTGTCTGACACACAAACTTTGCAGCTGGTACTCCACAAACAGTTCTCTTGCATCTGTGTATTACCTTCTTCCAGAAAATAGCATCTGGAGACTCACAGAATGACAGAAGCTTTTCCCCCTGTGGGCTAGATTTTGGCATTAAAAAGCAAATGCTGAGACAGAAGTTTCCTTCACTAACACAAGTGCAAATTCAACCCTGCCACCATCAAAATAAACTTAACTTACAGCGGTAGAACTCAATGTCAGAACCCGACCCTCTATCATTAGCAACACTAATTAGCAACACTGTTTAAATGCACTCAGCATCTCTACACCCTCAAATGCAGAAAGGTGACTTTTTTTTTTTTCATCTCAAATATACAAATTTCTGGCCACTCCCACGCACTCCCATTTTTATGCAGCTCTCAACTGATGCTACTGTGAGAGCACATATACTCTTCTTCATTTGACTTATGGTGCTACAGAAGCATTTGCCTCTTTCTCTATATGTAGGATGGGATTGCTGGTTTACTTTTAAGGAAATAATAGTACAGCTATTTTTGAAGACTGTTTGTAGCTACTAGTTCAAAGGCACATTTCAAACCTTACAGTTTCTCAGCATAGTTGTCTTAATTAAGTATGAGTTCAATCCAATTTCAAAGCAGTGCTTAACAAAAGGCTTTGATTATTAACATTTCTCTCAGATTTGTGTCATTTTTCTCTGCAAGATTGTATTTTAAAGGTTATTTATCATGCCTACCAGAACTACTGCATTATCTGCACCAGATTTTCTGTACAGAGAAATCAATGTCACTTTGACTTGTTCAGAGACAAAGAGGAAGAAGCAAGGGAACCAACACACACAAACACACAAGTTTACACAAAATACCAAGTGAAAGTGGAATCACCTCATGCACACTCCTGAACAGAGAAGAATACTTTCTCACTAAAAGGCCCTCTAGTAATTTTATTTCAAAATATTTACCTGACCTGTTTCTTCTTTCCACTCTGTGCAATAGATTTCAAGGTATCAGAATGTTAGGAGAAATGCAGGTATACCACTGCTGTAAATAAACTGAAAAGCCTATTGTTTCAACACAGCTCAAGTTGGATAAAAGGATAGGGTGGGGGCACTACCACACCTCAAGTTCAATGGCAGAACCATACTGAAAATTAAGAACAGATTATTGCCACCACCACTACCTCCAATTTTACTCTGGGTGAGTATAAGCTGGATCACACGTTTAATAAATGTCATTTGGGGCACAATAAAATAGCATGTTTCACCTCTTCAGTTCACTCACAAAGTGATCCTTTCAGAGAACAACCAGTGGCTGCCTTGCAGGAGGAGGCTGAAGCACACGAGAGGATGTGGCACCACAGGGCTGCTGCCCTTCCCTTCCCAGCTCGCAGCCAGACTCCAACTCCCTTTCCCCCTTTTCTTCCATTTTGGGCCAGGATCTCTCTTACCTTTCAGCAAAGCACTGTAACAACCAGCTTCAAAGGCTTCCCAGGGGTCAGCAGGGGACAGAGGCTTTCCTGTTGAAAACTACTGCCAAAACACACTAAACATGCAGAGTCAAAGGAAAGGAGGAAAAGGAAAAAAGAGCTGGGAGGGCTGCCTGGGAGAGCCTGAGGAGCAGGGTGCTCACCCACATGATGGGAATCTTAGTGAATATATAAATAATTCATATAAATATGAAATATAATATATATACATATACAAATAATATATAAATAATTTTGCTAATCATTTTATGTAGCTTTATTTCCAAGTAGTCCTGCAGGACTAAAGCCTGCAGCCCTGAGCTGCCAATCCCATTGTTGTTAAAATTACGTTGCATTAGAATTGCACAAATAATCAGGCTAATGCAGTCACACAGCTAGATTTCTGAAATTAAGTACATCTTTCACATGAAAAATGCCCATTAGAAGAGTTCAAAAGTGTTAAATAAGAAACATTTAAGATGTCAGGGCCAAAGACACAGTAGACAGTACACCTTTATATCTTACTAGCAGCCTTTCCCATAACAGTCACATCTGCACACAAAAGAAATAAAATAAAATGTCAACAGACAACTTCAGGAAAGAAATAAGTAGCAACAGTAGATCCTAAATTCTTGTTAGCTGAGCTACAAAGTACCATTAGTTTTGCTGGCTTTCACTGCAGATCAGATGCCTTGGGATGCTGAAACCTATCTGACAGGCTCCAGCTTCCCCTGGTGTCTCCCAGGGACATTTATTCTCACATTCTCCACACCACTTTGCCTAAAGCCTGGAGGCATTATCCCCTGTGAACAGTCATGCTGCTACCAGGCTTAGTAACTATTCCAAAGACAACCATGTACTTCTGTCCTTCAAAATGTACTCCGGTTTCCTATCAGGTGTAAATCCCCACAAGATAAGGCTCAGAGCCCTGGTTCTGCCAGCTAGTGTAAGAGTGAATAGATTTTTAAAAAAGCCCACCAAAGCCTTCTTTTATATTTTTGTTTCTTCTGCACATTTTTTTAAACACATATCAAACTGTTTGGTATTGTTATGTGAACATTACAAAGAAAAAAAATTTGTGATTTCTACTTTCTGTATTTATAAGAAGAATAATCTTCCCAATACGATGTTTTAAACCACTTAACCACTTCAGAGGACTTTACAAGAAGTGCATTTGCAGTGTTACTGCTATCCCAACACCATTCATTTCAAAGACACTGTAGAAAGTTAGGCAATAGGTGAGCATGGAGTTCTCAGTTAAGAAATCACAGGCATGATTTTTAAGAACTACCAAACTGCTAAAAACTGCCTCTGAAAAGCATAAAAAAAAAAAGCTTAGTTTGAAAGACTGCCAAATGATTAAAATGCTTTCTAGTACACGTTAGAACTTCAGAGGCATAAATTATGACCTGAATAGGGAATTTATTTTCAAAGATGTATCATTAAGCACGTGGATTAATTTTTCTGTGTATGGTAACAGCGGGCTGAAAACCAGATTAAGTATGCAAGACCATGAAAAAGCAGGGAAAGGTTTTGTTTCTCTTATCTAAACAGGCTGAAAGACCACCAGCAAGGAGCAGCACAGGAGTGGGCCAGTCATTGTATTTATTAACATATATTCCATTCTTGTGCACAACTGACCCTTGTAACCTTCATGAGGCCAATACGTGCTGACTCAAGTAAGGTAACCCCTTCAAAACCCCCAAAATATATCAAGAAGCATCCTTCAACCAGCACCCTAGAAAAATTGGCCAGAACCGCAGGTTTGCAACACTCATAATAAATTCTATAAACCCTCCCTCCACTTTCCAGACACAGGCAGCTGACAACATTTAGCAAAATCTTTCTGAACTTCTTCGTAAATGTTGCCCTCCCTCGACAGAAACTCAACTGCTTATTTAGACATGAGCAGGACTCTGTTGTAGCTATGTCTGCATCTCCCACCCACCCCGGAAGGAGGAACAAAGTCAGTCACAATGTCCTAGACACAGAAGCTGACAGCCACATTGTTGATAGGTGAGAACAAGGAGTGATCAGCTTAGAATCACAGCATTTTAGGAGATACCAGCTGCATATTGGTGTAAATGCATCAGAACCTACAAATCTGCCCTTTCTACTGGAGAAACATGGCTTGTGCAAGCTCTACTGCCTCTGTTTCCCTCCTGATGTAGCCAGAGGTTCAGACAGGAAAAACATTCCCCCCTAGGAGGAAAACACCTCTTAGTAGCATCCCTCCTCTCTTCCTTCACCAATCCTAAAAATAATAAAGCAACAAAAAATGTCATAGTTCCTGCTCTGTTATCACCTCCGGTGTAGATGTGCTCTCCATAACCCTAAATGCCAAAGGACTAAGAACAAAGGGCTTCTTCCGGAGGTCCTCTTCTCATCCTTCCCTCCTTAACACACAGACTGTAAACATCACCAAGGTGGACACAAGCCACCATCTCCTGAATGTCAGAATAAAACCAGATACCTTTCAAGTCTCACCCTTCAGTGATCACAACCCCCCCACTTCCAAGATTGCCTTAACCTTGTGCTAACATCCTTGATGTTTTTAAACAGCGACCACAGCACTAATCACTTTTTCAGGGCTGAGAAGGAGCTACTGTTTCACAAGACATGGAAAATGCCCCTAGCTTCCATGCAGGAGTTTGGAGACCACTGGAGAACACTCAGGTTACACTGTGCTAAGAAGATGTCTCTTTGTGAATATAATTTTAAAGAGTTTCTTGACAGGGAAGGGGTTCCAACCACTGAAAACAAACAAAACCAAAATAAAATAAAAAAAAACAACCAACCAAAAAAACAACATGTCAGAAAATGTCTGGCATAGCAAAGACATGAATTTCTAACTCATCTTTATTTGATCATAATTGAATAGAATCCAAATGGAACTCCTGACAAAAGCTGGAGCCAGCTCTCCAAAGAGATGGATTCTAGTCAAGGGGCAAAAAGCAAGTGATTGACAAACAGCTCCCCTGCTCCAGTGACATCTGCATGTTATCAGCCACCATCCATTATCACCTGCAGCTCAGAAGACTGCTGCTTTAAGAGGGGACCTTAATTGCACCAGGATAACCTTAGTTATTGAGGAATCTGAGCTGCATAACCAGAACATGCCATGACTTTTTTTTTTCCTTTGCTGGAAAAAAACAAACCAAAAAACCTACTAAAAATATTCTACTAACAAATCTCTGCTTATGATCTACTAGCTCAAATGCTGGACATTTCTACTAACTGTAAGTGAATCAGCATTTCCTAATTCAACCTCATTTGTTGGTAGACCTTCATTATGTCACCATTGCAAGCTCCAAAGGAAAGCATTTTAACTCAAAACAACTTGAAAGAGCTAGAGGCACCACTGAATTAAAAAGTATTTGGGAAATCATAATGGAAAAAAAATGTTTTTGTAATCATAGATTTCAGCAAACTTTTAAAAGCAAACATGCTCAGTTTCCTTCTGGTTTTATTATGTGTGTGATGAAGATGCAGAATGGAATTCCCAGCTGTTGTATACACAAAACCTAATTCTATTTAACCAAAGTATTTATTGATTTACTGGTTTAGGTACAAATTTTGAATAGAAGATGCCTCTAAACCAAAACCAGCTTTTTATTTCCTCAGCTACATACTGCAGAAAGCAAATTTTTTTTTTAAATCTACTCCTCCGTGGACAATTACTGCAAGAAATAGCTGACAAGTCTAAAGAAATAAAGGGTAGACAGGCTCAAATTTATTATGTCTATTTTCTCACAAATTGTATTGTTTACTATGCCTCTCAAATTTTATTGCAACAAAATCAGCACTCATACTAACATCTTTATCAAGAAAGAAAACTCTTATTCTCCCCTATTCAAGGTCAGGAAACATTTTATTAGCTCCAGACTTATACTCCCAGCAGGAGAGAAGAAAAATGCAGCACATGTTAATCAGATTGTAAGCACCTCCATATTACCAAAATATTAGCAGAGCCACACAGATGCCTCTTTAGAAAGTTTGCAATAATTCAAATACAGAACCTTATTACAGAGAGAGTATTAGAGACTTAAGTCCTCGTTTCACTTCTTTAACAGAAACAGGAAAAAATGATGGTACAAGAGCAAAAGCTTTAAATCTTTTCACAACCCACAGCCTCATACCATGCTAATGCTTAGATCTTAAAATCAGAGCAGAAGGAGAATGAAGGAAGAATAATATTCCTCTTGATTAATTTTGAATTTCATTTGACACTTTAAAGTTCTACATTCTTCTGTTCTAATATAACTTGCTTTCTAGTATCATCAAAACCAGATGCAATGAGTAGTAAGATTTTTTCCCCTCCAGTAATTTTTAGACATTGCCCCAGGTAGGATAAAGTATGAGGATACAGATTTATATGTAGCCAGAGGCTTCCTTTTCCATGAAAAAGGTTTCTGGCTAAATAAATTCTCTTCCATGAGGTGCACTGCTTGCTCAAAACCCACAGATACCATGGCCGCGGATGAGAACAGAGACTGAAGAGAGTAAAATCAACATCACCATCACTTCTTAAAACCTGGAAAAAAAGGACTTTACAGCCTGCTTCAGAGCTAAGCCTAGTTGGGACTATTTCACACTAGTCAAAGGGGAAAAGAAACTAAGTAAATTCCAAATTGAAGAAAACCTCAGAATCAGAGCTTAGTCTCCTTACAAGCAGACTGATTTTTGTGTGCTACTTTTGAAGACATGTTCAACTTAACAGTTAGTGGAAAACTTCTGCTTCTCATAAGTAACTTGCAGACTCTACTCCAGACAAATAAAAATAATTTTTTAATTCAAACATAGTGGTAGGGACCACTGAGCAATGTTAAGGAGTGCCATTGACAAATAAATCACTTTGTAGTTAAGTTTATTCTTTTAACAGATTTAAGGAGTCACGCAGTACAGTCACAGAAATCAAGACCAAAATCCAGACCTTGATTAAACTTGATGACCAAAACATGAAGCACAGCTGAAAGGTCACCAGTCAAAAATAAAGGTTATAGCTCCCAAACCCAAAGTGAAGGAAATTAAAATACATTACTACATCTACTTCACTTCATTGTTCTGAGTGTGTCTTGGAAAACAGTTAACCATTCATCTAGATTTCTAATGTGCTTTCTCTTATTTCCAAACTCTACCAGAAGTGTCTTCATTGGCTGTACTCCAAGCATAGACCAGACAAATTAATAGGTCTGTTCTCACCCAGTACAAAATTAGGAGGAAAAAAAAAAAAGCAATGAAGAGAGAGAACTGTAGCGACATTTCATTTATGCACTTGATATTAACAGATAAAACACTGTTATTCTCACATAGTAGTTCCACACTGAGACAAAAAAATAAAAGGTTATTAACAAATATGATTTGAAGCACAAGACCTAATCCTCCAGGGGAATCATGCTGTTTTCCTTTGCAGATTAGCCACTATGGGGTGTGGCAGACTTCACTTCTGCTTTACGTTCTGCTTATCCATATGATTTATACACACGATAGCTATTCATTCGTTCAGTGCCTTTTATCAAAGTCTAACCTAAGAATGTTAAACCCTACATGAACCATGATGCAGTTATTCATTATGTACTTTAATGTAGCATGTACCAGAGCAGCCAGATAAATGAGTCCACAATCATTTTGTAAATTTTTAAGCAGAGCCTTATCTCCTCATTTGCTGGCTTCCTTGATAGTACCAGAACTGTGAGTAACATGTAGACTACACAGTATCTTAAGTACCATATCCACAAGAGGTGAGATCTTACATTCACCAGTTGACAGTCCACAGCAAGTCTTTTACTTTACAAAATGGGACAAAATATTTAACAATTTTTGAAGAAGCAAGTGTTTCTTTTGCCACATTGAGAGAATAAAATTAAAAAAAAAAAAAATACAAACCAAAGCTGTTGGACCTTTACAGTCATCAATGGAAACATTCTTAAATTTTACTGCCAAGAATTTGCTTCCCCCTACAATTTTTTATATGGCATACTATAGACTTTTCTTCAGTTATGTCCTAATGACATGTTACTTCTCCTCACTAAGCACATTATTGTACTTTGTAAGCAACATTTCTGAAGGATGACTGAGACACTACACCAACTAACTCCTAGCAAGGCATTTTTGATATCTCCACATTGAACAGCAGCAAGGTGATAAACTGGCAAGTATTGGCTTGCCTATCAATACAAAATGCTGATAAGGGTTAACTTTTTAATCACTTGCAAGGACTTCTCCTCAGAGTTTAGCAATTCCAGGATTCCTGTAAGCACATAACCCTTTGAAGTACCTTCCTCAACTAAAATTAACCACTTCATTTACAAGCTACCTTTTGAAGTAGTTGTGAAACTATCCAGTTCCACAGCTGATCCCTGTGATTACAGCTCAAAACAATCCACGGAAGCCTAGCTTGATGGACAGTCTGATATAAATCTCTTTACTCAAGAACTGTGCAAAGCTTCCTGTATCAAGGAGGTTAACACATTTTTTTCTAATTAAATCTGCATAATTATTAAGCTGTGTTCATGGTAGCTCTGTAAGATACTTTAAAGGTAATTAGCAGTCTAGTAGATTTTAGAGAGGGCTTTATTTTCCCCAAGTTCAGAAAAAAACCCAATGTATTAGTTCCTCATATTCAAATTGGATGCTCTACCCACTCACACAGTACAAACGAGATTTCAACTCAATCTTATATTACTAGGGGCAACAATACTGTCACCATAGCAGAAGCATATAAAAACATTATATGCAACAGATCTATGCCTAACATTTCACAAAACATTAATCATCTTGCAAAACGACACAAAATTAGCAGAAATGCTATCATTGTGTATCAAGGACACTGAGTCTTAAGTGCTACAGATGAATTTTCTACGATGGGAACACCATCTCTCCAGAAAGGCTCTCTTTGTCTTTGCTCTTTAAGCATTCTTTTAGATGGAAGAAGATCAAAAGTATACTTGGACATCACCTGGAAGTACAGATTAGTATTTACAGACAAGATTTTCAATTAAGCAATATTCTTACTGAAGAGAAATGGTTCTTTAGTACTGGAATCTGCTTTCACTGAGAAAGCAGTTCTGATGTCAGATAACATGAAGGTTTTACCTCTAAAGTGCTAAGAGCACTCAAGAGAGCATAGAAAATTGAGGATTTATGTGGAACAAGAAATACAGATGGAAATCACTTTTAACTTGTTTATCCATGAATCCAACTCAATTACATGCTCTAAAAAAATCCTTTCACTATCAAATATTAAACAAAAAGTACATAGAATATTTAAAACCAGCCTCACTCACTCTATGAGGCAAGAAATGCATTTGATTTACAAATATTAATGCCAGTATACAAATTTTGAAGCTTTCATCATGTCTTGCATATAGTTTCATTTTGGGGGGAGTTTTATCTACTCAGTTTATTTTTTAAAGTGCTTTTCATCTCTTAATTGATTCTCCTCTGTCCCACCTCCCCTCAGGAGGTAAGAATCAGGCTTCTACCTTCCCTGCCACCCAAGCACACCTAACAGCAAAAAGCAAAGGTTGCAGCTGTAATCAAGGATGCCTTCATTCCCCAAAAACAAAGGCAAGGGAGGAAGAGAAGCCAGAAAGCTGATCACTAGTTTGGTTTCCTGATGTTGAAATGAACACAGAGAGAACAGAGTCACCAACATTTCTTATAAACTGGGCACCCACCCAACGCACATAGCATAGACAGTATAAGACAAGCTGAAGCCCAGCCCCTGGCCCAGTTTGAGACAGACTATGTTTGGAAAAGCATTCTCCAGGCTGTCACTCACTATTAGTACTCAATGATAAATCAAGGATACACATCACAATTACAGTCTCTGCTAATTAATTAAGCAGCCACATGCAGTTTCCTCCCATACCCACCAACTGTGAAACTTGAAGGTTCACGAGAAATACGCTTACATCAAAAAGGGGATCTCTGCCTTACTCTATAACAACATGATCAACATTAAGGTCAAGTGCACTCCTCATACTACTCACTGCAACCTTTCTTCTCCTTTACTACAGAAGAGCAGCACTTTAAGGACTTTGCCTACCCCCACCTCTTCTCCAGCACACATCATCACCCCACCGTCCCAAAGCATAAAGGCACAGGACTCATCACAAAATCCATTCCTTCATTCTATCTTTGCTCTGCAGAAGAAAACAACAATGGTTTTAACTAAAAAATAAAAGGCTACCATTTTCCAAGAAATCTCTTTTTCCAGGAAAAGAAAACAATTGCAGATCCTATGGCCATACAGTACCCTATAGGAATTCCCTTACAGAAAGCCATTTCTTAGCACTCTCAGAGAATGCTGGGGCAGTTGTACATCCACCTCAGTTGCTAAAACCACTGTGCTTCCATTCCACTGTCAGCAAGGACTTATGGTAAGATTTTTATCTGAATGAGTAATCAAAATGCCTAATTTCATGTTATAGATGACTATATGAGAGTAATGGCAAAATAGATGTTATCTAATTGGTAGAGGGCTTCCCAAATCCTTTGAAAAAGAGATTGTCCACAAACCATAAAATTAAGCAGGCCATGCAATTGAACAGCTACACACCGCAGCAATCAAGTGGAAACAAAAAGATCACATTTGCAGAGGAGATTGGTTAAATTACTAACCAAGAATAGGTATGGGAGTATGGCTTTAAACAAGTTACTGGAGGCCATAGTATCAAAATTCAGAAATGCATGCACAGCGTGGCAATGCATTTGAAGAGGTTGTTCTGCTGCTGGCGGGGGCTCAGTTCATAAAAGGATCAAACCAAAGGCTATTGAAATTCAGGAAACTGATGCACTGCAGGTGAAACGTTATCATTTAAAACAAAACATTTCACACAGTTCTCAAATGTATGTCTCCAAAGCATTTTTAATGTTTCCCTTATCTTTCAGCTTAGCCAACACATCTTTTAAATAGCAATTATGATATATTTAGAAATTATTAAATTACCTCTGAATTGACAAAAAAAAAAATGTCCCTAGGGGTGTTTTACCTAAGATTACAAGCACACTGACAAATCGACTTCCAACTTTGATACCAAGCATCAAATCAAGTGATAACAGCAGCAGCTGTGGACTTAGAACTGCATTAAACTTCTGAAGTCAGTTTTATATATGCACCAGCACAAACACACACAAAGGCACGCTGGAATAGCATATGCATAGAACAGACTATTTAGTCCAGTAGCACCATCTTTGAAAGCAGTCTTTGCATATTTAATAGTTTTCTCCTCAGGCAATCTATGCTGCAGAATGTAAAAACAAGTATATCCAAAAGGCAATAAGTGCAAGTCAAGCTGTACTTCAGCTTCTTTGAAGACACGTGTTCACTTGGATTTTATTCCTCTTTTGAATAGCAATTCAGTGATCATTTCTTTCTTTCCCATGAAGCATTACTGAGGCTGTTTAGCTGTTTTGACAACATGTGATTGAGAAACTGCTGTGTTCCCAAGAGACTTCAGTCACAACTTACTTCACAATGTCTGATGGTTCTGATGCAATTTGATTTCTGCCCCTGTGGTGGAAGAGATGTGCCAGGCTTCTTAGACTGTAAAGGCCAAGCCCAATGAGATACAAGCATAAAACTGAAGACTCTCAAAACAACAACCTTGTCAATTAAACACAGTTAAGGGCAATAAGCTGCTGCTAACCACTTCCATAGGCCAGGAACAGAAACTACACAGTCCCACAGAACTCCTGAAACACTTTGCAGTCCCCACCATCCAGAATACCTGTGCTGCTATTTCAGATTTAAGGAATTTTTTTGTGACAGTCACAAACTTGGTCATTTATAAATCCATCACTCTCCCAACAGTATTAACTGCACAGCACAGTTGTTTTTTTTTCACTATAGCTTAAGACTCTCTTCCTTGAAATAAAGAGAAAAGCACTGCAACTTTAGAACTTATTTGGCACTAATTCTTCAATTTCCTTTTAATCTGGCAAGCAAAACAAAATTTAGCAAAAGAGTTACACAGGCTCAATTTAATTCCTAGGTAAGATGATGAAACTGACACGCATAGAGGACTTCCAGTCCAGCCTCCAATATGAGGGATTTATACACCTTGAAAAACCATTTTGATTTCAAGAAATGTAGAGTCTGAAAAACTAGAAATCTGAAAAAAAACTAGAATCTTATGCTTCTGTCCAAAGGCCTGTGTCTCTCTGGCTTCCTATCCACCCCATCTCTTCTGCACCTTTTCCAGGGCAACCCCAGGTTGCTTCAAAATAGCTCCAAGGAAGCAGAGGAAGTGCCAGAAGAGACCAAAAGCCAAGAACAAAGCTTTGTAAGAAGTGTATCCAATGTCTTCAGCTGATTAAATAGTGGCATCACTAGAAAATCGTTGCAAGAGATTTTAAGGGTCTGCTACAATCACACAAATTCAGTCCAAAATTATTCACAAAGGAGTTACTAAATAAGCACTGACAGCCTTGTTTGCTAAATTTCAAGCTAGAAATCTTACATCTTACAAGAATGATAATTGCCAACACCTCTAGTATTTCCCCATGAAAAACAAATTAGGCTTTAATGAAAAATGCAATCTCATTCTGACATCTGGAGGCAGATTTGACCCTGCTTAATATTCCATAGCTAATAAGAAGCTTCTGGTAGCCCAGGCAAGTGACCATTCCTCAAGAATACTCATTCCTGTGCCTCCTGCTTCAAATCAGGAAGGGCAGGAGTACAAGCAAATGTGGGTTTTCAATCATGACAAAGCTTTTAATTGCTGTAATTCAATGTTGACATTTTTATTCCCAAGCCGATATGTATTAAAAAAAAAAAACAAGCTAACTAATTAGGCTACAATACCATAATTTCATAGATGTTAAGAGACTGAATGTACAATAGGTGTAAGCAGGCAGTCTGCAGTAATCCTATATACTTGCCTCAAAACACTACATTTCAGTTGATTCTTGATGAAAGCTTATCCCATTTCACTTCTTCCAAGTACACTTTTAAAAAGCATAGATTGCAAAAGGGGGGGCTTTCATAGTCTCGCCTTCAGCTTCTAAAACTGGACTGAATTTCTGAGCAATTCCACAGCTCCACTGGATGAGAGAAGCCAATTTTCAAAGAGTGCATGATAGCATTAGAATTCATTATAATTTTTTTTCCAGATAAGCTAGTGATACCACTTCACATGCATGCCCTCTCCTCTCCTTTTGGTGTTAGGCAAGGCAAATGCATAAAATTAATGTATTCATCTCCTTTCTAGTAGCTAAATTAAGAGTATAAGAAAGGCCTCTCTATTAAGTCTCTTCTATTAAGGCAGTGCACTCCTAAACAACTTTTGGGTGCATTTTTTTAAAACAAAGAAGCCACTCTACTTGAAAAGGTTGATGTAACACTTTGCATTCTTATCCGTACATTTTAAACCATGTTGTGGCTCTGTGGCTCTTGCAGTAGCAGCAACACAAAAACCAAAACCCAGAAACACAGTCTCCCAAGTGAGACAGCAGTGGGAAAGCATGTATTCCTAATGGAGAATGATGCTCTATTGCATTTCCAACCAGCTTTGTAAAACGAAGCCAGACAGATTTAGCTATTATCCAAACATTACCGACTAGCAATGAGCTATATTTTTCTCATTCAAAGTGCTGCTCAAGGGGGCAGAGAGGTCCCTGGGTCTGACAATAGCCTGCTACCAGGTGGAAACAATTAAGGAAGGAAGCTCTCCTCCACTGTGCAAATTATTTACTAGCAATCCCCACCAAAGCTCATGCCATGACCTAGTGTAACCACATCACTTACATCACATCTCTCTCTTCCTGTATGGCAAGGACAAGACAGCCCCATGAGTTCTTCATGTTTCTACAGAGTATGTTGATTTCTGTAATCTGTCATAATTGTAGCTGTTTTTAAAAATCAGTCTGCCTTCTTACTTCATCTGAAAGCTAAAATAGGGAACATCTTCCTTTGCTGTGAGTCAACCTAATTCTGTTTACTAGCTATACTTTAATTCACATGAGATAGAACTCTAGCTCAGAGTTAATAGCATGGGTTTTTTCTTTTAAACATGAAGAACAGGAAAAAAGGAAGGGGAATAAAAAAATGTGTCAATAATCTTGTAATGGTAGTTTTTCTTGCAATACTGATTTAAAAAACTGGTATTTGTATATATAGTAGTTCAGCAACAATGGTAGTCCTACCTTATCTTTTTCATTATAGTCTTCAATGAAGTATTATAAGCAAATTTTTTTTTTTTTTTTTTTTTAATAAAGGTTAGCTTGTTACATTCTGCATGTTTGAGCCACATTATTCATCTTTGATATCCTGGTCATCTAAACCAAGAAGTCAGTATTCATTCCTCCCCACAACATGATTATTTCTGAAGATTATTAATAACAATGCTGAAGTTGAAGGAGAAAATCCTATCATACATGTAGGACAAACAAATGCTTTAGATATTTAAAATACATTATGAATGGAGACAGAGAAAGGAAGTCACTGAGGGAAACTCACTAAGCATGCAAACTGCCCATCTTTGTTTCTTCAAAGAAACAGTTTCACCCTATAGCTATCTTCAACTTGACCTAAATGTTTTAAGACAAAGTTAGGCAAAATAAATCTTGCTCATACTGTATGTCATTAAGGGTCAAGTTTTTAAAACAGAAATGGGCTACAAAGCAAGACAGTGCAGTGGCTGATCCTTGCAAAAGCAGTGTTGTGGTGCAGTTGGACACTGCTCATAACAAAAGAAAGGTTTCTTCTTACCTCATGAAGCCACAAGTAACATGTTCTGCTGAGAGAGCTTAACACATTTGAATGTTTTCCATTAAAGGGTCCTGATATTCGGTGCCACTATGGACCACCTGCCCAAACATGCACCAAGAACAAGCACAGCAGGAAAAACACTAGAATTCAGACTTCCTCCACTTGGGCTTCCCCTTTGCTCAATAAAACAGCTGTCACCATCTTAGCCAACTTCAAAAGTAAGGAAAAATACCACTTCCTCTCTCTTTCCCAGAAAGAGCTGGGGAAAGAGGATGAAGATGCAGCATCATGGTCTCACTGGAGATTGCTCACTCCTGACTCCTACACTGATCTTCTGAATTATAAGATGGAAGAAAAGTGACCAGTATTTGAATGAACACCATTTTACCATGAGCTCAGATACTCATTTGCTTTCTCTTCCTTCCCAATACACATAATATAACTGTAGGTCCAATGTCTTTAGGAAATTATCAGTAACTGTGACAGAGAGCAAAAATAGCCTCATTTCTTAAGTAAGTGGGTAAAAGGCAAAAAGAGAAGGATGAAAAATAACACCTCTTGCTACAAACAGTTGGTGCAAGATGATTATGAATGGAGCATAACAACTCCTTGTCAGCAAAGCCCTACAAGACAGAAGGAGCAGTAAAAAATAGCAGCAAGAAATGCAGCAGGGAGAAACCCAACACACTTAATCCTCAATAAAGGCAAATGGGTTTCAAGAGTTGGTGAAGCTCTTTATATCACCAGAGAGGGAGAGAGAAAGTAATTACTGGACATTCCTCTCCTGAATGTAACTTATTCCAATAGACTCTGGTTACAGTACATCTGCTGAGTATCTCCTCTAGAAGGGGTTTGAAAGACCAACAGATTACACACAATGTAAGAGCTTACAACATCACTCAGTTAAAAGCAACACTCCTCTGAAACCAGCACTCGACCTCCTGCTTCTCTACCCAACTACTTAACATTGCAGAGTTCATTGCATTAACATACTTAACATTGCAGAGTTCAAAAAGACCTTAAACAAGCAGAATTTGAAATAAAGGTCAAACAAAGCAAATGAAAATGTGACTTCTCCTTATAAAAAACTGTACTAAAAGGAACACCCACCCTGAAGCACAGGCACACAATACTTTTTCTCCATCTATGCATTGGACTGGTACAGGTTTAAATCTGACAGTGTGCTTAACCTGGTGTCTTGATAGATAAATAGAGATATTCTGCAAAGACTGATCTTGCAAATACGTAACCACCTATTAACAAGAATACTTGAAAATCAAGCAGCTCTCTTCAGGCACTTCACTGTCAGTAATAATGCTCATCAATCCAAAATTAAAACCACTACAAAGAATGAATGTCTGAATAGAATCTGAAAAAATATCAAAAGCAGAAAATGGAGCAAGACAAACCTCTCTTAGGGTACGGTGCTCCAAGGTCCACAGGCATTCCAGCAGAAGTGCACAGATAGTGCTCTGAGTCTGCTGCCCTCAGGATTGGTTAGCCCAGATCGGTGCTGCTGCTCCAGATTCAACCGACCCCTCTACTGGCTTGCTCAGGACTGAGCTGAGCCCGTGCTTCAAGCCTCACCTTCTATTGGCCCCTAATCCTGCTCATGCGCAGTTGGGGCCCACCCTAATCAGGCACAGGTGGGCTTAACACAAGCTCATGCCCACTGCCTGGCAATTAGTGGCACCTGGTTGCCTCATTGCCTTATTTCACTACAGAAAATAACCAGAGATGAGAAAAAACATACTCCCTTGAAGCATTTAACTACTGATTTGCCTCCATTGCCCAGCTGCATCAATGCAAAACACAGGCAAAGTCACCTGACCAATATCACTTTTGTATCCTTTGTGGGATTTTGGGTTTTGTGTGTGTGATTTTTCGTTGGGTTTGTTTGTTCGTTTTCTGGTTTGTGGGGGTTTTTTTTGTTGTTGTTGGCTTTTTTGTTTGTTTTTAATAAATGAATACCACAAACCGGAACTCCTAAAAACTTCCCTGGTTTAGGGGCTGTAAAATCTGGAAGATCTGCAGAGATCCTCAGACACAGGTGAAGTTTGATCAGGCTAAATGGTCAATGGAGGATTTGAGTTTTAGTCTCCATTCAGAACTCTCAAGAATCACTGTAAGGCACATGGGAAGTTACAGATGTGATGTTTTGAAGCCAAAGCTAGAGTCAGTAGATGAGAAAAGACCATTTCAAAAACAAATGGAAATTATTTTAAACACTGCACTTGTATTTTCGTTTATGGAGATGAGAAGAAAAAGGGATAGAAGCTGGACTCTCCTTTCCAGTACATAAACCTACATTTCTGGCTTTGAAATAAGAGAAAAGAAGGGAAAAAAGAGGTTGGGTTTTCTATTAGGAAGCCAGATGGTGCACAAAGGAGCAATCATGAAGGGTTCTGTTTCACTCAGCTTTTTAAGTACTGATAGGATGGTACTCTTAACACTGTGCCAAAACACTTAAGTGCCATTTCATGATGGGTGATGCCATCAGTACAGGCACCTCTAAGCAGATTTCCATGCCTGTGCCTGGGTTTTGGATGAGATCTCTGGCAGCCAGAGGGGAGGGGAGGGGAGGAGGGCTGCCTGAGGTTCCCAGCCACCCTGCCAAAGGGGACCGCTCCACAGCTGCTGCCTTCACCTGCACCTTTGGAATCAGTGCTGCCAGCATCAGGACAAAGGGAAACACGTTGAGACTAAGTGATTTTAGAGCCTGAAACGTTTTCAGAAAGGAATTCTGATACCTTGGCAGAAGGGTCGAACCCAAGCTTATACCATGCATATATTAGTAAAGCCACAATCTTGCCACTCTGATGCTGGCAAAAACTGGGTGACAAACATACATTTTTTAATCTCATTACATCAGAAGTCTAGATGGAAATACATTTGTATGTCTTTTACTTGTACTTTTTCAGCAGTTTTGCTGAGATTAATATAGCACATTAGTAGGTTAGAGGGGCTATAGTTCTATAAGAGGGGCTATATGAGGAGACTACTGCAATTATAGGAAATTTTTATTTGCAACTGTAGGAAAACTATTTTAACAGACAACCGGGTACATTTATAAAGTTGAAGCAGTTAACCCAAGCAGTATATGTTCAAACTATCAGGATTTAGGGAACGATTTGATCACCTGAAATGACAGTCAGAAGGGTATTCTCAATGCAGATTACACACTAAGCCATTTCCAAATCAGTTCATTGGGGTTGCTTTGTAGGAGATGAATTGAATCAACTGCAGAGCACCCTTGTTAAGCCTATGTAGTTCACAAATCCAAGCTGAAGCTAAAAATAATCGGAGGAAAGCTTTTAAGAGATTTGTTTACTTCATGGACAGCAAGACACCATCTAAAATAAGGGATGTTTGTTCCACTTAACCTGGCAAACAGCCCCAAATCACACAATCAACCTGTCAGTTCTGTATTTTTGATCTTCTTGCTTCCTAGCTCCCAGCTCCCCCCCAGACATCCACTGGCAACAGTTTTTGCAGTAGATCACAAGAAGACAGACAGAAGCTCCCAGTCAAATTTGAGCATAACCCGATCTAAAAATGCCCACTCTGTCCTTCCAGCTCTCCCAAGCAGGAATGAGATCACAGGGAAAGGCTGATGCCACACCAGTAACCCACACACCACCTGTGGGGGGGCACTGGGGACACAGCACAGCTGGCATCACAGGGACCAGTGATGGGAAGGAGGAGCACCTGTAGTCACCTATCCTTGGAAAACAAATCCCTAGCATTCACTTACTTGAAATAGGGCAACAACAGCACATAGGTTTCACTGGGGATGATGTTGCTCTTATCAGCTCAGCAGGGGTCAGAGCCAGGTTTCTAGTGACCCTGCAGCTCTGCTGAAGCCAGAGGAATCAAAGGGGAAGCTCCGACAGCTGCTGCAGGATTATCTTAGCAAAGGAGGCAGGGGAGGAAAAGCCAGGAGCCTTCACAAAAGCCTTCTTGCCAACCCTGATGCAGCCACCCCTGGGAAACCAGCATTTCTATCCTCAGGACTGCTGCGAGAGCCCTCCAGGTCTAAGGGTGGCCCTGACCCCTGACAAGGGCAAGACTTTCTCAGAGATTTGTCCTGCTGGCAAAGGCATCCTGGCAGGTATACTGCAGCTCATCAGCAAAACTCGTGAGCAGCACAAATCTTTCTGTTTTGCACTCTCTTAGCGTTTAAGAACTTCATGTAATATACAAGAGACACCACTACTGGTATTCACCAACATAAGATCCTGACACTCATCCTTATCAAATACTTACATAAGCAAGAGGCAGCAGGTTCCACTAACTGTAAGAATCAACAAAAGAAAGATCAGGCTCAGAGAGAATAGTAACAACATTTAAAGAACCCAGCCCATCAGTGAAGACGGCGCCCTGCAAGACACTGTACAAGCAGGTTTGCTCTCAGCCCACAGGAGGTGCAAGCTATGGGTAAGGTAGAAAAACCCAAGCAGATATGGACAAAAACAACAAAAGCCACAGGAGACAGAACAAATTTAATACGGACATGGAAGAAGATGAGTGGAGCTTGCAACGCTTTCACAGTTCATGTTCTATGGTGATACGAAACTGCTTTTGCTCACAATGTTTTTATCTGGTAGGGCTTATGCCTTGTTTGATACTGAAAACAACGGTGTTTCTATTACGAGATGATTAGGACTGGAAGGTAGAACAAGAAAAAATAAAAATTTTCAAACATTTTTCTGAAATATGAGGGGGAAAATGAGATTGTGATTCAGATACATTACTAGAAAAAAGCAATCCCCTTATTAACTGCAACTAATTTTGATTGAAATAGTAATTCCTTTAATTACAGTTAATGAAAAACACTACACGTAATTTGTTTTCCCCATGTATTCGTGCACTAGATACAAATTTCCATTACCTCATCAATACTCATAGCATGAAGTAATCACAAATAAAACACGAGCAAATCTCTAAGATACCTATGTTCTTAAAAAAAAATAAGACAGCCATACCAATGTTTAGGTTTATATAAGCAATTTTACTAATTAATATAACATAGAAGGGGTATATATGAAGTATGTTGGTTTTCGGTGGGATTTTTGTTCCAGAATAAGGGCCTGAAAGACAAGCACTTTAGGACCAGGACAATTCATACTTGTAAAGTCTCTCAGATAGCAAGGACTCAACTCTAGAATGATCTGACTGCTTCAAGACTCATGATAATAAATTGGGAAAAGGCTATAAGTTATAAATTTGAACCACTGCAGATAAGCCATTTACTAAGTCTGGCACTGGTCTCCATCTCAGCTTTCTGGCTGCATCTGCCCTGAAGACAGAGCCACAACTCTAGCCTATGCCAGAAATATTTAAATCCAAATAACTCAGATTAACATTGAGGCAAAAATACAACACTTTCAGCTCAGACACCCAAACTATATTTAAACCACAGAGGATCTCAAGAACACGCATTGCCCATACATCATCCCTTATCCTGGATGATTTCCTGCTTTTAGTCCTCTATTAGGTTGGACAGAGATTGCAGTTGTCCCTTATATTTGCAGGGTCTCCATGACTCCAACTAAATCCCTTTAAAACTGGCTGTTACTGCCATGTGAATGTGAAATAGTTACACCAAAGCAAGGGATCAAAGCATGCTACGAAAAGCATTAACATTCCTGAATGCTCAGAATTTATTTTTTGTTTTACTTTCATGCGTAATAGTTCCTGTTATTGCCTTCTGAATATTACCATTAAATGCCTACTGCTTGAACATGCTTACAACATCCTGGTGTTGTAAGACCAGTACTGCCAAGGTGCAAGGCAGTTTGCTTGGGAGCTGCTGATGGCTGATCTGTGCAAGCAGGATGTTCCCATCCTATCCCTGCGTCCCAGCTCTGACACTGCACAAAGCCCAGATCTCACCATGCACAGGATATAGACATATTATAAGAAATGTCCTATAAACTAAAGGTGAACGCAAGCCATGGCCATTAGCACTTCTAATCCATTCCTCTCCTCTAAAAAAAAAAAAAAAAAAAAAAAAAAAAAAGAAAAGTATTAAAAAAAAAAAAGCTAACATGAAAATCTCATTGTACAGTGCATTTCTACCAAGCTCATACCAACATCAAAAACCAGGTAATATGCAGGAGACATGGGAAATCTTTTGAAGCTTCATTCAGCACTCTTGAGCACATCCACCAAACATTTCAGTAAAACTCCACATAGAGCTCTGGTCTCAGAACACATTACTTGTGGCTACATTTCCAATTTCAGATGACAACTCTTGGAGGCCTGGCAGTATAATGTGTCTTTACAAGTCACTTTTTCTTTAATGTAAAAATTGAGTTTTCCTTTGTCCTTTAGGTAGACCCTGTAGGAAAGATGAAGTCCAAGAAGAAAGAGAAAAGCCTCTTCTACCTTGCATTAAAGATGCATGTTTGTCTTCTACAACAATAGTCTAGGCAAAGACAGGGGAAAAAATTACTTGTTAACTCATAACAATTCTAATAATGGGATAATATATGAATGTCACATGTTGTGCAATGTTATGTTTGAAACCATGAAATTCATTTCATGGTGAGAGGGACTAGAAAACTTCTTCACAGTAGAATATTCAAAGCACAAGGCACTGTGACACTTTCCAAGAATTTCTATAGCCTTATGTCTTCAACCATTACTTCATATATATATATATATGCGCCATTGTCTCTGCTGATAGTTCAGCTTAGCCTTCCATCTGAAGCACTACTGCCAAGGCTTGGTTAAAATCTTGTGCTTCATTATCCATACAAGTCTTGGCAAGGACCAGATGAGAGCAGCAGTGCTTCACATCACCACCAGCTGTCCCAAACTAGGACTTAGAGTAAGGAACAGCCAAACAAGGCAGCAGCAAAACCATAGCTTCTGCAGCCATCTCTGTTTTGCACAGCAACATCTAAGCCTGTCCTCAGACACACTGTTTGATCTGTTTTTCTCATTTTTTCCCCCCCCACACATTGTGTCTTTCTCCTTTTAAGGGACTTTATTAACAAAGTCATTGCTCATCTTCTTTACTTTGGTTCCAGCATCAGTTTTCTATATGTGTCTTATGAGCTTTCCACTGCAGGAAACACGAGAGGAGAAAAAGACCCAGGGAGACAGGGAAGAATAGATGAGAAGAGCAAGCTGACATCTCATGAAAGGCAAGAGTGAAACCCACGGAGACCTCTATGGACAAGCTTCCCTGGTACCCCGTGACCAGATTATCAGCACTAATAATTGCTCATCCCCATTTCCACAGCTAACAATTGCCTCTTTCAGACCTCCTGGTCATGTTGACAGTGTGATTGATCTCAGGTTTGTTTCAGCAAGGCAAGCATCCTTGGCTTAATCAGTTTGACTCAGCCTGGCTCACTGGAACAGAAACAGTCGAGACTGCAAAAATCTAGGGCCAGTGTCTCTTCCAGCAAATGTACTATCAGCACTGATCTGCTGAGAGCAATTCTTATGCCAATTTATGTCCTGGGTTTGGATCCTCTGCATCCCATAAACTGACCAGCCAAAGGACTCTCTCATTTCACCCTTATCTACTACATCTTCTGCCTTGCCTTTCCCTTTCTCCAGATGCTCCCTCACTGTCACCATAACGTTTAGATGGCCCCTGTACCTACAAACATAACACAGAGTACAACACTCGGGAGCACTACACAAAAACCACCTTTTTTCCATGCATTGCTCTTCTCACACCTTTCAGTCTGAAGCTCCCAGGAGCAAAAAATCTCCTCCCAAGTGCTCCTGAAAGCATGCTGGGGTACCATACCCTTCCCAGAGGGGTAATACAATTGAAGTGAATGTAATTACATCAGCATTTTATCAGACTGAAACAAATATCTCAAACCTTAGAGCACGTCAAAATCTGAGAAGTGAGAAAGTATTTGCCCCAGACACCTGTGCACACAACATCCGACGAGCTCGGTAGCAGTGCTGAACCTTCTATTGCCTTGCTGCTTTACTTTTTTTCCTACTTGTCCACTACTCCAAGTAGTCCCAGTCTATTCCCCAAGAACAACTGGACTGCACAATAAGCAGGATAATGGAGCTAGTATGTTCTCTTCCATTCACAAAACACACTGGAATATCAGTCTCCAACTTGGAGAGGAGACAAGGTTCTGCACCTACGTGTAAGGAGAGAGAGCAAAGACAAAGGAAATGCTGCAGCCTGAATCTAACCTAATGGTGGGGAGATGGGGGGAGTCATGTTCCTCCCATTCAAAGCCATGAACAAAGAACAAATAGCCACAACAGTCTGCCAAAATGAAGTAATTAAAAAGAATTAATAGCAGCTATTATTTTCCTAAGACCTCCGCGTTTCTCCTTTTACACAAGTTCATCACACTATTGAGCAGGTTGATTTTAAATGAGAATTAGGCTGCAGCTTTTTAGTATGCTCCAGGTAAAAAGGGTAAGCATGCACAGAGGGCACCTGATAACATTATTTGCACATGCACTATTGTGTAACTGTTTCCATAGGCACAAAGGAGTGTCGGGCTGCTGTAAGACTTCATGCTAATTGGTTGTGTGTGTGTGATATGAAATGTAAATTAGGACTTTCTCAAAAACCCAGAAAACTGCACTTATCTAAATCTCACAGGATTAAGGGGGCAGTCGTTCAAATAATATTTCTCACTGAGAAATGTGAAACTGCAAAGATGTTCTGCAACAAGACAGAGATCTGTCAGTGTGTGTACCAGTTGTTTTTCTGCACAAGCAGCTACAAATCAAATTTGCAAGTCAGTGAAACATCTGGAGGAGAAAGCCTCAGATGGCAAGAACTATCACCATTATGGTAATACCCACAGTGCTTCCTTACCAAGAATGATATGAAAATAAGTAGTTAATATACAAGGTGATTACAGCAGTTGACATAATTATAAAATATTGAATGCCTCAGGGTTGAGGAGGCTGGCCTTTCACTTCTGTTTTATATCATTCCCCTTCCAAAAGAAAGCATCTCCCACTAAGTTTTTCTGAATAATGAAACATAATAATGATACTAATTCCTTAGATGCCTTTGTGCCAAAAATATAAAATAAAAATATATTAAAAGAGCAAGCACAACCCATAAATATTTTCACCGATTCATTATTTAGGACCAACCAAGCATTTTATGAATTGTAGTTATTTTTGATGTTTTATATACTCTGTTTGTTTATGCCCAAAATGTTCACCTACCTCCTCACTCTGGCTCTCCATCACGCAACAGCAAGACCTGTCAGGCTTCAAAATGCATCACAAGGGTCTTATTCTCATATCCTTGCAGGCCTCTCTCCTGCAAATGCTTAGCTATGTGTTTAACTTTATGTATACAAGTAGTCTCACTGAACTCATTCATGAAACTGTAGCCTTATTTAAATTGCCACAGGTTTTACCACTGACTCTAGTTGGATCCAGATTTCATCTAATGGGACTATTTACATCTGAAAAGCTGTACACATGTCCAAGAATTTGTAAAACTGAAGCCTTAGCTGCAAAGCCAAGGCACACACTGCCATTTTATCTCTTACTTGGCATAACCACAAAATTATTTGCTTATCTCTACCTTAAGTTAGGAGGCAATAAGCAGATCATCACTAAAGCAGATCATTAGGTCGTATTTTTCTTCCTTCTTGGATATTACTAAGCAGCCTATTCATCCTCTCCAATCTGCTCATTTTTTCCATTCCAATAAGCATGAAATAGTTAATGTATAATCAGCTAGGCACTGATTTTTGCTTAGCTGGAGAGTTCATTCATTTTTATTTCAAAAAAGAAAAAATGTGACAAACAGAACAAATTAGTCAGCTGAAGTTTTCTTTCTTTAATTAGAACAGCAGATTCAACCTATCTAAATTGAATTCAATTAAATCAAGGTTTAGTCAGTTCCCAAAACAATAGCTGAAATATAATCTCTGCACTTGCTTCCTCATTTAATTTTATTTAGTGTAAGGTGACCCAAGTACCTAACTTCTAACTTTCAGCAGAAAGAAGCTCCAAAAATTGCAGAGATCTTTTGCTGTAGGAAGTAAAAATGCAGAAGTTACTGCCATACAAAGAGTTCCTACTGAAATTAAGAACAATGATTAAAGAAACAAAGACTCCTTGAATACAAAAAACAACCCGCTTTTCCTGATTACCACACTACTTACTATATTCACAAGCTTAAAAATTCCCAAGGGCGTAATTTGATACTAATTGGAAGATTCACTGATTGCAGGGTCCATCCCTTCACTCCCTCCATGACCTGCACTGCCAGTGCAGACACAAGATAGCACTGCAAGTATAGATAAGATGAAAAATTGTCTGTTACTATATGTGCACATTAAATGCAACTGTCCCATTACGAACAGGGGGTTTGTATTTCACATTACGAAATACAGCCTGATAAGCAGTCTTCTCTCAGCAGCTTATTCTACAAGAGTGCTCATTTACTCTTGGCAAAGGATTAAGTGGTACCATTCCAGGTTCAGGCTAAGAATTATAATATCACAATATCTGCTCTTCTTTAGCAGGACTGGGTTTTGCTATCTCACACATTTTATACAATATTTCAATCCATGAAAAGTAAGGATGAAAATAAATATTCTCCACTCATTACTATCTTCTCATCCACGTATAGACACTGTGCATTTTCATCCTCCATACACAGATGTTTCCTCATGATTTCTTATCTTGAATGAGGTATGCAAAATAAAGTGCTCTCAGTGCCCTTGTTCAAGCAAAAACATTCAGTCATCACTACCACTATGCTACACAATGAACAGATGTCCCTATACCCTTGCCCACACCAAGATCCAGTATGATTTATATTTTTAAGTAGAACTGTTTAAATTACACCTCAATCAGAAGGAAATAAAACTTCAATAAGATGCTTTTAATCCCATCCACCACAAAGAATTCTCATTCACATAATTTAGTTTTTTTCATTAGATATGTACAGAAAGAATGAGGTATATAATAAAATAGTGTTTATTCTGGAATCCCATCATCTTTCTCATACTTACATTTACCTGTGTAACAGTTCTTCTATGCTTTAGAGTCATTTTACTTATTCAGAACACTGTACCATAACGTTAGGATTCAGTAGAAAGAAACTGAGTTTTAAAATGTTTTGTTGTAAAAGAAGCCAACACACTTTTTCACATCATTAGCAATCAGCATAGTGCAAACACAAACTGAAATTCCTTGCCTGTAATAAGCTACAATACATGAAGCCTCAACGAAATCTACAAATTTTAGTCTGCAAGATGTTCAGAACCAGCCAAGCACAGAGACAAGTTAGGAGATTTAAATATCACACACAGCATGAGATTTTTGGAAGCTGTTCATAACAGGGTGGTACTTTGCTTCAAGCTACTGCATCAGAGCCTTTCAAGACGTGTATCATACTCATCACCATGGTACCTGCAGACCTGCACTATCCAATTTTCCTGCTTAGACAAGACTGCTTCTCCAACACTATTCCCAAGGAGCACCAAGATCTAGAGCTGCATAAGGAACAGCAAACCTTCTATTTTCCTGAAAAACAAGCTAAATTCCATACACATTAAAGCTAACAGCTCAGAATTACAGTAGATTGAGCACATCTTTGTGTCATATAGACAAAATGCTAAGGTTACCCTTATGTAGTCAGCAGTTTTTAGCATTTTTTTAAAAAGAGTAGAATACCAAATATGAATTATTAGTATCCCAAGCTAGCTGATTAGGTATGCAGCAAACAACCTGGCAAAAGCCAGTATTTCTTAAAGCTTTTCTTCCTTGTATGATCCCTTCCCCACCTCACCAGACTCACTCCTAGCCCCTAAATTAGGTAGCCTTTAAATATATTTGAAAGGATTGTACATATTGATTGAAATTGGAACACGTAGGAAAAAACAGAAGAAAGAGCTGCCTGTCCCCTAGAGGAGAAGAGTTTCCTGCAAGATTTCACAGGTTTATAGTACCTCAGCAAATCAGTTTTGTTTGCTTATAAACACCCCTCTTCTATTAATATCCTGATGTTATATTCTTTGTCAAGTGCTAAAAGCAGGCTCTAAATTCCAGAGGCCCAACTAGCTTTCTGCTCCCTGGACACTGAATCCTTCCTTTCAGATTTATCCCTGTATCAGGTACTTAGAGTGTCATGCCTGTCTAAGTCCATCATAACTTACGCAGCCAGCAGCAAAGACAGTACTCTGAACTGATCCAGCTTGGGTTTTGCTTCCTTAGCACCAGGTCAGCAACATGAGGAACCATTTTCTTTGCAGCTTTCCCCCACACCTAAGTCTTTCTCCTTCGAAAAAAAATGCACCTTAATAAGTCTCCAGAAGCCTAATATTTATTAAAGAGAAATACTACCATTTTTAACAAGCCAACTGATTTACGTACAAGAGATGAGTAATATACTGTGAAATGGAATAGAAAATACATTAGTTTATATCAAAGTGCTTTTAAAAAGCCTACGTTTTCTTCTGCTTTAATTATAAAAATGTAAAAGATCTGGAGTTTAATTACATATAATTAATTTTAAAAAGAAACCTTTCTTCTATAACTAACATTCATTTCTCAAGATCAATCTTGCTTTCCATCCTGGGGAAAAAAAAAACCAAACACCTTTAAAATTTTCCTCAAGTACAACTGAATTTGTTTGAAGAAAGTAAAGCACATACAGTGAAGCTTCATGGGATTTATTGCAAGGAACTTCTTGTTATAATTCAAGATTTTGCAGCACTGAAATGCACAGCTAGATGTATACTACGCCTAGAATTATCTTCTCAGGAATGGTATTTCTTTTGGCATGAGTTGGGAGGAAGTATGGAAGGCCAAAGGCAGAAAGGCTGGCAGAAGAAGAATGACTCTGTTAGAGACCCATAAAGCAAACTTCTAAACAAAGTTTCACAAATTAATTCAGAGAGTTGCCCAAGATGATTCACCTACAAAATTCTGGCACCAGAAACGGCAAAGGCTTAATCCAAGACTTAAGCATTTTTCTTATTTCAGTGGTATCTAAAGGGCTGATGTAGAACACAAAATAAGATTTCTTAAGATCCTGTCTCACTTTGGAACCCATGCCCTGAGTACTTCTGAACTTTCCTAATCTTGTTATTAAAATAATTAAAACCATCAACAACCTTTGTCACACAAGCAGTTAAACCAAATAAATACATTATCAAGCACAAGAGAAGGCACGAAAGCACCTCTACATAACTGCAGGAAAGAAGATGGTATGACAAGGCACAGTGTTTCTTCAAATATATTTGAAAAGAAAAAGGTCTACTTTTAAAAAGCATATATAAAAAAAACAAACCAAACATAGATAGCAAGAGGCTCAGAACCTACATAAGAGCTACAAGTGGACTCTCACACCCACTGAGTCACACTCAAAGCAACATGAGCACCTTCTACTTCAGTAAGAAAAATCTCTGGTGTTATCTGAGGTTAGAAAAGCTGCCCTAATGGCCAGAGGTGATGGCAAGCACCTCATCTGAATTTCCAGCTGGACCTAATCCCCATCTCAAAGTGGCCCAGTACAAGTCCACTCAAAGGAGCTCACTGTATAGCCCAGCATCTTTCCTTGCATTTCACTGCAATCTTTCATTCACATTACTACAAGCCTGTCAAATGTATATACAAAAATATAAAAAAAAGACTTCAATCGACAGCACAATGTCCTCAGTTACAGCAGCTTGAATCATGAAGGTACTAAAACACACTGCAGGGAAACACCCTGAGTTGGGAGGCAAGCACAGGAATCACTGCAAGAAATGTGGATCCAAAACACAGACTATACAATGAATATTTAGACTTTACATTATGGCAGGTAGAGACCATCTCTGCCTACCTTCTAGAAGCAATTTCAGCATACCAACCCTTTTTTAAACAGGTGCTTGGCACTTCATTGAGTCTTTCATCTCCTATTAGAACCTGAAAGAAGCCACATCAAGGGGCTCCTTGATAAAACCAAACAAACAGTTTGGTGCTAGCTAGGTGGATGGGGGAGTTCAGTTTTAACTGTGATACTACACATCAGGGGCTTGGCTGACATCCACGTACAGACAGGTTTCTTTTCCTAGTAGCAGTGCTAATTCTTGAAGATACTCATGGAAAACATCCACTGCCTTAGGTTTTTTCCCCATGTCTTCTGTTTTCTGCCACCTTAAACCACTGCAAACATTAACTTAAGGAGACAACTTTCAGTGGAAGAGTACTTTGTGCTTTCCTTGTATACTAGAACTTGTATTTGCTGGGGTTTTTAATGCCAAAGTAAGTATCCATTATCAGCTTCAATATTTATTGAGCAAAACTCACGAGCTATTTTAAAAGCATCAACTGAGAAACATTCCTGCATAGAAGCTGGCGACTAAACTCTGTAAAGGCACTCCTAATGCACTACAGTGCTCAGAGCCTACACACTTATCAGCCACTGCCTCCAAGTATCTGACTCACAGATAGTCAGATCCAACTGTGAGCTGCATTCCCCTGCATCAGAGGGAGAGAAGATTCTCAGAAAAGCAATTAAAAACTAAAGTCAAGATTACTCGGCGAAGGTAGTCAAGCAAGTGGAAACCCCACACGTACAAATGATATGCTATCTCTACATTGGGACTACAACCAAAACTTGTATATGTCTTTTACTCAGAGATGTGAGTGGGTTCAAAGACAGTTTTCCCACCAAAAGGGTGCCCTAAGCATATGGCACAGGTCATTTTGCAGCAATGATAGGAAGTGGACAGGAGAAAGGCATCCTGGAGTCTGGTTCCTGGGCACAGCACCAGTTATTCTTCTATGTAAAAAGAACACAGGGGCAGGAAGGGAAGAGAGGACAGAGACACAGGAACAGTTTAGGCTGCTGTTGAGTGGGTTTGTTTCCATGACAATGTTGGTCACCCAATTGTGACCCTGCTTCAAGAGTTCAAGTCCTTTTGCAGGATTTAAATACACAAATTACCAAGCTGCATGAAAATAGTATCCAGGCACTGGCAGAGACTTGACAGCAATAGTTCTGCTATCAATATCAATTACTGTGTTGTTCCTCTGAACCTAATACTGGACTAGCTTTCTAAAACACACAGGAGTTAAAATCATACAATCATCAGCCAAACAGCATAGAGTAAAGCTAAGCTCAGAACCACCCATCCTGGAAAAAGGATGCTAAATTCAGAAAAGCATTTCCTCCCTTGAACCACAGGACAGAGGTCAGGGCAGGTTGTTTGTTGTTTGGTTGTTTGTTTGTTCTTTTCCTATTGACAGGATGGAGAGCAATAGAGGATGCCACACATCAGTCCAGTCATCTAGCAGTAATGGTCTGTACCATCATCTGGAAAATCATCGTTCAATTACCTATCAGACTGCAGCTTCCTGGGCCAGCTGGGACCAGGAGTGCTGCTGAGGCCAACATGCTTAACTCCTGGAGAGAAGAAAGCAGTCAACAGTGACCCCAACAAATAAATTAAAAAGCCTTTGTGGCAGACTAATGGGAAGGCCGTCCAGCTCTCAGCTGGAAGATTGATGCCAAAAAAAGACTTGGTGTCAAGTTTCAGGCATGGAATAGAAATCTGCTATTCTATTTACCGTCATAATGGTACACACACCTACATTATTTTTTTAGAGTGCCCCCTGATTTATAATGATTTTTGAAGCATGAATATCGGTCATTTCAATAAAACACTGGGGAAAAAAAATCAAAACAATTAAGATATAAAAGACAATACAGTTTATGCTGAAAGCACAATATTTCCAACAGCAATTAATAACAAACAGCAATTAAATTGGTTACAAGATGAAAAGAAAGAAGGGATATGAAGACAGTAAATAAGCATAATTTACCCTCAACTGAAACCTCCCACTACTCCTGAAAAATCTTCTTGTGAAGCCAGTAAAGACAACTAAGGCTCCCAGAGTAACTCAGCACCCTAGGGAACACAGGATTAGTATTCACAGAAGCCCTTTTTACTTTTTCTCCCTCTTGAAGCTTAACAAGGCCAGAAATGGCTGGGGTGGCAAAGCATTCAAGCACATTGACCAGCCACCCCCAGTTACAGAGGCTGCAAGGCAGAGCTGCATTGGCTTCACACAGCTCTTTCTCTCTGAAGTGGAGATTGACAGATTACTTGATCCTTAGTTGCTGCCCCACTGAATCCAGCATGTTTCTTTGTTTCACAGTAAGCTGTCATATAAGAAATACAGCAACTCCGTGCTAGGCTGAAGCATCCTCCAAAGACTGAGCCAAAGCACACACCACTGCCTTTTGAGATGCTCATTGTGAGCCATTCACAAGTCCATCAGATATTTCAACTGTCCTGAAGCAGCAAACTGAGCAGTAGAGTTGGTAAGTAAAATTTAGAGTACAATTCAAAAAAACCAACTTTCTCTGTCTCTTTGAGTTTCACTCAGCGATGGGCTGGACTCTGGGGAAAAAAATTAGTTTAGTATGGAGCTCAGCAGAAGGTGAAAGTGGGAAAGAAATTACAGGATTTGTACCCTCTCCCTTACTGGTGAGGGACCACCTGTGCAAGCAGTAAGACAAATCACTCAAATACAGAGGCCTAACCTGAGACTCCAAGAATATGACCTAAGAACCTGATGTAGAAGAAGTGAAATTAAATCCTGCTGCCATCCTGACTTAAATAACCTGCCCACAAAACAAGCTTCCACTTTAAAGGAAGATACGGGGAGTTTACATGATCAGTCACCCCAAGCAGGAGTTCAAAGGTTGCCAAACCTCAAAGGCCAAAAATAGACTTGTGCAACCAAGAGAAATTCCAAAATTAATTTAAGAAGCTGAGGGCCAAAGTGTCAAAGAACAAAGAACTTTCAGCAAAAGGTTTGTGTCTTCAGATAAACTGCTTCCATCTTTCAAACAACTATTTCAGACCAAAATCAGGGATGAAAATATAGAGGGAAACAGACAGTTTAAAAAGTTTTCCTTTTCAAAAAAGGACAGCTAACTCAAAATCTGTGTAAAGTCTATAAAACATTGAAAAAAAAAATCTAATCTAAAGCATTAGCCCAAAGAACAGATTCACTTTTATATGTGTAACAGTAAGAATAGGCATTTATTTAATGCTTAGTCGCAGTCTGTTTCTCCAGCTGTAGGTTTGGAGCAACTTTCACCACAAGTTGCCAGCAGGCTTGCATCTACAGCTTCAGCACCAGATATTTCAGCTAAAGAAAGAAATTCCATAAACAAACAGTAAGGTCTGCTTCAGTCAACTTCACAGAAAACAGGAAAAAAAAAAATAAAATCCCAGCAGCCCACAACGAGGGAAGGGCAAGCTTCCAGATGAGGGAAGCAAAGGAGCTCTAATTCAACACTCTTGCAGCTATCAGATGGTTAACAAATTGAGATGAGAAGCTTCTGAGCCTTCTAAATGACTTTAACTCTGGCAAACTTCAAGGATTCAAAAGTGCAGCTGGAATACATATGGGAGATGCTGGAGAAAGTGGATCATCTGAATTTGTAACTCCATTGTGTGCTGGAGGAACTTCCTGCAGATGAGGCACATCCCGTCAGTGACTCAGGGAGGCTCTCCATCTGCTAACAGTCATGACTTTATTCTCAGAACCAGCTACCTGAAGTGACTTGGTTTACGTGTTATATATGCAACAACAAAAAAATCTTAAAGACTGCAGGGACACAATTTCTTTTTTTTTCTTAAAAAAAAAAAATCTCTGCACTACAGCATCTCAATTGCCAAAAAAAAAAAAAATTTTTTTCATAAAACAACGAACCTGCATTTTGATCTGTTTCTTTCAACACAAATTTTTATCCAGAAATAAGTTTCTACATCAAAAGCCAAATATTTTCAGATTATGTTCAGCATTTAAAAATGGAACTGGTACCATATTAACATAATATTATCGTGCCAGGTTTAGCACATTAGATAATCAGTTACTGATTTATTGAGTGGATACTCAACTACAACACCTGAAAAATTACTGTGTCAGTTACTCAGGCATCTTCTCCTGGTTACATTGCTGTTTATCAATATGGTTAAATTGTTTCATATACAAATTATTTTTAGGATAGTTTGAAATTAGAAGGCACAATAGGAGGAACCAAGGGGAAACACCACAGAGAAAGCATGTAAGTCCCCTTCTCCCCACTTTTACCCACCCCCAGCCTCACTTCTGGCATTCAGAAGACTGCAGCCACTCAGAAATCACAGCTACCAAAAGCTATTGGAGAGGTGTACTTGGAGCTGAAAAATAGAGAGTATATGACAAAAAGGGGCCATAAAAATCAGATGTAAATTAATAATGCACACAACAAGACAGATGGCAAGTAATTTTCCTCAGTGTACTTACACTTGTTCTTCTAGTGCACGTATCTGGGTCACTTGCTAGATTAAATCTCATGTGGCAGACCCAACAGAGGTACAGCTGAATGTGAATGGGCTCGGCCTATTTTTAAATGACACAAGTCTGACACCACAGGGTGAAAACATTTATCAGGATTTCTTCAGTGCAGTTTTCAATACTGCCCTGCAACTTTCAAAGAAGACTGTTGTCTATTTTCTACCATCAGCAAAGCTGCCCCATTCAGGCCTGCTCAGCAAAATGCAGCACAAGCTAGAGAAAGTTGGTCAGTGCTACCCAATCTCATGGAAGAGTCCTAAAGGGAAACAGACAAATCTGTACCTACTTTTCAGAGCACCAATTTTGTCCATGCATCATGGAAAAAAAAATACATTGGTCAGTGGTCAGTGCTACCCAATCTCATGGAAGAGTCCTAAAGGGAAACAGACAAATCTGTACCTACTTTTCAGAGCACCAATTTTGTCCATGCATCATGGAAAAAAAAATACATCACTCAAGGTTAAAGATTCCTACTAGTGCTCTCCTTCCAATATGCCTTTATGACATTTGGAGAAGAAAGGAACACCTCAGTGGATGAGTTGCTTTATGTATGTTCTCTGTAGCAATCTATGAGCCCAGATATGCAGAGCACTAAATCATCCACACCTCAAATACCAACTGACAGGGACCCAGCCTACTTAGCACAGGTCACAGGAAGGGCTACAACTCCAATGCAAGGAACCCACAGGTCCAATTGCCTACTTCTATGGGGCCTTAAATGGCAGGTAAAAATAATTACACAGATGTGTAAGCCTAATTGCAGCAATAGGCTTCCCTCCTGCAACACTGGTAGATATCAGCATGAAACACAAATTGCATGTGCAGATTAGCTCCCCATAATCTGGCAACAAGATGGACTTAAAACAGTACAACAAGCAAGATCATCAACACATTTACATGAATGGAAATTGCATTCCCCCCTACCCTTTGTTATCAGTTCCAAGATGATTTTGATGAGCAATAAAACAAACCCACCTCTACTAACAAGCAACACAAGCTCACTGTGGCATCTGACCAACACATACCTATCTCCCTCCTTTCCATGGTCATCGCTTCTTTTGAGTTACTGCATGCCACGTGCAGCATCAAATAAAACAAATAAGCAAAAAAGAGGGTGAAAAAAATGTGTCACAAGATAGGTAGGACAATTTACCCCTAATAATCAATACATGTAACTAGGAATATCACAGCTGTTTAAGATTCACAGTATCAGGGAACAGGGTGGCAAAAGCTTGTGTTTTCTAGGTCTACAGAAAAAAAGGAAAAAAGGAGTGTTTTGTCTTTACACTGGCTCTTGGGTTTGGAGGCTGTTGCTTTGCTTCAAAATAATCAATAAGTCAATTGATCAAAAAGATCACGTTTGCACTGATTACATGTGCGCCACGTATCTGTCTGGCCTAAAAGAAACAAGTTAGGCAGAGTAATGATAGAAAGTTGCTATTCAACTTCCTCAGGCTTGAAATTCGTTCAGTTTCACTTTAACTGGGTGAAGGGTGGGAAATAAAATATCAAATCCTTTGATACACAGTCATAAAAGGCAGACTACAAGGAAGTTTGTTATATCACTGTCCACACGATCTTTGGTTTGGTGCCGTGCTGCTGCTAAAATATTAAGTTTTACCATTGGGAAATTGATTTTGCTGTAAGAAGTTTTAACGATGCCACTTAATCTTACCCAACCTACATAAAAAATACAGAAAGCAATTACAGGCACCCTTTATATCGTCAGCTTGATCACTATATTAAAAAAAGAACAGTCTGATGTAATTTCAATGTAATGGCAAAGGAAGCAGAAAAAACTATGGCAATATGCTGCCCTCCTGAAACAAAACATTGCAGGTTCCCAGCTTAAATGCACAATCTTGATTCACTTAAAGTTACTAGCATGATCCATCTCCCACATGGAGGGCTGTGTCCTGCAGCTCCAGCATCGACCTCCTTTTCTAGTGTTACTTTTCAAGTTGGCTCCTGCGGGGCAGTGAGATTCTGTGATTACAGTTAAAAGAACACTTTGGGTCAGAAAGCCTGCCTCTTTGAATAGATAACCCTTTCTAGTTCAACAAGCACTAGCATGCCACAGCCATTTCTGCCTCGCCCCTTCCAGTACTGCAGTTGAAAGACATTTTAATTAGATGACCTTGCGTACAGAAATGCCATTAACTGGCTTTTAGAGCATGCTAGTGAATGCCTAAATCTTAGCTACAATGATGAGAGGCACTCCATTTTGTCAGAAGGCAAATACACAAACAAAGCAGTATTTAAGAACACCTTTTAAATAGTCTGGGATTAGGACTAGTGAAGACAGGGTGCAATTACCTTTCCCACCCTTTCCGAGATGACGCTACAACATCAGTATTTTCTAACTGCATTAAAAGACACTCGGGCAATATCAAGAGTAATCTTGACCTCCACATCAATAACATCAGGTAGTACTTCAAGTGGCTTTCTCTGACTGGCCAATTTGAACTGGCCTGCAGGACAGGCTTATAAGCAAGCCCTTAAACAACCCAATTTTTCCTAAAAATTACAACATACGCTATTTAGGGCTACATAAGTATTCCACAACTCCTGCACTTCTTAACTATAAAAAGTGAGTTTGAAATAGTCTCCGTATGTAAAAATATTCACTGTTTTCTACTGGTCCAACTCATACTTTGCATTTCAGAACAACAGCAATTTGTTGTTTTTTTCTTTTGCTGTTTGTGAATGAAGTTTTGAAACATTAAAATAGGTTTATGAAAAATCACTGTAGATAACCAGAAGGCTCACAGAAACCTAAAAGCACTTAACTGCTTCACAAGGCTTGAAGTGCATGTAAACGACCTGAAGGAATGAATCGCCACATTCTGTGTCTGACGCTGCTCCCAGCCGGAGACCTTGTTCAGGGCTGCTAACACTTGGCATTTACTTCCAGTGTAATACGCTTAATAGTAGCAACCCTTGAAAACAGGGCAGTGGGGGGCTAGAGGGGGGGGGTGTTATTATGGAAGCGGTGACAGATCGTGAAACATGACAGGTGCACCGTAATACGGCGTAAGGGAGCAAAATTCCAAGTTCAGTAACCAGCAGACTGCGGGACAGGCAGGTTATTTCCCAGAGCAAATTCCTAATCGGAGACATAACTGACCCTTTCGCATCCCATCAGCGCGCTGGGAAAATTAGCTCCTCCAGCAACATTCCTCAGTTCAGGCGCATCCCCTGCCCCACTTCACCGTGTTTCCTCGAGTTCCTCCTCTCTCACACACACACACAAAAAAAACCAAACCCAAAAAAACCCAGCACAGCTGCTCGGAGAGTCACCGGTACCGCGAACCTCAGCCAGGACGCCGGGAACCACCGCTCACACACAGGCACTCCTGCACACCTTCCCTCCTCTCCCTCCACGCCGCCGAGCTCCCCCGTCGGAGAGCAGGGGGTGTGGGGACCGGCTGCTCCCCCCCGGGAGGGCTGGACCAGACCGTCTCGGCAGCCGGGGCTCGCCGTCGCCCAGAGGACGCGGCCACTCGCCACTGACGAGAGAGGCTGATGAAAAGCTGTCAAAGTCAATCCGTGTTCACTTTTTGGATGGTTTAATTCCAATGGAGCATGAAACACCCCAGGACGGTTAGTAAGTTTAGCCAGGCGTACTGTTCTCCCTCATGCATTTTAATTATGCATCTGTTTTAATTGTGATGAGATTAAGTCACCGGAGAACGCACAAATTGGAGTTTTCCCGACTGCTAACAACGGCTTTCAGTAGCTTCTGAAGGCAGGCGCGTTCAGGAGAGGAGCAGGTAGAGAGCTCAACCTAGCTTAGCCCGGCCGGCGAGGATCCGGTCCCCGCGACCGCGCGGAGGAGCAGGACAGCGGGCGACAATGTCCCGCGAAGGGCTCGGTCCCGGCGGAGCATCCCGCCCGCACCGCGCCAGTGGGATCAGCCCAGGACACGCCAAGTTAGCATGTCGGGTCCCTACCCACCGGGAAGGGCTGGAGCAGAGCGAGCCCCCGCGGGATCTGTCAAAGCCCGGGCAGAGGCGGACACCGCCACGGCCACCCGTAGCCGAGGAGCCGCCGTGACCCTCCCGCGGCACCGCGGACACCGGAGGGGACGGCCACCACCCCGCTCCCGGCAGGTGGGCAGCCCTCGCCCGCCCGCCCTCCCGCCCGGCCCCACCGCTCCCCGCCCTACCTGTCATCGTAGCAGAAGTCGGCGCCCAGGGTGTTGAGGTACAGGGCGAGCCCCAGGGCGCTGCTCAACAACTCCGCGATCATCTCTCCCCGCCTGCCGCCGCCGCGCTCGCACCGGGGCAGCCCCTCCTGGCCGGCCTCCCGCGCCAGCTCCGCCGCGGCTGCCCCTCTTGCCCCCCGGCACCGCGGGGCGACGCTCCGCGATCCGCCGGCGGCCGCAGAGTGACGGCGCCCCCCCGTGCCTCTTCCACGGCCCCCTACCCCATGGCAGCGGGACGAGTGGCGGAGAGAGAGCAGCTGGGCTGGGCTGGATTGGGCTGGGTTGAGCGGGGCGCGGCGGCGGCTGCCGCCCTCCTTCCGCGGCGCCTCCGCAGAGTTGCCGGCGCTCAGGCTCCGGCCTCGCCTCCGGTACCGAGCTCCGGCTCCCGCACGACCCCGGCCCGCGCCCCCTCCGCTGCCGAGCCGGGCGCCGCCGCCGAGGCTCTGGGAGCGCCCGCGTGGGGCGCCTCGGGCTCCCACCGCGCCTGCGTCCGAGCCCGCCCAGTGCCCGCCCCTCCGCGCCCGCCCCGCCCCGCACCCCCCCGCCCCGCACCCCTCCGAACCCCCACTGCCCCGCCCGGCCCCGGCGGCGCCGGCAGCTGCGGGAGCTGAAGGTTGGTGCACGGGGTAGGGCTTGTGCCGCTGCTGCCGCTGGATTGGCACAACCCTCCTCTCTGGTTTTGGTGTTTTGCTTTCTCCGCTTTCCTTTTTCCTTTCTGTTTTCTTTCTGACTTATTTCATCTTTCTGCCGTTTTGTGTTTCATTTTCGTTCCTTTTGCTTTCAGTTTCTTCCGCTCATCCCCTTTGCACTATTTATCTTCTCCCTTCCTCATCTTTTTTTTTCTGTTCCCTTTTCCCTCTTTTTACCCCGCCCATTCGCACAGGTCGGATGGAAGCCCATTAGTAAGAAATAGAGGGCATGTGCCATCGTGGTGGGATGCCAGGGCAGGGGCCTCCACCCTCTTACTTGCCTTGAACCCGGTATTCCCCTCTGACAGAGTGGACACCCATGGTGTCGGCTTCCAGTTAAGCAAAACCAAAGCAAACCACTAAACTTGGTAGAGGGGGTCTTCCCCAAGGCAGTGGGGTGCTTGCCTACACGGGGTGAGGTGGGCACAGCCTGAGTAGGATAAATAAGTGGCCCAAGCAAGAAACACATTTGTGGAGAATAGTGCATCAAAACCATGCTCAGTAGTTCATGATACAGAGAGGCATGAAGTTGTGGGAAGGGTGTGGGTCCATCAAGCTGACTGTTTTCCTTTTTAAGAGAATTTTTCAGATGTTGCCTCCTTTTTCTGCTAGCCAGCCCTTTATATAACTGTTTCCTCATGATTTCCATCAAGTGGCACATCATGCTGTCCCAGAAGAATGGGAGTCTGAACATCAAGCTGTGTCTAATAAATTGGGGAGCTTTTAACAAGTTTTCTTTCTCCCCTATGTGATTATTTAATGCTGTGCTGTGCGACCTCAAAATATATTAAGTGCATTAAGACCTCTTTCAAGCAATGCTTAAAGTGCTCCTGTGAAGTCTGCCCCAAGTGTCACAAACATCTCAGCTGCTTTTACTTAGATTCAGGGAGTGTGTTATCACCATCAGTGGCAGTAATTGCAGACACGGGGGGAGGGTGCATTTTATTGAGAATATTAAAGCTTTGAGGGGCCTTATTGAAGCCATTAGCAGATCACATTGATCTGGCATTAAACTTTTCAGCCTGAAGTACAGAACACAGTAACCTAGATTTTAAAAGAGTTAGTACACTTTGTCAGAACTGTGATCCTTACTCGTTCCCAATGTGCTTCTGGACCTACTGCCAAGATCCCAAAAATTGTCTTTCTTGCTGAAGTGGGATTACTGAGTTTACACACCAGTTTTTTCCCAGCTTGTTCTCTGAAACATCCTAAAAAACTCTGCATAAAAGAAGCAGTATAATTGCTGCGTAGTTACAGTGGCAGAAATCTCTTGTTTTCCATCAAAAGCATCTTTTTGTTTTGTTTTGTTTTGTTTTTTCTTCAAAGAGGCAGGACCACTGGCTGGGGTAGATAAGGGCTAGCAGAAAAACTTCTGAAACTAAACACATCCTCCAGGGAAAAAGTTTAACAAAAGTTTAACAAAACCTGACCTGGCTAATAAAACCAAATGTCAAGAAAGGGTGGGATGAACTGTGTAGACTGTGGAGAGAATGCCTGATCCACTGGTCAGCCCCAATGCTCCAGGGTGGTGGCTGGCAGCAGCCTTATGGTTCCAGCTGGTTGAAGTGGACTTGGGTATCTTCACAAGAGTCTAGGATGTATGCAGGCTACAGAAACTTTTTATAAACCAAGGTTAAGTGTCCTCCCAGCAAAAGAAGGGGCAGGGAAAATATCCATTCTTTACTGGACACGAGTGGGAATATAGTTGTTAAAGATGAAGAAAAGGCTGAGGTATTTAACACCTTCTTTACCTCAGTTTTCAGCGGAAAGACAGGTTACCCTGAAGACGGATGGCTTCTGGAGCTCATAGAAAGTGACATGGATCTAAACAGCCCCCCTGTAATCCTGAAGGACACAGTCTGTGACCTACTGCGATGCTTGGATCCCCACAAATCTATGGGACCAGATGGGATCCACCCAAGGGTAATGAAGGAGCTGGCAGAAGAGCTCGCCAAGCCTCTCGCTATCATCTACCAACAGTCCTGGCTCACTGGGGACATCCCAGATGATTGGAAATTGGCGAATGTCACGCCAATCCACAAAAAGGGCCGGAAAGAGGACCCAGGAAACTACAGGCCCGTCAGCCTGACCTCAGTGCCTGGCAGGGTCATGGAACAGATCATCCTCAGTGCAATCACACAGCACCTGCAGGATGGGCAAGGGATCAGACCCAGCCAGCACGGTTTTAGGAAGGGCAGGTCCTGCCTGACCAACCTGATCTCCTTTTATGATCAGGTGACCCGACTGGTGGATGAGGGGAGGGCTGTGGATGTGGTCTACCTAGACTTCAGCAAAGCCTTTGACACCGTCTCCCACAGCATCCTCCTGAAAAAACTGTCAGCCCGCAGCTTGGACAGGAGCACCCTGTGCTGGGTTAGGAACTGGCTGGAGGGCCGGGCCCAGAGAGTGGTGCTGAACGGGGCTGCATCCAGTTGGCGGCCGGTCACTAGTGGTGTCCCCCAGGGATCAGTGTTGGGCCCAGTTCTGTTCAACATCTTCATTGATGATTTAGATGAGGGGATTGAGTCCATCATCAGCAAATTCGCAGACGACATTAAGCTGGGGGGGAGTGTTGATCAACTAGAAGGCAGGAGGGCTCTGCAGAGGGACCTGGACAGACTGGAGAGTTGGGCTGATTCCAACGGGATGAGGTTTAACACGGCCAAGTGCCGGGTCCTGCACTTTGGCCACAACAACCCCATGCAGCGCTACAGGCTGGGGACAGAGTGGCTGGAGAGCAGCCAGGCAGAAAAGGACCTGGGAGTCTGGATCGACAAGAAGCTGAACATGAGCCAGCAGTGTGCCCAGGTGGCCAAGAAAGCCAATGGCATCCTGGCCTGTATCCGGAACAGCATTGCCAGCAGGTCCAAGGAAGTGATTCTGCCCCTGTGCTCAGCCCTCGTGAGGCCACACCTTGAGTACTGTGTCCAGTTCTGGGCCCCCCAGTTCAGGAAGGATATCGAGGTTCTGGAGCAGGTCCAAAGGAGGGCAACCAGGCTGGTGAAGGGACTCGAGCATAGACCCTACGAGGAGAGGCTGAGAGAACTGGGGTTGTTCAGCCTAAAGAAGAGGCGGCTCAGGGGAGACCTCATCGCTCTCTACAACTACCTGAAAGGAGGGTGTAGCCAGGTGGGGGTTGGGCTCTTTTACCAAACAACTTTCAACAAGACAAGAGGGCATGGACTTAAGTTGTGCCAGGGGAAGTTTAGGTTAGATATTAGAAAGAATTTCTTTACAGAGAGAGTGATCGGGCATTGGAATGGGCTGCCCAGGGAAGTAGTGGATTCTCCGTCCCTGGAGATATTTAAAAAAAGACTGGATGTGGTACTCAGTGCCATGGTCTAGCAACCGCAACGGTGGTTCAAGGGTTGGACTCGATGATCTCTGAGGTCCCTTCCAACCCAGCCAATTCTATGATTCTATGATTCTATGAATGACAAGAGCTTTCCCTGACAGAGAAAACCAGTTTTGTCCAAAAAAATGGGTGGCAGCATGTTCATGTATCACCCTACCTGTCAGCTCTGGGATGCCACACTCCAGTCCATGCTGGGGACAGCAGGTGGTAAGAGCCAGTGCAGAAAGCTGGAGACAAGTTCAACCTAAAAGTTAGTGGCTTTGTTAAGGAAACAACACCACAGAAGAAAACACAAGGGTAGAAATCAAAGCATGCTAGAGGAATTCCTTCTGTTCCTCAGTTAAAAGTAATAAATGCACTGGAGTTACCAACAACATTATATTTTACTATGTCATCCAGACATGTAAGATAACATTCTGACTCACAGCAAATTTACAGTGTGATGTACAGTAATCACAAGGTATCAAAAGAAGTAATTCATAAGTTCAGATGTGTCATTAAGCAGCCATTTCCAAAATACCCTTTACTGAGAAAGTCGTTGTCACAGACCCTGGTATCAGGGAAAAGTGAAGAAGTGGAGGGCTGAACAACATGCAATAATAACAGTAATTGTAAAGATAACAGCAGTCTTATAGCTGAACTTCGTGTAGACAAATTCATATGCTTATTGCAAATATGGCAATCAACAGTGATCTGCTTTAATGCAAGTCTGCAAGTTTTTTCATTAAAGATATTACAGCTTCTGAGTCACCATGCTACAGTATACTTCACCTAAACCGTGCCTGAAAGATTAAGTTGTGGCACAGCATGTAGAAATACATGTGTGTCACAGTGACAGATTTGGTTAACCGGTCACTGACTATGAGACCTTAAATGTCAGGGTAATGCATGTGGTGCAGATCCCCCAACAGATTAGATTAGACACTTCAATTTCTATACGCTGGGTTCATTTGCTGGAGCTTGTAGAAAATATTTGTGCCAACTTCCTCGAAGCATCTTAGAAGAGAAAGGCTAACCCCCTGAAAGCTACTGGGATTTTTTTATTAGAATGAGGTAACTGGATATTGAATGTTACTGTAGGAATAATCAAGTAGGATTTATTAATTTTTTTGCCAGTTCCTGTGCTCAGATATCATCAAATTAATGTCGTAGCATATTGTGGGTAATTTTGAACAATGTAAATTACATCCAAAGATGTGACTTAATGAGGCTCAGAAATGTAAACTTTGTCATATTTCAAAACACCCACACTGTTGCTGTTGTTAGCAGGCAAGCATAAGCTGGTGCTACCTAAGGAAGAAAATCAAGTTAGTGGAATACATATATGAACAAGTGACCTTACTTTATCAAAAGTGGAGAAAGTAGGGTAGGGGAGAATGTTTTAGCCAAGTGCCTCCTTCAGAATTACTCACTAATTCATAGAGGTAAAGTTGTTTGGTTTTGTGAACTTCATGCAAGTTGTTTTCCCATCACACTGACAAGATCTGATTGATTGTGAAAGAGACCAGCATTTCTGCTTTCTGTCAGAAATGTCTCTTTTTTTTTTTTTTTCTTTTGCTATGTTTTTTTTTTCTAGTGCTATGATAATAATAATATCAGCAATGCTGAATTACTTCAGTAAAATCTCATGGGAATCTGCATGAAATAGGACAGTAAAAACTAAACACACGGAGAAAAACCAAGCACATGCAGAACTTGCATTTGTACTTGGAAGAGATTTTAACTGAACACATTTCTTAAGGAAGTACATTTCCAGAAGGCACCAGTTCCTACTTTATATCAGCCAGTGGAGCTAGAGTATTGCTGCAGAGCTGGGGAAAGAGACTGTGAGAGACAGAGAGAAAACCAATGCATTTTTAGCTTGACCTGATCTAATTACGCAGACTCTCTCTAGAGAGACAGAAGACATAGAGAAATTTCTTGTATGCACTTAAGATGGAACAGTATTTTTGTAACTCATAGGTAAGCATAACTTAAGGAAGATTACTCCAAACAGCTGTGATTAAAAATGATAACACATTTAATGGAAAATTTTAGGACTGAAATCTAAAACCCTGCAGACTTGGATATCTCATTCTTCAGAGAACATCTACATCTGTATCTGTGCCTTAGACGTAGATGCCAATGTGGGCTTTGTGTTCAGCTGACACCAGACAACCTACAGTTTCAGCATATCTAATTCTACACAGTTAAAGTTCCATATGCATCTAGATTGTCACCTGATGTTTGCAGAATCACCCCAACAAAGACACTGTGGTGTCACCTAAAATTTAGCATATCTTGAAGCTATTATCATAGTTACCAGAACAAACCTTTTCTTGCCCCGTAGTTCCTGTGATATCTGAGACAGGAGAGTGCAAAACAACGTGCAGATGATTCTCTTTAAACTGGAGCATGAACTAAAAACACAAGGAGACACAAAGTACCTTTGCCTAATCTGGAGGATGGATTTGAGCTGTAATGTCTTAAGTCTGGAGTTACTGTGCCAACATCAGGCAGCCTGTGACAGGATGCTTTCCCATCCAAACTTCCATTGTAACACATTATTCATTTATTCATTGTATGCAAGAGTAATTGCTTCTACACTGGCAATTAGGACATTCATGTAGTGTTTCTGCAACCTGGAATCAGATAACTGCTCCAAATCAGGAAGAAAAGAGCAGACTGTAAATCCTCCTGTGACTTAAGCTCTGGTAAAGAGCTCCAAATTATTAAGTACTTGTGATGAGTGCTAAGGGAGTTCCCTCCAAGCTGATATTTTTTATGAAAACAAACCAATTTATACAGTCATCTACCTCAAAAATGATAAAACTTTCAAGGGGTAGGTCTTGCAGCTAAGTTCTTTAATGATATCTAACATCTATTTACAACATTTTTGCAATTTTTTTGGGTGTTAATTCCCTGTTACAGTCAAGAAGAAAATGGTTAGATTCTGCTTCCTGTGATTAAAGAAGTTCAGATATTTAATTGAAAACCTAGTTTTTTTTCCCTACTCAGTACTCCAGGTGTCTTGCTGTCCTCTGCCAATTCCATCTTCACGTGCTTGAGCTTTCCCATTTAGGAATATCTACTAAATTGGCTATTTGTGTTCTCCTCACTCATGTGCAGCAGGAAACAATTATGTATCTCACATCTCAGAAGGGTGCTCCAGTTTTCCATACTGTACCACTTGTCAACTAATTTGCTGGAGGATACTGTTGACTCATTTACTGCTTGAAGTAAAAGCTATAGCACAGCAAAAGGTAATTGTTAATCTCTTCTGAAGTTTCGGTGATGTTTTTCTTAATGTTCTACCATTTTAGAGTAATCCTACTCTGCTATACATATTTATCTCTCTTGTCTTTTGAGATAGCTGAAAGTGAGAGTTTTAATCCTTGTTTAAAAAAGAGTTTTAATCCTTGTTCAGAGTAAGTTAACAGCATAAACTTACTAATTGCAGATATGTCAACTTGTCATCTCTCAGAACATGAGCCTCTACTGTTTGCTTTCGTCATACTTTACAAAAATAGCAATATACCAGTTTTCTTCTTTTCTAGTTCCTTTCATCAAAAAAGCTGAAAGAAATACACATTCTTAAAAGAGGGCTCTGGAAGTAAATTAGAATTAACCTCATTTTACATAGATGGAAATTGAGACAACTGGCATTTCTGTTGGTTTATCCAGATCATATGGGAACTCTGTAGCAGAAGAGGAATCTATCTGAGATCCCAGTCATGATTCCCAGTCATTCATTTGCTTTCATCATGAGATCATCCTTCCGTTCACAGTAACTGATATTTCCTTACACAAAACACAATGGAATTATCCAAGGGATTAATTTGGCATAAGACATTAATTCTGAGAAAAGTCCTACTTGACAGATGGATGCCTGCAACATAACCAAGAAGTCTGCGGTGCACAGCCTGGATTTTGTGCAGGTGGAGGACAGGGAGTATGAGTGGTATATCATATCCTGCCTCTCATCATTTTTTGGCAGATGTATTGCCCAGTAGATGGAAAAGCTTCATCAACAGCTGAAAATCTGTTTCTTGTCATCTTTCTTCCCATAGAAAGAAGTGAGTCATCCTGCTGTCCATCAGTCCTCTACTTTTCAGGGTACTGACATTTCCCCTGTGTTGCAGATGTTGAAGGAGTTTGATTTTAGTCTGCATCTGTCTACTTCTACTTCATTTGTCCTTAAAATGTACAGCCTGGGATATAGGCTGTGAAAATTGGACAAAAAATGGTACGTCTCTATGGCAGCAACATCAGACCTTTGTCCCACAGCAGAGCAAAACCAGCCAAAGATGCAAGTGTAATTTCCACCTCAATCCCTGCAGGTTTTTCTATGGAATAACCCAATTTACTTCTTTACTTTAGTACAATCTTGGCTTCCTGCTGTACAAGCACAAAGCAAAGCCAGGAAAACCATGATTACTCTTCTTTTAGAGAGAACATGTCAACATTACCAAAACATATCTAACACCAGCACAAGCACAATTCTCAAGAGTTAAATAAAAAAGGGGAAATTATTATAAGGAGTAAACCTTCACATCCCTCTAGCAAGAATCAGTTTTGGTTTTCATAATAATGTTCAAACCAAATTACTCTTTTTTTTTAACTGTAATGTAGACAAGTCCAGAGAGGATAGTCAAGGAGTTTTAGGTTCTTAATTAACAATAAAGCAGAAACAGCAATTAAATTAGCAGGAACTAAATTGTTTCTTCTCCTTTGCTCGCTCAGTTTGAGAAATATCTCCTCTATATACATGAAATCCTGAATGGAAATCTCAGATGGCCTCTGTCTCCATACTTTAAAGTATAATTAACACATGCCAGCAATACAGTCACATTAAATTTCATTTTTAGTGCATAAAGACAGCACTAATATTTTAGTGGGTTAAAGATATTGCTGCTTTGATATAGAGCTAAGGCAATTGCTTCCTTTATTTGCAAATACGGAAAAACCCAAAACATGAAGTGTTTGAGGAATTTTTTTGTGCAAAAGGTTTGTAGTGGAAGTTTAATTAATTCAGTGGAGCATTCACAGCTTTTAACTGATTGCAATGAGTCAGGATATGCAAGTGACCCAGATTTCTCCCCTGCTGTGTCACACAAACAGACAGATACAGAACTTTATACTTTCTGGGATCAGTCCATCAGTTAGACATAGATGCTGGGTTCCAGTTGCATTGGTGTGTGGCACAGGATGCAATGAAGTGAAGGTTATCATCTCCAGTGTACATACCCAAAAAGGAAATTCTGAGACCCTACTCAGGCAACTTTTTCTCTCATACACATTGGCATAGGGGAGAGAACTCCCTGTGTTTTGCCAAGTAAAAGCATTCTAATTTTATTAACTTTTCCTCCATTTTTTCTAGTAATATATGGTTACTTCGTTATGTGGGAAAACATATCTAGCTTTAGCTCCCATAAGATTTATGCCAACATCTTCGTGCACTGGCAACCAAAAACTTGGACTTTGATCAATCTCTAGTGACCGTCAGGAGAATTTGGCATTGTGAAAATGTTTTTGTTATTATTTTAAAGTAGAGTTGGTTAAAAAAATTTGTTGTTGCCATTTCCACTAAGAATTTTTGGATAACAAAAGATAATGCCACTGAATACATCTCATAGAAAATTCTTACTGTGTTAAAGCTGTTGTTTCATTTCCTCAATCTGCTAACAAGGGAAAGATGCAGCCTGCACTGTCAACAAAAACATTTTCCCATATGCTAGATACCATGTAGTTAAAACTGTATTTTCTAGTGCAGGTACATCATCACAGATTTTGGGTCATATTTTCTGCTGGTATAACTTGTCATTAGCTTCAGCAGAAGCATCAGAGTTTCTATCATTTACTGTCTATTCTTTAATACTTAATACAGAGGGAGGCATAAAAAGAGATAAACAGGTCTAGGGAATGTTGACATTTTAAATTCCTTCCTACCCTATTTTGCACAAGAAAGAGCATTACATTTGCCTATGTAAATAGATCCCAGATTTTAAAATAGCCAGGTTCTCTCTGCCTCAAGGAGAAAGAAAGATATAAACCAGAATTATTGGCTTTCTGTAATATTTTATATTCAATTTTCTCTTGTTACGTTCATGCCACGTAATTGTGTGCACATGTGTACATGCATGGTCCTTATTGTACAGAGTTACAGCCAGATTCTTGTCCGAGTGCCAGAGCTCTACCCGGGGTTCGGGGAGCTGTTGCACTCTCTCCTTTATTCCGTGTACAACAATGAATACTCCTTCCCAGAACTGCCAAACGCATGGTTTGATCCCATCGATATCCATTTGGCATCAGGCTGTTACTCACTAACCCTTCACCACAGCTATTAATCACACGCACATGCAGAGTGCTGTTTGCAAGGGGTGGGTTCTCCTGTCTGCTTTGTTGTCTTGGGCTATTAAATGCTCCAATACCTCTCTTCCGGCCTAGTATTTCTCACCAGTCTGTCACTGAGATGCATCTCCCTGAGTGATTCCTGGCCTCTGCACCCCATCCCTAGCACCCACAACGTGCAGACCCATCCAAAGTGTAGGGCATATTCCAACTGTTCCCAGAAAACTGCCTTTTCCATTACTTGGGAGCTATCCCTCTTTGCCTGGGCTCACCCTCATCACTGCACCATTAGATGTTGTGGCATATGGAGAAAACCACCTGCTTTAGGATGCCATTTCGAACATTTGACTGACTGCAAATTCTTCATCTGGTTTGGTCTCAGTGCCTTGACTAATTTGGGGCTGATTGGGACAGTTTCCATTAGCAACAGCAGATGCTAGTTGGCTGAAATGTTCCTGTGAGACAATCCTATGTGTACAAATAACCCACAAAAACCTGCAAAGTATTTTTCTTTTTCCCCTGGTCACAGCTGAAATCAGATAAGAAAAGTTTCTTTAGTTACAATTCTAACCCTCCTTAAATAAAAAATTGTCTTCGACTTTGAAAGAGTTCTGACAGAAGTTAGTCATGAATATTGCCAGATAAGCCCTGCCCCAGGGCTACCAGAGCACCAGCCAGACAAAAATGTTGAAAGCAAGCCAGAGCTCTACCAGCAAAAAGGAACTGAGTCACAAACCTAATTTTGGGAACACCTTAGTCCATATACCTCAGTCCACTTACATCAGCAGCTTTGGTACAGAGGAAAAGCAAACAGACTGGTGGAGTGTCTCACATTGGATGTCTGTAAATGTACTCTTTCCACTTTTGCCATATACTCCATAGGGAAACTATTGTAATGCAATTTACAGGGGGGAAAAAAAAGATCTTATTTTTGCATATCTTTGGACTAGGCTTTGAACAAAATTTCTGATGGTTTCTATAACATGCATTCACAAAAACAAACCTTCAGTGGCAAAACATATGGAATAATAAATTATTTTTCAGTAGAAAAGCTCTTGTCAAAGGACACATTTATCTGATTCATATTCTTCAGTGATCACTTTTATTGCAGCTATTTAAGCCAAAAGGTTTACTTTGAGCTTATAAGTTTTCTTATGTTCAAAGTTTGGCAATGGGAAGACAAAACCACATACGTAGCAAAGAAAACAATGAAGAAAAAAAAAAGTATCAAAGAGCTGGAGGGGGCTTGCTGAGATGTTGAGCTCAAGGTCCTCCAGGTGTGGCTGGGGCTGGGGCCTGTTCCCATTACCCCCAGTACCCAGTTTGCCAGTTATATTTCTCTTGGGGTGCTTCTTCTGGTATTCCTGTCACAGACCTCAGTGCTCCTGGATGTTTATGAATGCATTTTGAGCTCTCAGAATTACAGAAACAGATGTCAAATGTCCCTAATTTGCTGTATGGCTATTAGAAATCATGTTTTCTTAATCCCATTGTCAAAATCGAGCCAGGAAGATCTTTGCTGCAGCTACTGCCTAGCATTTTCCCCAGCCTACTTTCCTTATGAGGTGGTAATAAAGTCTTTGAGAAATCCCACAAAGCTGAACAGCGAGCTCAGCTGTTCATCCTAAACCAGACAGTGCACTCACCACCACCAGAAAAAGTACATACTTGCTGCTGTACTTTTATAAGTTCTTAAATGCCCAGAGTGCTGCACTGCAGCAACAACCTTTTTCTCCATGAAGAAGCAAAATGTGTCACTACACAGCTTGAGAAATGAGGAACAGTAATTTAGGTTATTTTGAAAGAGTTTGAGGAATGTAAAAATACCACAGACAACAACAACAACAACAACAACAACGTTAACATTGCTGTCAAGAGTAACCTTTATTCAAAATGAAGTGACTACCCAGAGGTGAGGGCATGGCTGCCTACCCTTTGCAGTAATTACTTCTTCTGGAAAGGTACAGCGGGGAGCATACAGTGATTAATCCAAAAGCAGCTGGAGGATGGCGTTTTAGGAACAGCACAAAACTCCCAGGTCCAGAAGTCCCTGGTATACAATGCAGGATGATATCTCTTTTGTAGAGGGTTGCAGTTCAACGTCACATTGTCAACTCTTATTCTCTAAGTATATAATATAACACACCAAAGAAGAAGCATGTTATTCTTTCCAAATCACAGGACTGAAAGGTAATAATTTCCTCTGTCTCTCTTTCTTTGTTTCTTTCTGATTGCAGCATTCTCTATCCTCAAACCCTAAATAAAGCCACTATAAAGCCAATGGTTTAGAGAGACTCCCAAAATGCCTTTGAAGAAATCGTGATGAATTGATGAATGAGTTTACTTTCACGTGTTTTTTTAAGTTAGAAACATTTCATAACAAAGCAGGATTGTGTTTGTAAGCAGTTCCAGAGGATAACTGTCTCTTTTCTCTTAAAGACAACTCATCTATTTTGAATCCGCTTCAAATTATTTTACCAGTGCAGAGACTTAGAAAACTATAGAAAGTGTGTTCTTGCAGTTTAGAATATATACTCTTGGGTCTGGGTACGATGGAATTTCTTCCCTTTTGCTCTTTATCATGTTCTTAATCTTCACTGATTTCCCCCCATAAAGCAGGGAAAAAAATCAATTTTCCGTTGTTTTTTCATCATAGTAAGAGTTAAACAGTCCTGGACATTGAAGTTAAACCAGCTGATAAGCAGCTGAGGAGTTATCTCATTTATTACTCCAATTTGACGGGGGATCCAAGTCTTCCCTTAGCATCATGGTTAGCCAGGCAGAGCAGTGGTGCCTTGCATCCAGGTACAGTGCTTGCCAGAGCAAAATCCACCCCAGAGGCTTGCCTGGGGATGCTAGATACAGTTCTGCCACCCTGGGGGTGCTCACACTGATGACTGCAACACCTAGAAAGACAGAAAGCAGCAGCTAGAAAGAGGCAGGGTCCTGTTGTCAGCAGACTTTAGGGTTGGGAGCGATTCTCAGATCTCAGATTCTCAGATTCATTCCTCACTGGCTGGGAGACCTTGATCCGCTGCCACAATTACAGAGGCCAGACAAGAAGTGCTGAGACCAGAGCAGTGACTCACCCAGGGCCTGATCCAGCTTCCCTAAGAATCAATGGGAGCCTTTCAATTGGTTTTACAGTCACCATCGCATGCTGGGAATTATTTGTCCAGTAGATAGCACCATGGAAAAAAACACTTTCCCATATTCATCATCCTTGATTGACAAGAAATTAAAGTACTTCAGTCAAATAATGCAGTTTCAACCTGTAAAAAAGACACTTCAGGAGTTTGAAGACTGGGATAAACTAATCTTTCCCTTCCCTGATTATTAAAGTACAGGGTTGAGAGACTGCTCTGTGTAATAACTCTCTGTGGTCACAGCTTCAGTTTCACTACTATGACTCACCCTTGATTGCTCTTAGGTAAGTGCCAGATGCCTTCTTATTACTCTCAAGCTTCAGTTCAGCAAAACAAACAAGCACACACAAAAACATTTTTCTGAATAACAATGGTCTTCATACATAATTAAAATTCAGCACACATATAAATGCATTGCTGAATCGGGGCCTTAATGTTCAATATGGGTGATTAAAGGATCGTAATCTAATAGCTTTTGCTGATAGTGTGACAGAATTTTTCACTGTACCTCTGTACATTTAGATAAATGCTCAAAATAAAATTAAGGAGTACCTTTAAATTTGCTAAACATTATGGTACTTTAAAAAACAAAACAACAACAAACTGCAGGTTCAGGTCTTTGCTGGAAGCAAGGAAATTTAATTGCCCCATTAATCACACTTTTACACTTCATCACATTTAGCTATAAACTATTGATCAATGGCACTCTCCACTGCTTCAGCTTCGCAGTGCGCTTCGAGCACTTTCATGTCTTCTCCACACTCCATGACCTCTGTGTCCTGCCACTAAAGAAGAGGCCAGTACTGAGCACTCCCATGCTGACTGGCATCTACAGGCTCTCCTGAACATTTTCACAACTATCACATTAATTTCAGGTTTCTGAACAGTGATGTAGAGATGGTTGGGGAAGCAGACCTTAGAATCAACGTGAGAACTATTAAGAAGATGCTGCCCCTTGGTGGTCATTCCTCCCTCACTCCTCCCTGGCTGGCACAGGCAGCTGGCTGCCCGTTTCCATTTCCACCCTGTTTTTTTCAGCCAAATCCAGGCAGCTTCCACCACCTTTCAGTGTCAGCCTCCTCTATGACTCTCATACAAATTTTGTTTTCACCTCCATGGATCTCTGGGTATATTGTTGAGATATGCATGAAACACAAAGAGAAGTAAATTCTTTAAATAGATTTGGGTGTAACACTCATTCCTAAAATTTTGATTTGGCAAAAGACCAAGTGTTTTCGCTGCACACTATTTCAGGAAAGACTGAATTTTTAGCAGCAATCAAAAAAGGCAGTGCTTTTCTGTAAGGATCTTCTGACAGGTCCCACACTGTGGCCACTGAGCCTGCTCAGAGAACACTGGAAGTTATACCATTAGATTAACTGTACGTATACTGGGAAAAGCAGGATTACCTAAGACTTGTCCAACAAGGTCACATATTTTATATTTTACACGATTTTGCAATACTGCAGTTTTTACCAAAAACGTGTGCTCCACTCACATATCCTATACATGTATCTAGTGCTAGTCCACCTAGTGATTCCTTCCATTCAGCTTTGTGTAAGCTGTTAAGATTGCTCCAGTCTGTGGACATCTCAGGGAAAGATTGCTCTGTCTTCAGACATTGGGTCATCAGGCTCAGCTGTCACCCTGTGCAGCTGGACCACTGTGACCCATGGCCAGTGGGACCCTCAGACCCTCCTCTTTAGGGGAAGGTGCTCCGGGGGTCCATAATTACAGACTCCACCAATTTCACTCATAAACAGATGGAATCCTGTTTTCCCTAACTGATGGAGAGCCCTTAGCTAGCTGTTCTCTCTCATAAAAGTTATTTACAGGACAAGCTGTTTTCAGTCCCCAATTGATCTTACAGACCACTCTGTGATGGAAGCTGCAGAATGGATATTTGTGTCTCCCTCTGACTTTCCCTCCTGCCGCTCTGCTTTTCCCCCTCACATACACTCCCTCAGGGACTCTGCTTTCACTGCTGCCATCTTTCCAGATCCATCCTTTAGAACACAGAGCCAGGGTCGCCCATACAATTCCTGGTGCTATATGAGGAAGCTTCTGCATCCCTCCTAGACATCACTTGGCCGTCACTGTGAGTTTCCACTTTTAGGCTCTTCTTCCTCTCTGCCAACTTCTGGCTTGCTTGCTTGAGCTAACAAACATTGTGGTTTCCTATATTTGGCCATTGATGGACACCACATAAACTCTTGCTACCATTTTGCTGCCTGTTTTAAGATCTTCTGCTAGGATGTTCTTTTACCACACCCAGATTTTGCTGACACACTTTCAAGTCTTCTCATATGATCCTAAACCATAACAAGTCATCCCTTTAGGCTTTGTTCATGTTTCTTACCTCATTCTTCCTGCTCTTGTATTCCTCTCCCTTCATCAGGAAGCTAAATGACCAGCCATGAAAGTATCTTTATTTCTATTACTTGAATGCAGCTTTATTATCTCTCAGCTAAGTACCTGCTACCGAGTAGGCTAAGGGTGCCACAAATACAGGCTAGACTGTCTCTCTGAGACAGAAATCCAGACTGTCAGAACTTCATTTTTCAAGCAAAAGATAATCTCACTGTCCCATGGGCAGTTTTCCCAAGCATATGACTTGTGATTGCCTTCCAGCACAGTTCAGAGAATACTTGTCTCAGACAGTCCAGTGAAACCTGATCATTCTTAATTGCATCCTGTCTGACTTGCAGGCTACGTGTTTCCTTCAGCTACATTAGATGAAGGGACCTTATTTTCTTGAAAACACTCTTATTATAGACAGAGATACTCCAGCTTCCAGTCTTGCCTGGTGGGACGAGTAAATCACGAAGGCTTCTTGCTCCTGGGCCCTGAAATGTGGATTTTCACCTACTGTGACACCTCACCTTCTCCTGCATGCTGGTCCTGCCCTACCCACTTTGGGATATCCATGCACAGGACTACAAGAACTTTTCTTAGATCATCACACCAGGACTGCAATGGTTACGGGAAGTGGGGGAGAAAATGATGGTGATGTAGGCAGAGAAAAATTACACACTCCAGTGCCAAACGTAAACTGTTACAGGTCAGTCCCTTCAGTGGGATATGCCAAGGCATGCCTTGCTGTTCCCTTGCTGTTCCCAGCACTGTTCCCTTTTGTCTCCTCCAGGCCTTTTAGCTCATCCATCTAAATATCACTAGCTGCTAGAGTGAGCTGGTCATATAAAAATTATAGTGACTTTAATATTAATTTAGTCACACACAGATTCACAAAAAAGACTCTGCTCTCTCTCCTAGACTGAATTCTCTGAATGCTTTTTATTCCCCCATAAACAGTAAGGCAGCAAAAAAATACATGTATTTTTAAAATGCATTTTACTTGAGCTCAGCTTAGGGTGATTTTTGACAGCCAAAAGAACGTAAACAGCAGCTCCCCTGTGCTCTTCCACAGGGAGGTCTGACAGACCTTTGAGTTTTAGTCACCAAGCTGTTCAGCTCTCAGTTAGGATAACGAATTTTAACACAGATCTGCTTCTCTCTGTGCTCAAATTTCAAGTGGGTAATGATCAATTAAAAGTGTCTCTTGCAAGATACAGACACTGTGAGAGCTCAGTTCTCCTTTCTTTCATACAATTCTCCTTTCTTTCTATAATTCTACAGAACAGCTTTGGTTGGAAAATACCTTTAAGCTCATCAAGTCCAACCATTAATACAGCACTGCCAAGTCCATCACTAAATCATGTCCTTAAGCACCACTTCTACACTGCTTTTAAACATCTCTGGATGGTGACTCCACCACCTCTCTCAGCAGCCTATTCCATAGCCTGAATACTTTTGCAGTAAAGAAATTGTTCCTATTATCTACTCTGAGCCTCCCCTGATGCAACTTCAAGCCTTTTCCTCTAGTCCTATCATTATTCACTTGGGAGAAGAGCCAGCACCCACCTCACTGCAACCTCCTTTAGGTTCTCAGCCCTCCATTGCAATGGGCTATTAATTATTTTCTTATGTGTATGGCACGTTCATACTGCCTTTACTCCTAAAATATCACAGATCTAATATATGTGTGTTTAGTATGTGAGGACTGACAAAAAACAACCCAAACCAACGCTCTAGTGTTGATCTTTTCATGAAAGTTACCAAGGTGAGAACCAAGAGAGAAGGAGATGAACACTGGAATATGGTTCTAGAGGCTTTATGGACCTCTGAAGCATGGCAGAAACTTGTGTCCAGTTCTGCATTTGCTGGGGTTAGTCATTACCTAGCAAACCCCTAATGCTAAGCATCCAGCCTGCCAACTCAATTATGCTATTAAAAAAAACAAGTAGCTGGAGTATCTTCTCTTTTATACTCAGACCTACTGGCAGTAATGGAAGGCATGATGTTTTCCAAGAATGGCTGTGCATTTATGCATTGTATTATTAGTGGAGTAGACTATATTTTACCTAGTCTACTATAAACTATATTAAATATGTATTTTATATCATTGATTGTACTTAGGTATCACTTTTCATCTAAAACCATCAAGATTTTTGTAATTCTAACTCCATTTTACTGAATTGGTTCAAAGGCAGCTATTAATCACTATTTTACAGACAAACTGAAATAGGTCAGTTATATGATTTGTGCAAAAATTCTCAGAATTCTATAGTCTTAAATCTAATATTGCTTTAACTTCACAGAACAAATTACATGGTATAGAGTATTCAAATCTTTTTAAATTAATTGCAGTGTGTGGGGGAAAGACATTTTTAAAAAGTTTGGATTTTGTCTATTTTGCACTACCTATTTCAATGAGAAATATTAAATGCCCATATCAAAGCCCTATCATCTATGCTTATCGGAAAAAAAAACTGTAGATTTGCAATTTAAAAAAGAACCTTACAGTTTATTAAGCTACAATACCTATACTACTGCTTATATTCTTAAAGGATATTCTTTATCTCAATTGTTTTCCAATTGGATGTTTACACTGGCAGAGGAAATACAGCCTACTCTAAAAATGGTTGAATGTAACTCTTGAAATATTATGAACATAGTGAGGAGATATAAGAATATGGTGATTTACTAAATATATGTAACATAAATTCTAGATGCTTGTCATATGGACAGTATTTTTTGCTTAACATACACATACAATGCACAGCATTCTGATCTCTAAAATGGAACGATACCGATTCAAGAGGTGGACCACTCATTGGATAAGGGACTGGCTGTGGTCTCATCCAAAGAGTTGTGATCAGTAGCTCAATTTACAAATAAAGATGTGCGGCGAGTGGTGCTCCTCAAGGGTCAGTACTGGGACCAGTGCTGTTTAACATCTCTGTCAGTGACATGGACAGTGGAATAGAATGCACCCTCAGCAAGTTTGCTGATGACACCAAACTGTGTGGTGAAGTCAAGACACAGGAGGGAAGGGATGGCATCCAGAGGGATCTTGACAGCCTGGAGAAGTGGGCTCATGTAAACTGCATGAAGTTCAACAAGGCCAAGGGCAAGGTTCTGCACCTGGGTTGAGGCACAAATACAGGTTGGGAGGAGAAGAGGCTGAGGGCAGCCCTGAGGAGGACTTGGGGTTGGTGGTGGACTAGAAGCTCAACATGAGCCATCAGTGCTTGCAACTGCTTGCAGCTCAGAAAGCCAACCCTGTCCTAGGCTGCATCAAAAGAATCATAGACAGCTCCCCCCCTGCTCTGCTCTTTTGAGACCCCATCTGGAGTGCTGTGTCCAGTTCTGGAATCCCCAACATAAGAAGGACACAGAGCTTCTTGAATGTGTCCAGAGCAGAGCCACTAAAAATGATCAGAGGGCTGGAGAACCTCCCCTATGAAGCTAGGCTGAGCAAGTTGGGATTGTTCAGCCTGAAGAAGAGGAAGCTGAGAGGTGACCTTATAGCAGCCTTCCAATATTTGAAGGGGGCCTATAAGAAAGCTGGGGTAGGGCTTTTTGCATTGGTGTGTAGCAAGAGGACAAGGGGAAATGGTTTAAAACTTGAAGAGGGGAGATTTAGGCTAGACATTAGGAGAAATATCATTCCTGTGACAGTGGTAAGACACAGGAACAGGCTGCCCAAGGAGGTTGGGGCTGCCCCCTCCCTGGAAGTGTTCAGGGTGAGGTTGTATGGGGCCTTGAGCAACCTGGTCTAGTGGAAGGTGTCTCTGCCCATGCAGAGGGGTTGGAATTAGATAATCTTTAAGGTCCCTTCCAACACTAGCCATTCTATGATTCTATGACATTTTCCCTGATTCACACAGAGAGTCCACACTCTAGCTTGCATTTTTGGTTTTAAAATCAAAGCAACAATTTGATGTGACCACAAATCTTTTTCTATGATGAATCAAATTGATAATTATTACCAGGCCTGTTAAATGAGCAAATGTGTTAATAATCTGCTATGCACCAAATGTAGTCATTCTCTCAGACATTGTAAGAGTTATTTGTGGTAAAATGAAAGACAATTTCTGACAAAAGATTTGACAAGTTGGTTGAGTGCACAGAAAAAGCCCTCTACTGTGTGTTTCCCAATAGAAAATTTTCTTTCCTTTGGACCCAACTTGCAGTTAAGCTTTCCCCCCAGCTTAGTTCTTCCATAGGAAAAAAACATCTCCATACATTTTTATTGTATTATTATAACGACTCTATTTTAATGCTACAGAATACCATTTTTATGATCAGAGAGCCAAACCTTTAATTGACATTAATGGAAATTTCGTCTTAAGTAGGACCTGAGAGAGGCCAGGACCTTGGATATGGCTCAATTTATTTAGTAATTAATAAAGTACTATAGATGCAGTACTTATTTACAAAGAAGTCAGCAGGCGTCAGGAGGCAGCTGTGTGGAAAAGTTGATAGGGGAGAATCAGTACTGGCAGTACTCCCTTTCCATCCCTCTGGCCCTGATTCAGCAAAGCATTTAACCACATGTTTAATTTTAGGTGCCTGAGTAATCCCATTTCTGCAGAGCAAAGCCTGTGTTTCCCTCTCATTGACTATAATGGCACTGCTCATAGACCTGTCAAACCTCGTGTGCTCTGTGTTATGCTTCCACAGTTGCCTCCATTTCCCTTGCCCCTGCATCATGGCCTCTGGGCTGAATCTTCACAAAATGCAAGAGCCTCCCTTGGCATGCAAGCCAAGACGTTTTTTCCACTTGCTTGTGTTCTGGTAGCTGTATCTGGCACATGGGAAGACAGAATAGGAGTAACTGGGAACCATGCTATTTATTCAGAACACTCCCAGACCAGCACCAACCTTATTTTATTACCCAGCTTGTGGAGTCATACTCTAGTACTCTGGTGAGTCAGCCTCTACCACCCTAATAAGCTGAAATTTCTAGTAAGGATGTTCCGTGGTCCATTAACTGTCCCTAGTCTGGTTAAATATATAAGATGTATTGCTGATGGACAGGACATCTCCTTCTTAGGAATGAATGAAGGATGAACACATAAGGCCCAGTTCTGCCAGTCCTATTTAACAGTCTAACCCTGCGGTCGTGGATGTTTCCAGTAAAAATAGGATCAAGGTAGTAGGCACTCATTCAGCTAAACATTTAAGCAGATACTTACTTTAAGAACAAGATCTTTGAACTCACAAGGAACAAAACACATGCTTAAGCAATTCAGTGAATCAAGGACCTAATCCAGCTTTGGATTCTTAGTACTGGAAGTATCTACAGAGGTAGTCAAGCAATTTCTTGTTGCTGCCTACATCTCTAGCTGCAGCAATGTTCTGCTTATTTTGATCAATATTATATTTTTCCCACTTCAGTAATTATTTTTTTCCTTTAATATGCAGGGCACTGTTAAGTATTACGTTGTTGCTGGACTAATCATGTTTTGAAACTGTAGGCTTGGAACCTGAAGCTGTTTTATCCTACTGCAGTCTTTCTCCCAATTTTGCTCTGGCCCATTTATTGAATCATGACAAATGATTTCTTGAGCATGCTTACTACATTCAGCTCCAGAGACATTTCCAAAAGCCTGTTTGTGATGGCTGATTTAATTTTCAAAACTTGCAGGGGTTATTTATGGGAAAACAAAAGCCCTTTAACAAATACCTAGCAATGCATTTGGCTAAGTTAGTTCATTTACGGCACAAAAGGGGAAAACAGTCAGCAGCTTTCTGCAAATGTTCTCTTATGAAATACTACATTTGGGTTTGAGTCATCTGCTTATCCATCTTTCATGCCAAACTGGCTTTAGAGGTAAACAGTAAAATCTTTACCACAGCTATTATGCAGTGCCAGTCAGGAAAGAGCCAGCATGGGATGCATAATTTGGCATGCTGCTGCCATGGAAGGAACCACTTTTCTCCCATCAGAATCAAAAGTGGACTTTTTGACTAAAGCCTGGGGGGCCCTTGAAATGTCCAGGATCAGCAGTCACAAAAGCCCCTCTCTGTTGGATCAAGCCCAGCGTGCATTGTTCTAATGTCAGATGTGTAGGAGTGCAAAATTGTACACAGCACACTGAAAAACTTCCTTCACTTGTGCACAGTTGGAGAAGAGCTTGACATCATTCTCTTGATAAACATAAAAAATACCTCACATTTTGTTAGCGAAGTTATTGTATAAGGACATACACAAGAGGCAATTGCTTGAAGTACATACAATCGACTTGAAGTCAATAAGCAGTATTTTCAAGACTGACAAGGAGTCAAGTTTTATACAAGTAAAGCTGGCTACTGAGCATAGAAAAGGCACTAAAAATTAGGGATGGATGAGATCATTCATTTCAAGCACTGCATTTTTGGTGTGAAAGTTCCAGCCTTCACACAATTTCTCTTTCAGCTTATTAAAGTTTGTGGGTACAAAAGGAGCAGAGACTGGGAGAGATTAAGAAAATTACCAGAAAAAGTACAATTTGTACTGCATGTGCAGCCACAGAGTCATTCATGCCATCCTAGCCAGGGCATATGGCCTCCTTCTAACAAAACAGAAGTGTGTTTTATATTAAAAAGGGAGGTTTTTCAGCATAAACTTCCCTCTTCCTTCAAAAACTATTTCAGCTATGAGAGAAAATATTTATAAATCTTAACAAATTTTTGAAGCCTAATAATCCATCTGTGAGATTAGTTACACTGATGACAAACAAAACTCTTCAAAATGATTGAATATAAAAAAACCTAACAAATGGTAGACAAACTTTTGGTAAAGACAGTCAGCCTGTGAATAAAAGTTCATAACAACAAAACCACAAGCCCAAGCTCTGTTTACAGAGCTAATACAAATTTGAGACCTTATACACAAATTTCAAAGGTGTCTGTGTACCTGATAGCCTGTGATATTAAAGGGAAGTAGGTACCCATATGCTTCTAGAATATAAGATTGAAAACACAAGATTCAAAGAGTTAGTGATATTGAAATGGCATTGAAATTATATCAGCTTTGGATATAATAAGAAAGGCATCTCCCTGCTGTATCAGGACCCCTCTTGTACCTCTGCTAAAGGGCATGCATTGGCTGTTCCAGAGGCTCAAACCACCGCCTCATGGAGAATCAGTTTCTGCTTTTGCCTCCTCAGCCCATTTCTCTGTGGCAGCAGCAGGAACAGTAATCTTGCTGTCCAGATATTTTTTTTTCAGTGTTTTATAAGGGCTCTGTGAAGGCTGATGGCCTGAGGGTGAAACTGCATTATTGAAATGGATGGAGAAGGCAGAAAGAGCCCTGAGGGAAGGCCAGCTGGAGGACAGGACAGGAATCCACAGTTCTTCCCAAGGTGTCGTAGAATATCCCAAATTGCCCTAACCTCTCCCCTCCCATTGGCATGTCTATGTCAATCCACGTCATGCACATACTGAGCTCATTCTCAACTCACAGGCTTTGTTTAGAGAAAGCTGGCAGGACTGGGAATATCTTATTTTAAATTGTCTTGTGGTGGAGGACGCTATAGTGTGAATACCAGAGAAGAGGCCTTTCCAAAAGTGCACTGAGTCAAGAGTCACAGACATGTTGTCAAAAGCAAAGTTTTTTACTGTCTCCTTACAAAAAATGCTACTGGCAATATGCAGGCCCTGAAAGCTGGACCAAAAATAACAATAATACATAGACCCTCTGGCCACAGAACACTCTGAAATATAGAGAATATAAATACTAGCATTCCTGCTTGGGCTAGGCAAAATGCTGAAAGATATATAGGGAACATAAAGACAGCCCCTTTTTTCTCACTCTCTAAAGTAATATAACAAATAAAAAGTGTTCTTAAAGTTCTAGGATTTGTCTGGAAATAAAACAAGACTTAGTAAGTGACTTCAGTCCACTGTATCCTACAGGGTAGGAATGAAGATTCAGGAAGGAGGGCTGCACACCCTCTAAAATTTAACCATCAAAATCTAGGGCTTCATCTTGAGACTGTCAAGCAATGGATACTTCCACATTTACCCCATCACTGTGGTATGCCCCTCCTCAGCCTGGACATGCATGCAGCAGTGCAATATGTATGGCTGCTCACTCACAGTCTGTAGATGCAGGATGGCAAGAATCTAGGGAGATGTGAAGACAGGAGTGGAGGAGGTGCACATAAGCACGTGGAGGAGGTATTTCAGGCACTATGGGAAGGACTGAAAAATGTGGTTGCAAAGATGCAAAGATTTTCACAGTTCTGCTTGATTGTTAATTCCTTGTGACAGGAACACCTGATAATACTCAGTGTACCAGTACACCAACCTGCACAGTACACCCACCTGGCATCTCCATCACAAATAGCACCTCTGTGCCATTAATTAAGTTCTCGGAGCTCTCCCTCACAGCAGAACCTGGCAATCTCTGTCCTTCTTCATGGTGCTGTGGATGAGGCATGGAGATGGGTCCAGAGCAGGACTAAGAGGGGATCCTACCCAGAACAGGTCCTGAGCAGAGAATAAGTAACACAAGTATACATTTGTAGACTTTTAGCACCTCCTAGTATTTACAGAATATAGGCTGCTTATCCACTTCCCTTAGAACCCTTCCTCTGGACAAGACCCTTAATTTGATATCCCTATTCTCAACATGTCTGTCCAGGAAACAGCATCTAAAAGAAAAAATTGACTTCTATGCTGGTCTCTGCACATGCTGGCTAGACAAGAAAAAGAGAATGATCAGTTTTGATAAGAGGGAGCACAGACTTGGATCCTGGTGAGTATCTGTGGACTTCAATAGTTCTTCTGATAAAGGGTGGTGGTGGGAAATTATTAGAGGGGTAGAAGAAAGAAATATCAGGCTTTGTGCATAAGGAGGAGACAGCCAGGCTGTCTCATTGGCATACTGCTGCCTGCTTATGGCCTCCATCATACTGCTCTCCCTACAGAGCATGCAGCCAAGCAAGGCTCCACCAGACTTCTTAATCGTTGCTGTGCCAGAATGATTATGGGACCTGGTTTTCCAGACCAGATTTGGTGTACCCTCCTCATTCACAGTAAAACGGCTCTGGTATTTTATACCCTCACTTTAGCTCCCACAGTGTGAGAGCTGGGTGTGTTTTAGAGGCTCAGCCTCATTAAAAAACCTTTCTAAACATGCAGGAACAACTTAAGTTCCTGCTACATGAAACACTTTCCTATGTCCCTGCCCAGGAGTGGGCAAACATCTGGATAGGGAGGGAGAGTTCAATTAGGGTGTTTGGCTCTTGGGTCCTGTAATGCAGGGTGGAGAAAAAGAACCTTTCTGGTTTTGGCATGGGGCAACGATGGAAACAGATGTTTTGGGTCATCTGCATATTTGGAGGGACTCTCCAAGTCTGTTTTAGGCAGCTCCTTGTCAAGATTTTGTCCTTAGCTGTCTGATTCTCACAGAAGATGCTAGCCTTTGTGTACCGTTCTCTCATGAGAGCAACCTTCCTACAGACTAAGAGACATGGAAGAAACCATAGGCCCTTGAAGGAACTAAGCAAGTGGAGTGGCATGAGTCTGTCCTGGAGTGCAGAGATGGACATCTGCAGGTCCAGTTCCTGTGAGAGCTGAAGGCAGAGCACAGGACTGCTCGTGGTGCTGAGGGTTGCATCACAGATGGAAAGTGTGACAGCAGCTGCCTCAGAACATGATTTCTCTTTACCACTGCAGCCACTCAAACTTGGCATTAAAAAAGGCAGTGAAAGATGAACTAAAGCTTTGGAGACTGTCTTGGGTTAGTGCAGTGGGTGTTCTGGAATCAGGGGATGGCGCCCACAGGGGTGGCTCCTGTGAGAAGCTGCTGGAAGCTCCCCTGGTTCCAATTCTGTCCGGGCCTCCGGCCAAGGCTGAGCAGATATGGGGAGCTGAATGCACCTCTGCGAGTAATGCATTCAGGAAAGGGAAAATGAAACTGCAAAAAATAAAATTTAACATACCTGCAGAGGGTGGTAAGAGCAAAGCCAGAGAAAACACATCAGGGTCAGTGAGGAAGGAGGGGCAGAAGGTGCCCAAGCAGGAATTTCACCTCCTGCAGCCTGTGGTGAAGTAGGAAGGGTGGAGCATTCCCTGCAGGAGCACAGTGGGCAGGTGTGGAACTGCAGCTGGAGATTGTCACAGGTGGGCAGAGAAGGAGCTGCAGCCTGTGAGGGACCATGGAGAGGGGCAGGTGTGGATCTGCAGCCGTGTAGGACCCTGTGCCAGGGGAGGTGACTGCTCCCACAGCAGCCGTGACTCTGTGGGCAGCCCAGGATGGAGCAGTCTGTGCCTGAGGGACTGCACCAGTGGGAGGGACTCATGTTGGAGGGGTCATGAAGGAGTCTTCCATGAGAGGGACATGAACTGGAGCAGGGGAAGAACATGAGGAGTCCTCCCCTTGAGGAGGAAAAGTGGCAGAAACACCATGTGGGGAACTGACCCTAAAGCCCCACTCCTGTACTCCTGTGCTGCTGAGAGGGAGGAAGGAGTGAAGCCGGGTGTTAAGATCTGATCATGGTTTTTTTTCCTCTTGATAAGCTAATTTTGTGTTTTCTTCCCAAGTTTTTTTGTTTGTTTGTTTTTTGTTTTTTGTTTTTGTTTTTTTGTTTTTTGGTGGTTTTTTTGTCTGTTTTGCCTATTAGCATACTCTGGGAACAAAAACCTTCTTGTCCTTTGTCTCAATTAACAAGCCTTCAGGTGGATTTTCTCCTCCCTGTCCCACAGTGGTGATGTCACTTGTTCTTCCAGTTTGATTCTCACAGAGCTGGGAAAGGGGATAAATCTGGTAGCCCTGACAGAGAATGGCCATAGATGATGACAGAAGAAGAAAATCCCTGTTTGCTGCAGCTGTAAAAGGACAATAATCTAATGGGTCAGAGACATCCCAGGTTCATCTGCAGGTGATTACTAGGTAGATGTTTTGCAGCCAGTTAGTACAAATGATTGCTCAGAAAGTTAATTCGTCTCAGGAGCTCAGAGAAAAAGGGAAGGAGAGTCTGTGACTGTGGAAAGTTAGACTAAGGCCTGATCACTGCAAGACACCTCAGTCTGTACCCTTGCCCAAAGAGGTTCTCGGTGAAGATCCCACAGCAGAAAGCCCTGTAAAATTGATGGTGGGTATCAGGGGCAGGAAAAATGAATTAATCATAAGTTTTTTATTACCAGGTTAAACTTTTATACAATATAATACTAACCAAGACAGTTGTCAATCAAAGAAGGATGTTATTCATTACTATGTTTCATGATGGTGTTTTGGAATCAGGGGATGGAACAGTATAAGCTGTTACTGTTGTGACTTCAGAAGGCTTCAAATGACAAACCAGCCTAAACCCAGTAATGTGCAAACTAAGTTATAGAAAGATAGACATTCAAAATGCTAATCAGAGAGCTTTGGAATCTGGAGAAAGGAAAAAAAGACAAATAGAAAAAAAATAGAGTAATCCTCTGAAATCTCATGGTATACCCTACAGACTAGTTATAAGAAATTTAAAAAGTCTTAAGAGAGAAATGCAACAACACTAAGGAGTACCTGCCAGTTACTGAAACAGGAAGGACCTGCACGTCATCTGGAAGAGATCTACCCTCCTAGAGTGAAACTCTTAACAGTTCTCCACTAGTTGTCACAGGATCTACAATGGTCACAGATGATTTTTTTGTCCAAGCTTTTTTTGAGCTGGTTTTAGTGGCCTGAAGGCATGGACCACAAACTCCTGTTTGGCTTTCAGTACACACTTGGTTTCTGGATGATCCTGCCACTTATTGGCCAAAGTCAGTAGATGCACAAAGCCAGGGCTTATCAACAGTGCAGCTAGACACCTGCCCTCCCCTTCAGCCAAAGAAATTCAAGTCACTAAAAAAGGAAGGAGGGCAGAAGTCCTCCAAAAGCAAAAAGACTTCAAGCTGGAGCAGAAGAACAGCTAGAAAATACACAGCTCTTGGTATGCTTAAATCCATTCTCAAATTGAGTTTTCAGTACAGATACAGTTCTGGGCCTGTGTTCTTCCTGAATTGCCTGGGCAGGTAAGTCAGTGAATAATTAGAAAGTCTCCTCACTGAGGTGCAGCTGTGGCTTTGCAATACCTAGATAATGGGGAGTGTTGCAATGCCTCTGTAAAACACTGACTTTCTGGTGCTCTCTGAGGTTACAGAGCTCTCCAAAACCTCTCACTGTAATTCTTTGCTCAATGCAATAGTACTGTGCTTTACTGCATGAATTGCCTGAAGCTATGAAGACTGAAAATACAAGACTGCCCTTTGTGGAAGGAAAACCAGAAATGAAAGAAAAAATTTTTGAGACAGTTTTTTCACCGTGGATTCTCTTATAACAATTTCTTGACAAACTGTAACTGACCATGAGTGCTGGACACCTGAAATGTATACATCTTCTCTGGCATCACAAATGAGATTGCAGCATACTGTTAAGATAGGCTACTTAACCTTAAATTAAATTGCTCAGACACGGGAGTAGCATTTGAGAGTAAAGCATCACCATCATTCCAAACAAAACCTTAGCCAAAAACAACCAGAGCCAGGGGATGTTGGCATAAAATTAGAATAATGGACTAGTTTGGCATCTCAGGTGCTGTCCTTTATTATTTCTTCACACCTGATATGCCTGAAACAGCATGCTCACTTTTACGGCTCATTGTTCAAAAGCTCCAAATGAATAAAATAATAATTTACATTCCTTAGAGATGCAACCTCATTTTCTAACCTTTATTTTTCTACAGTCAAGGGAGCTTCAGTATAACTGAAGGACTGTTTTTCAGGGGGTGGGATAATGGGTCTAACCTCCTGGCCTTTGTAGCTCCATATCCTGTTTCTTTGCCATGGCATTCTCACTGGCTACAAGCTGCAGCCGTGATAACCCAGCCGTGAGTGATGCTGTAGTGCAGAGTCACAGTGTCCAGTTGTACCATCTGTGTCAGATGAGCCAGCATTGTCCAGAGCAGTGTCAGCCCTTGTTGCTTTGTGATTACCCTCATCAAAGTAAGGATTTTTAGTAGGAACAGAGGAAAAGCTTGAACAGTGAGCACAAAACACAGCTCTTTCATTATATATCAAGAGTGCCATGTGTAATAATCAGGTGTCATGGCTTAGCAGTTTGGGTGGACCACAAACCAAAGGACAGAATTACTCTCTGTTCCCCCCGCCGCACACAAGGGAAGATAAAAGGGGAATAAAGACTGGAGATTTGATGTTGGAAATTGGAAACAATAGGAGACATTTACCAGCACAGGGGAAAGGCAATAACATAAGGGATAAAGGAACAGAAATACCAATCTATACAACTATCTATACACACCCCGATCTCGATGCTGGCAGGGATAGGTGCCTGAGGGCCCCTTGCAGCAGGGCCGACTCAGGAGGGGCTCCAGGGCTCTTCCCAGCAGCCGATGGATGTGGATTCTGGAGAGCAGGTGGGGAGCTGGGGATAAAGGAGCGCAGGGGAACTGCAGCGCAGCGAGGAGGGGCTGGGGTCTGCATGAGCTTTATAGAGTATGGGCAGGGAATGGGAGTGAACAGACCCCTCTGTGATCCGCCCCTCTCAGAGTCTGAAAGCCCTCCTGCTTTAGTTCCTCATGCTCAAATGGTGACACATGGATAGAATTTAATAAATTATTTTTTCAGCCCAGCTGTGCACTTTATACTAATCTAGTTGCTTACCAAATTTTGCTAGGATTATTATTAATCTATCCTTTGTTAAGATGGCTGTAATGAAACAGAAGTGGATCTCTAGGTCAGGCCTTTTTTTTCTAGACATTATGAGAAAGTGACTGCAGTCGCACCCAGCATCTAATGCAGTGTATGGCTTCCACAGCCTGTAGTACGACTTCAGTGGGAAGATGTGAACTCATGGCTCAGACTACTCTCAGCTTGGTCAAAAACGGATGAATCATGAAGTCTATCTAAGTTTGGCCCCTTATAATCATAGAATAATCGTGGTTGGAAGTGACTGTCAAGACCACTGAGTCCAACCATCAGTCCTTGTCCTCCAGTATCACCATTTCATGTGGAAAGATCACAGAGTCATAAATGCAGTTTTACAATACTTTCCTTTCTTCTCATTGTTTACCTGTGCTGTGTGCTGTTCCTCAGCTGGAAAAGGCTTGCCTCAAGAAATGTATGAATACAGCCAAATAGAAAACAAAAATGTATCTGAAATCAGGTCTGTGTCAAGGAACTTAACTATCTGTCCTGTAGCTCATCAGCCATACAACCAAAAATTTAGAATGAATGACCAAGTAATATAATCACAAAGTTTATCAGGTCCTTTAACACAGTAACTCAGTTGGATCTGCTGACATGAAACTGCTGGAGGTGCTGAAGTCCTTAGTAAATGGACACTCCTGAAGAGATTTACAACAGCTCTTGGTCTGTCATCGTCCTGGTTGCATCTGTCCTTGGCACCTGGTATGAATACCTTAGCTATCACATATCACTTTCATATGGGACAGCTGGAAATACTTCACCTTTGTGTTAAGGCCTTTAATAGTAAAACATGTTTTATAAGATTCACTTGTGCTAACTTTGTTTAGTGCTAGATTCTCCTAAAACAACAGTAGGTCCTCAGCTGTCCCATCCTTCAGTGATGCTCAGTTCACAATCACTATTGTAAAACTGATCTGTGTTTCTTTCCTCTATTTTATAGGCTGTCAGACTCAGAATTGGTTCTGGGAAAGGGTATCCCTTGGGGACCTGTTTCAGCTATTACCTGGAGCTTGCATTTTGATTTGAGCATTTTATGTGCATCGCTTTGTGGGCCACCGGCATTTCATGGAAGATTATTCCTTTACAGATGCTAGGCCAGATCAGAATATGACTGGAGATTTCTATTATATGATATATCTTTATTTTGATACTGCTGTCACTACAAATGCATGATTGCTAAGGTGCTTCTGTCATATATGAGTACCCCGAAGCAACAAAACTGCTTCGTTTTGAAAACCATAGCTCAGCCTGTGTCACTTTGTCTCCCTTCCTCAACAATGGTTTTATCTCCTAAAGGCTATCAAAATCCACACAAAAGTCAGGAGACTGAAGGAGTGCCATTTGCTCATATATGATCCAAAGGAGAACAGCACAGACAGGAGCAGTCGTGTAATTTAAGACCAGTAGTTAGCACTACTGGGGCAACCTCGTGCAAATGGAGTAACACCCAAGTGTTAGCATGACCCAAGATTTGGACCCACATGTTCAGGGCTTTTACATGGTCTTTGAGAGGTTCTCCACAAACAGTTGAACTGTCCAGCTTCTTACTTGACAGCAGTACTGTCAATTGCCTGCTTAAGTTTAAGCAGATTTGTAGTGGAAGAGTTTTAATTTCCCCATGCAAAAATAGTTGCATTTGTTTCTAAATCATAGTTTCTCACTGAGGTTATTTACTGCAATCTGTGATACAACTAACTTGTGTCTAATACTTGAAGGGGATCTTAAAAAAAAATCTTTTACGGATTTTTAGCAATTCTCCCAGTCTATGGTTTCAGGGGAGTTAACTCTTTACCATAATTCAGTCTTCAAATTTTTAAAGCGCTTGCAGTTTAACACAACAAGATTACCAAGCATTGGTAATTGGTTGTTGGTTTAACACAACAAGATTACTTGCAATTGATTAATCAACGTGACTATCTATAAAGCACAGATACCCTGCATAATTCACCTGCATATTTCTTCACTTGTCTCTGAAAATCATATTTTGGCCATAAAATTTACATCCTTGCAAAAATACTATTAAAACCCTTTATCTAGAAATGTCCTTGGACAAGTAATTTTTCTGTAATATGTCACTTCCCAGGTCAAAGTTTAATGGCAAAAGATTAAAGACATTATTCTTCCAGGTGAATAATGCCCTTATAATGTTCCTTTTTCCCATATTCATATGCCTTAATAATATTCATTTAAATTTATGTTCTCTCAACATAAATTCCTGATTCAGTCCCCTGTGTAGTATTATAAACCAGTCTGTGACAGTGAAGTACTGAATTTTCCCCCTCATATTGACATTTTCCCCCTATTGCTTCCCAGTTTGAATTGTTTCAGTGTCTCCTGTCTTCCCACAGACCAGCTTAGTAAAGTCAAAAAAGGGATTTAGGGGATTTTCTTTCCTCTGTCATGCCTTGTTCTAGCTTTCCATGCTCTTTACTTGTCTTTTGCTCCTTTCACTGTCTTTCATGTACATACATTCAGGTATTCATTTTTATTCACACAGTGAATGCCTTATTTTGCCAGGGGAAACATAAAGAAGTATTTGTGTCAATGAGTATGAAATATTTGGTAAAAATGAAGCACAGGGCAAACAGGAGTAAGGGGAAACTGAAGAAAGGTGCAGACTGAAGCAAAGTCTGAGCACTCCACAGGGGTGATGGTGCATGTGGGCCAAGGCAGAGTGAGGACAACCAGGAGGGCCAAATGTGGCTAAGGTTTGCTGACTTCTGCTGCTTGAGGAAAGAAGTGGCAGTGGCTTGAAAGAGCCAGGATAGCTGGAGGATGTGGGGAGAGAGGAGACTGATGACAGTGCATGCATGTGAAAATCTCCTGCTAAAGCTCTTGGCTGTGAAAGACCTGACTAATCCCTTCCATCTTCCCACTTACAGGGGCTGATCCTGGCTCTCCCTTCCAGCTGGCTTTTTGCATTGGCCAGAAGTTTTACTGACATGAGCAGTTTGCAGCTTAAGCCTTTTCGTGAGTAATTTAAATTTAATTTTCAAGGCATCGCCTCCTGATGACTCTCCCAAGAACATCCATTAAAGAGTGAGCAAACTCTTTGATGTACATTTCATTAGGAAACCTACTTACCTCATGGTCAACATCAAAGGAAAATATCCATAAAAACACAAATGTCAGTGTAATGAGACCCAATGAAAGTGCATCAAATAAGACAGCTTGGGCCACAAGTGAACTGAAGGAGGAAAAATTAAGAGATGGAGATGTAATAAAAGACTCAAGCATCCACAGAAAACATGCAGCTTGAGAAGCTGCATGCAATGTCTTCAAAAAAGAGATATTGTACAGCTTTAGCGAGTACTTCCAAATCATTTGGAAATGATACATCATGAAACAGAAAGAGGCATCCATGCTCAAAATGATTATAAAGCTGACAATGTTAGATCACTACAGTGTTTAGAACAGGAGGAAAAGCAGTCAAAGAAAGAAGAAATTTTTCAAAGAAGATATACTGACTACTCTTAAACTGCCCATGCTCAGTTTGCAAAAGTGGAGAGAATTCATGAAGTAGAACCATACCTAGGACCCAAGCAGGATATTTTTATATGTCTTCCTTGCTATCTGGGGAGATTAGATGAGATATAAAGAGGAAATTTTTTACTATGAGAATGGTAAGGCACTGGCACAGGTTGCCCAGGGAAGTTGTGGCTGCCCCCTCCCTGGAAATGTTCAAGGCCAGGTTGGATGGAGCCTTGAGCAGCCTGATCTAGTGGAGATGCCCCTGCCCATTCAGGGGGGTTGGAACTAAATGATCTTTAAGGCCCCTTCCAACCCAAATCATTCTATGATTCTATGATTCTATATTGTGAACTGCAAGCTTATCTTGTTACTAACAAAAAATTGTAGGAAAAGAGGAAGTTCATGACTCCTGAAAACCTAAAGAAGAAATCTTCACAGTGGCAAGTTAAAAGAACTCAGCACAGTTAAATAAGAGATCTCTAAAATTCAGAGTTCTATAAAATAAGATATATTTATATACTGTATACTCTAATAAAATACTATTAGAGAGCCAAGTGTGTGGCTATTTTATCCACAGTCTTTATCCTGTCTTTTTGTCATGCCACACTGAACTTCTCTAGAACGTACATATCCCAATTTTTCATATCCTCTTACTAAAAGATAAGTAATAGATAACAGGGTCATTTCTGAAGTGTAGCTTTATGATATCTTTTTGTGGGGATAAAGCAAATGAAGCAGAAGCATAGATACTGACGAATTTAAAATACTTTAAATAAGGCTGTAGTTTTAAAATATGCAAAAAGTTATGGTATGTGAGCAAACTAACCCTTAAATTGAATCGACTACATACATTAGATACAGTGTATTGGTCTCCTTTCTTTGACCAGGCTTGTATATCCACCACTTTTCTTCAAGCTCTTAATGATGGAAAGTACTATATGTATATCTCAACTGACAGTAGATTTCAACACTTTAAAATGTAATAGCATTTAAGTTCTCTCTGCAGCCAGTGTAAATAACAGTCATAACAATCAGTAATAATAATTACTATTACTGCAATATGATTTATCTTTTTTAATTGGATAGAATTTTCCATTTGAGAGACAAAAGATAAACAGAATTAATTACTTTTTACTGAGCTGAGCGTGAGTGGTCACTTAATAAAGCAAAAGGTTCAATAGCTTTTGCTGAACTAGTAAGCTTGGCAAATTTTAAGGAAAGCATATTTTCCCAAGCCCTCACAACTCTAGTTAATTTGTTAAAAATGATCTCTGTAAAAAAATGTATGGCTCCTTATCAAAATTGTTTCAAAGTAAAAGCATTCTCTGGAGATTTCTTTAGTATCTAAGTAGAAAAATGCTTAAGTCTAAGAGATTCCAACTTAAACCCCTTTATCCATTATTTCAGCTGGAGGATAAGAGCTCTTCTGTATACAGTTTTCCTGCCACAGAAACTTAATGATGAAATGTGATGGCAAGGAGGTTCTGTTGTGTCAAATAAAAGATTAAAATGTGAATAGCATAATTATCCTGAAATCTTTTGAAATCCGGGGTTCTCTTTGATTTCTTTTTACTATTGCCAGGAGACATTTCCTTACATTATCTGGCTTTGATAAGATTCTATAGCTCAAGCTTTTTAGGGCTCACACTTAATGCAGTATACTTTCTTATAGAATGATACTGATGGGAAACTGGTATTTAAAATCTGCTTTCAGGAAAGTACTGCATTTCAGCATTAGAACATTGCTGTTTTGATGGGGTTTTGTTTGTTTGTTTTTAATTGTCTACAAGGAAAACATTTTTACCAAATGCTGGCCCTATGGGTAGCCAGGCTTCCTGGTGGTGGAGTCTCTTTTTGTCATGCACATTGTTTGTATCAGCTGCTAAAAGGAAATAGGCATCTTCCCTGCACAGTGAAAAGGCTTGTTCTTATTAATGACCTGTCTCCAAAGTGCCATGAAGGGATTGTTTTTCATAGGATTTCATGCCAAAAAAGGAAGTCCAGAACTAACTTGTCTTAAGATCTTTAGATCTTACATTTCATGTGCTTATCCTTGGGTCAAACCAAGTACTGCAGCTTAACACAAGCCTAACTTCCAGATACCAATTTTGCTTGTATTTACTACTTCTGTTTCCGTATAGACACGGTCTTTTCCAGACCAAAAGAACCACAGAGTAAGAGTAGTTTTCCATATGATGCTTGCCTTCCTTTCCTAACTAGAAGAAAATGTCATAAGGTGACAGTCAAATTGAAAACCACAGATTAAGAGATGATAATTTTTACGGTGTGGCTTAAGGAAGTATCTCTCTTCTAATTCTGCTTGCAGACTTGCCTAGCACTAAACCTACCCATGTGGATCTGAATTAAAGCAGACTAAGTCCAGGGGCTTCACAGAGTTCTTTCCTAATACAAGGGATTTTCTTTATATTTCATTTTGCACTGTGTAAAAATAGTACAAATTGTATGATTTTACTACAAATTTGGTGTTGCTTTGTAGCACAAATTGAAAAGAGAGTAAGTGCTAAAAAGAGGAGCACTGAAGGGCATGCAAACTGAGAGCAAGCATAGCAAACATAAATTACTATCTTTTTGATTCTCCTCTGTATTGTCCTGGAGAGATGATCTAAGTATGTACCAAAGAAATCTCCAACAAATACAAAATCAGTGGACAACAAGGGTGCAAGTAAAAGGCACAATCAATAAACAGTTGAATAAATAGCCACTGTTTTTAAACAAGTGAACACATAGCTAACTAAGCCCCTTTTCTGTCTAATTCACTATTTCAGTGTTGACAGGAACACAGATTTTTTTCTTGCCAAGGTCTAGTGAACTGTAAGGGTTACAAGACTAAATTCCCACTGTTAATCTGCATGCTTTGAGAAGCAAGACCATAAAGAGGTTTCCCTGAGATATTCTCATTAGGAAAACACTCTTGATGGATCTGGATATTTCTTCATAAACAATAGCTAGTATTAGGAAGCATATTCTCGCTTGTGTTTGCTCAAAATGTTGTTTTTCTTTTTCAGTTTTTCCTCAGAGTTCAACACTTGTGCCTATTTCATCCTCAGACTTGATTTTCAACTGATTCTTTGGTGGGTTTTATGCTTTGTTCTTCCCTTTTGTCTCTCTGTGTCTGAATGACACAGGCAGACCAACCTTACAAACAAGTACAGAGCTCTAATCAGTCCTGTGTCTCCCCCTTATCTCCCTTGCTATATTTTAAAAATTCTTTTTCTCCTGGATGTGCCCAAAATAGTTTTCCATTGTTTCTTCTTTTGTTAGAGGAAAAAAGATGCAGTTGTTTGGCCTCTCATTTACTCAGAAGAGGATGTAGTTGCCCTTCTTGAAGGTCTCATCATGGCAATGTCCTGCCCAGCATCCCTCAGCACTCTAAATGCATTGTTTCACTTCTGCAAGTTAGCTATAACTTCAGGGATTTTCATTGCAATTTCTGTCTCATGCTAATTTATTAAAATTAGCAAAAAGTTGTGTTGTTGAACTAAGCCTTACTATGTCTTTAAAAACGCATTTCATCTTACAGAAAAAGCTGGTTTAAGATAAAGACAACGTGATAGTATTAAGATGAAGGTATTCCAGTTAAAAAGAAACAGAAATCACCATGGCCTTATCTTATGTAAATGCAAGGTTGTGTAAATCCTCTCAGGCTTAGTCTGACTTAGGCTGTGTAACATTTCAGCTGTTATATTTCAACTGTAATAACAAGCAAAATGTAATCTTAACAGATCTTATCAAATCACCACAATCCTTCCACACTCAAGGAGAAAATAACTCCTCATCAGTGTTACGTATTCTATATGTAAGGGGTTCTTCTGGGGTTTTGGAACTTCTGATGCTTTCCTTCTCTTTCCTTTCTTTCCCTTTCTGAAGGAACATAAAGAGTATTTGTTAAAAAAATAACCCAGTGTATGTTTCTAGGAGCCTAAGAACGCTGTCTCCTTATGGATTACAGCTGGCAGCTGTAAGGTGTAAAGTTTTACAATTTACAGTGCTGGGATTTCTTCTTTTTAATCTCTGCTACTCAAAAACCTTTCATTTTCTTGGCGAGCTGTAGATTGCTAGCTAAATAGAATCTTCTGCTTGCAAATATTATAATGTATAAATATATGGGTTAGAGGGATTGTATAGTAAATGAATGCAGAGTGCTTTAATATTGCCTAGTTTAGGGGAAAAAATAAGTAGCTGTCAATAGGCTGAGGCTGAATGATCATTTAAGATGTAAATTATTTTTTTTCTATTAATAGAAAAGTTCTCTTGCAGTCAGTATAGAACTAGCATATACTTTTAGTAGACTGAGCATATTAATTTTAGCTCTCTGTGACAATTAATTCTATAATATTCTAAACTAATCATTTTATCATAAAGTAATTTAGTTTTTTAATTACGCTCACAACACCTGGACCACCTCATCCCCTTCTGTGCTACAGTCCTCAGATAGAGTTCTAGAAGAGGACTTGGTGGAGAGCTCTTTGTAGGGATGCACGCTCTCCCACTGGAGAGCCCAGCTTTTCCCCAGTCCTAAAAGGGCACTGCACTATTAAGTTATTCAAATTCTTAAGCAGCTGACTTTGTCTATACCTGCTTACTTTGGCCTCAGGCAAGCCCTCTGGTTTATTGGCGACTTTGCTGTATTGTACCTGTGCTGTATGGGATTTCCTCTGGCTCTGCCTGACCCTAATAAAAGTCCAAACAGGCAGTGCAGAAATAATAATACCAGAGCCCTAAAGCAATTGTGGCTAGAATGGATGCTTGCCATTTCCCTAAGCCCCATCCAATTCACTTCTCCTGTAGCCTGTCCTGTCTTTCTTTAATCCCCATCTAGGAAACATGTCTCCTCCTGTCAACCCTGTCAGCAAATGAGTGTGTAGGACAACCTATCATTTAAAGAAAACCTCTGTGTGGAGATCCCACGTGTATACACTAGGTATCCAGTCAGATTTTTTCAGTAGAAAACCAGACATGTTTCCCCCCTTTCTTTTTTAGGAGAGAGACATCCCACTAGCTAATTTCTGTAAGTCTAAACTGATTGTTAACAGACTTTGCACTGATCCCAGCTTTACCTCCATTTTAAAGGAATGTTTCAGCAGCGTGCAGCCTGGGGTTACTGCAACAGCCAAACAAAAAACACTGGAGACAGGTGGTTTCACAGCCTCCTGCTCTCAGCCACAAAATAGATACGAAGCAGTCACCCTCTTTGTCAAAACACCTCACACACAAACAGGTTTTTTTAAATAACTTCCCTAAATCAGAGGTGGATACAGATCTCAAAGTTAGTCTGTGTGTCTCTGGAACCACTCTCTCACCAGGCTCCTTGCTGAGGGGAGCTCGGTCGCTCCCACTTCCTCAGCCCGATGCTGTGCCTCAGCACCGGTGTCAAAACACAACATAACCTATGGACTGAATTCCAGCTGCACTTGCAATTTCCTCATCTTTATGGGACAAAGCCACACCTTGACTTCAGTTTAAAGAGAGATATTCGCTCATCTTATGCTTGTTTAGTAGGACATTCGAGCCTAACAATGTTATGCCAAAATGAGGAATCATGTCATAAGAGTAAAGGAAGCACAGGTACCATGATTTAACCTCTCTTTTGTAGTCACTGTTTCTTGAAATTGCTAAACTCATTATACATCATTTTAGGGGAAAAGTTCTTTCTGTGTTGGAGTTTTCTCTACGTTACTGAAAACAGTTCAGTATGTGAGTATGTCCGTTTAGCTGGTGCCACAAAAATTGTTCTAATGTTGAAATAATGACCATGAAAGGAGAATAATAGAGGTTTAATACAAAAGCATCACTCATGCAACGAATAAGGTTGAAATTGCAGTTTCATTAAGTCAATGAAGCTTCTATTGACTTCAGAGGAGCTGAAAATGCCGTCCTGTTTGTTTTATAAACAAGCCTACATGCTTTTGCCACTGCTATGAACGTGATATCATCGAAGCGCAATTCACAACGGAATGTACGAAAGCACAGATTTTCCCTATAATCTGCAGATACATTAAATTCCCATGGTTGCTACTGTTCTTAGCCTGAGAACATTTCTTCTACAGACTATCCATGGAAATACCCATATATTGCTGAGTACACCGTGTTATAAGCAGGAATTGCACACTCAGAAGGCAAGGTACAATAAGGGAAGCCGTATGTTTTAAACTTTGTGAGCATATGTGCTGGGAAACAGATTATACTCTTTTTCACCAGCTGGATGCCTGTACTAAGCATCATGTTAGTTAATATATTATTTGTAATTGTGCTCAGCATGGAGCTTGAGCTTTAATTCAGAACTAAAGTGAACACTTTTGGATTTCAGTTTATATTAATGAGTTTTTAAGGGCATGGATCAGTCACTTTACAATTTCTTTTAGAGGCAGTGGACAAATTACAGGGATTTGTATAGGATTATTAGCTAAGCAGGGTAGTTTTCAGGAAAGTTCCAAATTCATGACAAGCATCTTGAAATTTTTTATTGCTTACAATTCATTTAATGTTTGTATTCTTTTTTCCTGAAGCTGGTTATTGTTGCAGCACTTGTAACATTCCTCCCACCATATGTGGCCGTTTGATCTCCAGAACTCCTGGATTTTTAGACCAATTTGAGTAAACGCTGCAGGAATGGGTGCCCAGCCCAGTTTGCAGCTGAAGTGTCGGTGGCTGCTGGATCTGGTGCACGGTGACCTCTGCTGCTTCTGCAGTGCTATACGTGCAGAAAACTCAGCAAAAGCAGAGCACCCTGACAACCATGTGGCTTTCAGTGTAGCAAGGTAGAATACTTATTCTGCAATGGACTACTTTGGGACATTTTCATATAACTAGCAGCACAATAAGCCACTTGAGTCTAGAAAAAAAGAGTGTATAAAAGGGTGTGTGTCTCTCTCACAGATTTATAATGAAAATACGTAATTTCAGCTGAAATGCTCTTTTATTGTAACTCCAGATGTCTGCGTCTACTGTTTACCAGGACAAACACTGTGTGCATTAATTGAAACATACTCTATGTAATGTCGTTCTGTGAAAAAGAAAAAAAAAAAAAAAAAAAAAAAAAAGGAAAAAAAAGTTACGCCATTTATAGCTAAATTCTAACTTATAAATGCCAAGATTTTGCATGGATTAAGATGCTAAGCATGGTAGGAGCATGTAGGAAGTACCTTCTCCGTGCAAAATGCTATCCACACCTTAACCAGTACCCTACCAATCCTCCATGCAACCCTCACTCTCACTTTACAATATTACCACGGAAAGAAAACTGTATCAGTACAAAATTAGGACACTATGGACTAATATAAAGCCTGACACAAAGTGATACTTGCCAGATGCATGACTCACACTCACATGTGTTCTGTTGCAATTTTCAGACTTTTTTTCTTAAAAACAATAAATAAATAAAAATAAATCTAAAACAACAAAAAACCCCACCACAAAACAAAACAACAAAAAACCCTACCACAAACCAAAAACAAAACCAAAAACAAACCTGAAATGACAACTGTACTAGAAGATGGGAGTTTCGTAGTCAATATAAACAGTGCTACCATTTTCACCCTCTTCCTAGAAAAAAAGACTTTTCCCAGGCTACCTTTCTTTTTTCTTGTCCAGTCAGTAATTTACATCCTTTCCCAGAAGGTATGACACAACCCAATGTCAAGTCAGATTCAGTAACTGGGACTGTGGCATTTGTCTAGGACCCTATGATAGATTCTGGCATTTCGTATCTCTTCCAGGCACATTTTATGTCATGCAAGGCCTGGACTATGTCATTTCATATTTGATAGAGCACCAGAAATGAAAATAATTTAATAAGATTTGATTCAAATCAAAATATTGTAAAGAATTTGCGTTGCCTTTAAAGTCCCTGCTTTGACATTTGCCAGTTTTCATCTTCTACCTGATCCTTTCCCCCTCTTAAGTGACAAGGGAAAAAAAATCAAGAGAGCCAGAAAAAGACAAGAACATTTCTAAATCCTGAAATTCTCAGCCTGGCTGAGAGCTTGAACTTCATGAAGATGTTTTCACAACTTGGTTGCAGGTTAGTCCTTCATTTGTGCCTTAAATCCAGCCCTGCTCCATCCACCATCAAAAAATGTTCAAGGGCACCTCAGGATTCTTGTAAGAACCCAAAGGAGATTTTTAATTGTGCAGCCCCTCTGAAGAGCTAATAAAGCTCTTTATGGGATAAAGCTGCATCCAACAGATGATTCTGGTCTGCACTGTGATTCATGAGAAAGATTGGCCCAGGAATCCTGGTGCTGGGTGTCCTCAGACTGTGGGTACTGCAGAGTGACTGAGCAGCCCAGGACTGAGAACACATAAAGACAAAATTTCAAGGTATGCACTGTGCCTAGAGTTTGCTGGTAGGGTTATTCTTTTTTTTGTTTGGTTGGTTTGGTTTTGGGATAGGTTTTATTTTTGAAAGAAAACATTCACAGTAGGGGAGAGAGAAGGAAATAGTTCCTTTAGAGAACCTGTAGGGAGGAGTGGTTGTGCAGAACTTCTTTTGGCCCACAGACTGGGCATGCACAGGGTATATCATACTGTGAGAAGTATAGAGGGGAAAGGTTTGTTGCACTAGTAGAGAGATTTTCTTTCTGAAAGAAACTGCTCACATCAAGATACCCTCCAAGCAACAACTGTAAATGGAAACTGACCAATAAAACTTGTTCTATTCAAACCTATTACAAATGTATGATATCACAACTGGAGGATAGATGGGTTATCCAGGATATGAAGCAAAATTGTGTATGATTGTTATTGCTTCTGTCTTTTAAAATACAAGTCAAAGTTCTTTAGGGCTTTGTGCAAGTCAGTGCAAAAGCAGTGCACTAAGACACTGCAGTTTTGATTACTAGTCTGCACTTTTAAAATAAAATAATAGCTTTAAAGAGATAGCAAGATTATTCCTGTTAAGCTTCCCATTCAGAATTTCTCTGCCTGCTACTGTTCAGGCAATGGATATTTATGAATATAAACATGATTTGTAACATCTGTATATCAGTGGTGGAGTGTTACCAAGACAGTTTCACTCCTTTGTTTGGGATATATATACTTTCCCTTGTGATCTTCTCCAGAGATGATTTCACAGTCCAGAGTCTGGCCTCAAAAAATTATAATGTATATGACATGATTCTGCAGGAACAGAAATGGAAGCAGAGTGTCTCTCAGCACAAAGCCAAACCTTTCTACCTGCCAGAAATGAGAAATAAAAGTTTAGTCTGCGAATCCCTTTAGCTGCTTGCTCTCGTCTTAAAAAAAAAAAACAACCCAAAAAAACCCCCCAAAAACCTCCCTAAAACCCAACCAACCACCCAAAACTCAAATAGGAAAAAAAAAAAAAAAGAAAAAAAGAACTGCATCTGGATTTGCCAGTACATACAAAACTCCATCTTCAGAGTTAAAATTCCCCTTCTACATGTAATGTCTGTATTTGAGTTAACCCAGCTGAATTACATGAGGTTGCGGGGCTTGTCACATGAGAAAGTCTCACTGATTTATTCAGTTCTTCTTCAATAATCATATGTAGGCCATATGAAGTCTTACTATTTCACCTTCACACTCCTTGTTGTGTTTCATCTTAAATTAACTATAAATTGTATACTTAATTTCACTAGTTTAAATTAACTCCTACTCTTTTGTGACAGGTCCCACTAGTTTAAATTTGTACTTAAACTAAGAGCTTATCTCAATGGAAAGTTCCTTGAGGTAGGAATCTAGTGTAAACCACTTAGTTAATAATGACTCGGAAGGGTGGTGCAAGACTTCTCTGGGTGAGGTGTGTTCTGTGTTGAACACTTCCAATAAAGACTGAGAAAACAACCATCAATGACCTGATCTGATCTTTATGGGTATATGGTTCCCAGCTAAACCTCCTGGAAGGTTCTATAAACTGGATAATAATCCTTTCTAAAATTAGGAGTGCATATACACACCTGTACATCTCACTTGCTGGTGAGTTATTTAAAGCTGCATGTCCACAGCAGCAGAGCAGCATCTAGCTTAGTGGCTTCAACACAGTTTCTTATCTTCTGGATATTCTATTCCTCTGCACTGTTTGCATTTAAGACCATAATATTTTTTTTTTTTTATCATTCTTTTCCTTCAACTATCTACTTCCCAATTATTCTTTCCTGGGCTATAATCAAAAGCAAAGAAGTGCATATTCATGCAACACCTGAGTTTCATACACAGATGTTAAAACTGGTCCTGACTGAGCTGCATGTCTCAGGTTCCTGGCAAACATAGAATTCTTTCCATGTAGGTCATGCAGCAGTTCAAAAGAAGCTGTGATTTGTCTACTGACTTTTTAGCAGACCAGTAGCTAATGTGAAGTGAGTCAGTAATTAAAGGTCAGTCACTCAGCTGGTAATCTTTCCTGACTCGTAAGTGAGAGAGAACTCACAAAATCAGGATTCATAGAAACTGAAATGTACAGAGTTATAGAACACTGATGGCAGGAGGCACAAGATTGAAGAAGAGTGAAACCCTTTTTATCACTTGCCTGCATAGAATGAAATAGTTTGTGATAGACCAAAAGGCTCCCTTGAGCGATTTGAAGTTTTACTGCAAATGTATGTCCATGAGATAAAGAGCAATCTTCCTGTGGTTGTGTTGTTTGATTTTTTTAAACCAAACCGTGTCATGTGTTATTGTGGTCTACTATGTGATGGTGCAGTCAGCATATCCAATAGTTAGTCCAATTTATTTGGAAGGAGAATTCTTTATTGAGTTTTAATTGGTATCTGCAGCATTCCCCTTCTGGGATAAGGGCTGTTGCTGATGTACTGAAAAATGCCACTAAAATTTTAATCTGTCATATGCCTAAATCTTAATCTGAGAAATTTTACAGTCATGCTTCTCAGTCAGCATGAAATCAGGAATCTCAGTCTCTGCAGAGATAAGATAGGTAGGTTTGAGTGGAATATTACATCTTTCTCTGGTCCTCAAGTGTTGCTACATACAACATAGAGATTTTTTGCTAGATGAAACTGCATGCAATGAACAGTCAAATGGCTCCAGTTATCCTACTGCATCCACATTTCAGATTGACTCAAACCTCTTCTGGGAAGTCTGTAAAAGAAAGATTAATTGCAAATAGGAAGCTTTAGAAAACACAGACATCTGGAAGTAAAGATATCATAGCGGTGCAATCCACTGTGGAATAGAAAATTTGTTTAATTCAACCTTTAGACTCAAAAGCCAGAAAGAGAGCCAGAAATTTAATGGCACACATTTGTTTATGTAAGGTCTGCTATGCAGAAGCACCATCCAAATTAATTTGCACACTCTCCAAAACAGCAGGTGCTGGGTGTGCTGAACTGTCAGAGCACCCAGTTCCCAGGGGTAAATACACATCATCACTCACATGAATCCTTCAATCTCTCTCTTCAGCCTGGCCAATGATCTTTGTCACCTGCATAAACCCCTTCTTGCTCAGCTTCTTGCAGGTATGCAGTGCTAGGGAGGGACAGGGAGGAAACCAGCAGCGCTGATTCCATAGGGATGACTCTCATCTACTTCTCACTCCTATCCAATATAAATCCTACACCATATCTTATCTGGATGTGCAGCTGCTGCATTCAAGCGTGGATATGCAATTGTGTTAATATAACAGGTCAGTAGCTTTTAATACTGTGAGCTATTTTGCTGGTGATGTTTACATTGTGCTGTTTTTAATTTCCCACTCAGCAGGTTGAAATATTTTCTTCCAGACTCTTTCTCCTTAATCCTCTAAGTCTGTTTCTAATTGAAGCTGATATTAAAAGCAAGTGGTTTTTTTCCCCTAATGTCATTTCATGCAGTGCATTAGTATTCTCAAACATCTTTGCTTGTCAATAGGTAACAAAACAGCAATATGGACAATATGTCTTAGCACCCTGGTTTGCAAAAAGTATTGCACCATGAGAATCTCCAAACTCATTCACACTGTCATCCCATAGTGAAGAACAGAGGTTCAGCTCAGAATTTTGTAGTCTTTCTAAAAATATCTTTTATCTGATAGATGACTGGGTAATAGAAAGTACATTAGAACATCAACAAAACACACTGATTGATGGAACCTTGTCAGCTACTGAATTTGTTTCAAATCCAGTTTAACAGTGTATATAGGCAAGGTGTGAGAGACCAACTGTGAATTACCCCATATTGCATATTGCTTAGAATTCTCTAATGGAGTGAGTCACCTCCATTTTCATTCAAGTCAAAGTAAGTAATAAAAGCATTTAGCTCTGCAGAACTGAATGATAAAATGCAGGATTGTTCTATAAGGAAAGGAAAATTAACTGTTGCGTAATAAACAGATACAGGAATTTCAGAGATTTAAAACTCTAGACCACCTTGCATCTTCACTATAACTTCTTTGATTAGGACATACTCCTATTTAAAAAAATCTTTATAAAAGACATATATAATCTTTAATAAGACCTATTCCTATTTAAAAAAATTATTTATGGTCAGAGAAACAGAAACACCCCATTCTGAAACCCAAATCAAGGGTGAGGAACAGAAACTTTTAGTTATTGCTACTGAGTATTATAAGATTATGGATCAAAAGATTATGGCCCTTCTGGCATCCTTAGATAAAGAAGTAGAGAAGCAGCTGTGGAGCAACTGTAGAGCCTGGTTTAGTAAGACATATTTAGACATGTGAAAGAGCCACCTCTTTTTGAGATGAAGACTGAAGAACTAGAGAAGTCTGAAATTTCCTCCTGCAGAAGTTACTCTGTTCCACCATCAGTCAGGGAGCATCAGCTCCCGTCTCATAAATGCAATTACAAACTCATGATTGATTAAGCTAAACTGTAATGTGTATATTCAGTTTAGGAGGAAGAGAGGGCACAAATACACTAAAAGAGGAAAGATGCAACAAAACTGGGTAGGGGGAAATACTAAATGGGCAGCACTTTTCTAGCCTAAAGTTTGCAGCAGATACTAGCAAATTTCCAGTGAAAGCATGAGTGTAGCATAGGTATAAAATCACATTTTCTTTGTTCCAAATCCCCCTGGTTGATTTGAAACTTTTCTTCTTATTAATTTAATAATAATAATAAAAATAAAATTTAAAAAAAAATTAAAAAAAAAGACTACCAATAGCGATTGAAACATTTAGCATTCTAAACATGTTCTACTTCATATGTGAGAGTGAGATTTCTTTTGTTTGAGAACATTTCAGTCCAGAACACAACAGAATAAGCCAGTATTAAGAAATAACAACTTTCTAAATGTTTGGGGCTGGACTGTAAAAGTTCCGTTGTTTTAAAGACTGAAAGAACTTATTCCCGAGACTTTATGTGCACTACACATTTCTAGGGTAGCACATAGTTAAATTATAAAATGTCTGTGTTACCCATCTCCTAGAGAAACAGTGCTAAAAGGAATGTGATGAATTTCCATTTTAAAGGCTCCAGAATCCTTTTGTTTCTTTACTTTTGTGAAACAAGGATCCTGACCCCTCCGGTGAATAGAAGCCACTGAGACTCAACCTGCAAGGACTGAGTTGCCACCTCTGCTGACATCAAGCAGTCAAAAGTCTTCTCTTGGAAGGAAGTCAAATGTGCAATGGATAAATCAGATAATTTCATGATATAAGCAGAGTCTCAGTAGAAATGTTATTGCCAGTCTTCTACTCAGTAAAAAGTCCAGTTTTATCTCCTTACACAGAGACACAGTAAGAGGATTCTCCCTCCCAGTAACGTTTCTCACAGAAGTCCATCTGAGACTGCTGTAAAGTACAAAAAGTACTGAATACATTTAGAAATTATTTTTAAACTTGGTCCTGCTTCATTCCCCTTCCCTTTTACAACATTTCTATCTGCATGATAGTCTTCCACCTTCTCTTGAGAGCTATTCTTGGGCTTTATATTTCCAGGAGTGCTTCTATTACATGCTAATTGGCTTAACTAACTACAAGACACAGCTCCAACAAAAGCGTTTCCTATCTAGTCAATGTGGCCATTAAAAAGTGATTTGCATTACATTTGGAACACCAGACACTTAGCTTGTGAAAGGGGCTAATGAAGCATGTGTTCTGGGCACACAAATCAGGTGCTAGAGGTGTAGAAAGCAGTACACAATTCTTTTGCAGAAGCAATTTAGAAGAACTTAATTAGTGGTTTTTCAATAACGACTTTTTCTTTTTTTCTTTTTTTTTTTTTTTTTCTGTGAAAAAATAATTAAGAGGAATAGAGAACACTTTCCTTAAGAAATTTGTCAACTGAAAGATAAAACACAGGCATTATTTGTAGTAATTAAAGAAGTGATTCAACATGGGCTAGGTTAGAAAGATATTCTGTAAATTATATTTTGAAAGCAGAATTTAGAAGGGCAAGTGCAGCCTTCAAGTGTGCTTATGACCTAGTGTACTGTCTGGAACAATACAAAGCTTCTGGTCTTGCTCACATGTTTATTTCTGTCAACTAAGATGTGTGGATCCCTAATAATAAGCAGAATTTTTCTGGAGGTGTAAAATGTCAGTTCTGCCAGGTCTGGCATATACTTCTTTGAGAAATATGCTATCTCCTGGAAAGCATCTTTTAACTCTTCCTCAGTATTTTGTTTCTCTGTGCATCTTCTCAAAAAGACAGTTAAAAAAAAGTAATTAAAAATTGTGAAGTATCCAAGTTAATTTTTCCTGCCTATTTACTTTTGTTCCCATTTTAATAAAGAAAAGATCACTCCTATAAAACCCTGAACCTACCCATTTACCTTCTACTATCTGGCTTTTCTTTCAGTGATAATACCATGGCTTCTGGCTGCACACAAGCTTGTGCACCTCAGTCCAACTTAAAATTAATAAATGTTTCATTTGCTTTTGGACTGGTGGGTAATTAATTTTCTGCTGCAATGATGTCCAAAAATTCTTGTTTGTTCATCCTCTCTTCAAACTCTCCTGTCACCAGTAAACTCACAGAAATTACAAGTAATTGTAATTACTTACAATTTCTACATTTTCTCCTGTAGGCCAGGCATTTTTTTGATTATTGCAATGAATGGAACTGTTTCATACAGGTTAATTTCCATCTCTACTTTTGCTTTCCCTTATTGCAGTAATTCATCTTCTTTTGCATCTTCGGTGTCAAAATTGCCTTCACGTCTTTGAAGTAAAAATCTACGTAAATTTTTAAAGAGTGGAAACTGGATCTCCTATTGATTACCATGTTCTAATTCAGACTTCAAACACGATTTGCTATACAGAAATGGTCTCCGTGATTTGAGGTATTTCAGCTCTCTTTAGTTCAGAAAGCTTTGTATCTTCTCGCTATTCTGTGATTTGAGAACACGTCTCTCATTTCATTTAACTTGAAGCAGAGAATTCCTCCATTTCTGTGAGAGTTTTAGATCTTGCCTTCTCCATCCCAGTGTTTGTGAAGACAGTCAAATTCTGTTTAAATTACTACACATCTCTCTAGATTTTCAGAGATTTTAAAATCATACTACATATTATTCAAGGATTTTTTTAGTTTGTTTGGTTTAGTTTGCTTCCTGGCATTGATTAGGAATAAGAATCATAGTGCTTGACAAATGTTTGGTTTAGGCTGTAACATCCCAGTCAATAACATTTGAATACATTTCCATATTAACTCCCAGTAATATATTTTTGATTCAGATCAGGTGTGGCTGTGCAGTGTTTCCTAAAATTAAGATGATATTGATGCTGTCTTTTTCATAGAATCATAGAATCATAGAATCATAGAATTAGCCGGGTTGGAAGGGACCTCAGAGATCATCTAGTCCAACCCTTGACCCACCGGAGCAGTTGCTAGACCATGGCACTGAGTGCCACATCCAGTCTTTTTATAAATGTCTCCAGGGACGGAGAATCTACCACCTCACCGGGCAGTCCATTCCAATGCCTGATCACCCGCTCCGTGAAGAAATTCTTTCTAATATCTAACCTAAACCTCCCCTGGCACAACTTAAGACTGTGTCCTCTTGTCTTGTTGATGGTCGTCTGTGAAAAGAGTCCAGTTCCCACCTCGCTACAGCCTCCTTTCAGGGAGTTGTAGACAGCAATGAGGTCTCCCCTGAGCCTCCTCTTCTCCAGGCTGAACAGCCCCAGCTCTCTCAGCCTCTCCTCATAGGGCCTGTGCTCAAGTCCCTTCACCAGCCTGGTTGCCCTCCTTTGGACCTGTTCCAGGACCTCTACATCCTTCTTAAACTGAGGGACCCAGAACTGGACACAGTACTCGAGGTGTGGCCTAACCAGCGCTGAGTACAGGGGAAGAATCACCTCCCTGGACCTGCTGGTGACGCTGTTCCTGATACAGGCCAGGATGCCATTGGCCTTCTTGGCCACCTGGGCACACTGCTGGCTCATGTTCAGTTTCTTGTCGATGCAGACTCCCAGGTCCCTTTCTGCCTGGCTGCTCTCAGCCACTCTGTCCCCAGCCTGTAGTGCTGCATGGGGTTGTTGTGGCCAAAGTGCAGGACCCGGCACTTGGCCTTGTTGAACCTCATCCCCTTGGAATCAGCCCAGCTCTCTAGTCTGTCCAGGTCCCTCTGCAGAGCCCTCCTGCCTTCGAGTTGGTCCACACTTCCTCCCAGCTTGGTGTCATCTGCGAATTTGCTGATGAAGTTTTGCTGATGAATTTTGCTGCGGAAGTTTTGATCTTGCCCTACAGACTCAAAACCTGACTTTTCTGTACGGTCAGACCATGACCTCAGTGCCTGAGCTGCCAACTCACAGCACAGCAGAATGTGAGCCTCAGCAGCACGCAGTCCAGCCATTCCCTGTGGTTTTTGCAAGGGTATCAAGAGGTTACACCTGAAGTGTGTAACTCCCTGCTAGTTTAGGGGAGTTACACAAAGGAACCATGGTCAAAAATAAAGGTGTGTAACATTGTATTTTTGTGCATACACTTCTTGGTACTATATTTTAACCTTTCAAAATTTTTGCATTTTCTACTATGTTTCTCTCTAGTGGTGTTTTTTTTCCCTTTGCCTACATGTTGCAAAGTCTAGAAAAGTATCATCACAATAAGCTTTGGGTCTGAATGCCAATATAAGTATGTATTTACTGAATCACAGTATATATTTAAATTGACTTTTAAGCCCAAATAATTTAAACTCCCTTTAAATATTACCAATGTACTCTTTACTGCAAAGTATATAGTTACACTGTAATTTTAATCTATGCAGTCACTGTTGTACATGGGGAGAAGGTTACAGGTTAACTAAAGAACATTTTGATTTACTTCAGAACCCCTATCATGAAAAGGTGAAATACTTGTTCTCAAAGTAAACCTGACAGGTAGAAGGAGAGCATCTATTTCCACTTTGTCTTTTCTGCAGAAAACACTTTGTCTTCATTCTCTCATTTGCAGTAGAGGTCTATAAATCTATTTGAATATGCTTAGGGTAAGGAACTGGGAAGAAACACCTATGAATTAATATTTTCTGTCACTATGAATTCCAACACTAGCCTTATTTCATCATTTGTCAAATTCCTCAGTGATTGTCTAAAGGATTAGGAAGACCTGAAACCTGACATTTTGGAAACTGCTGATTCCAGCTTTCACAAGGAGAGTGAAACTTTTGGAAGATGATACACTGGGAGACAGACATAAAAATAGGGGTCTGGAAAGGCCCTCAAGAGATCATTTAGCCCATTTGTTTCTGGTGGGTGAAGATCAGCTCTAAGTAGGACTGGATGTCAAGCTTCACCAGAAGTCTGCATAGAAGCATCCTAATGCAGGGAAGCCTGAGTGCCCTTGGATGAGCAGGCAATGGATTATGTGGGGGGATGATGATGAAGGGATGGCATCTCATGAGTGCCTTGCAGGATGCCAAGACAGTGGTGAACTGGAATAGGCTGAAGTGTCCACTGATCTTATATTAATGTCCATCTTCTCACCAGCTTTGTGATCATTACTGTAATGAAAAGGTGCTGTAAGTTACTGTGAACAGGCTGTGCCTTTGGCTGTGCCTTGTGCCAGACTGTATATAGACACTGGAGGCCTTGCAGGTAGGTTAGAAAAAGCTGATTATGTACAATGATCAATGATCTGCTGCACTCATCACTATAAAAATAGTTTATTCCATCCTGCGTTAGATGGTCCTGTAACATTTCCTTTACTTGATCTCAGAGGAGTGCTCTGCAGATTTTCTCTGAACCTTCACAGGTATTCTGCCTGAATTTGGGGGAGAGAATTTGTGGATTTTGAACAGGAAACTTTCATTAGTGAACTGAATCCATGTGCAAATGCTAAAATTTATATTCTGTGGGAAGCTAAATGGATTTTTGTGGTCTGCAAGGTTAGAAAATGGGAAAATTGCTCAAAACCTGGCAAAGTAATGTCATCACCATTCTGCAGTTACTGTGGTATAACAGTCTAAGTTTTCATGAGGGGAAACCAATCCATATCAAGCTTGTGCAACAAGCCTCTGTCAAGCACTTTCTGGGAAGATTTTTGGAAGCAGCAGTGTAGACAGTGCTTTGAACGGGAAGGTAACAGAGGGCTCCATGGAAGCTGAGACAATAGTTGAACATATTCCAGTGAATCAAGAGCTATCACCATTCAACACCTTGAAGAGTGACCTACAAAGAGTTTTCTTTTCCAGTAAGACTTTTAAGGCTGATAGGACTTAAATATATAAAAATACTGCACATAGTTAAGGTATATAGGCACAAATCTGAAGTATTAAAGAGACAGAATCATCAGACAAAATCTAATCTAATTTTTATTTTTTTTTTTTGGAAGAGGTAAGGATTTTACTTTTTCTTTTAAAAAAAGTGCAATGTTCCTTAATTGATGTTGTGTAGTGACTTTAAAAGGTGATGCCTTGAAGGCCTGATATTCTGACACTCAAAATCTGGTTTAAGTATTTGTTTCACATTGTGAAAAAGATATTGTGCCAGTGGGTTGATTTCCTACATGTTTGGTTTTTTTCCTATTTCTTACTACAATAAAAAGAGCTTTTGTATTTAAAATAAAAAAATCATTATTTAGCTTCCTAGGAAAAATGTATGAGAACTAGACTAGATTGTTGATACTTGTTTGCAATAGAAAATCTGCTGCTGTCTGTTCTGTGTGCCATGTAAAAGGTATTTGGATCAGGAAAATTCCTTGTATGTTGAATTAAGCAAAGGAGTTTATAGGTCACACAGAGGAGAACTACGTTCTCATCAATTTACTTTTTCCTTTTGCATAGGCTGTACAGGAAATCCTGGACTGGTAAGAATTCAGGTAGGAATGCTGATTATTTGGCAGGTAATTAATTCTCATACCAACAAAGGAAGAACTAAAAATTCATTAAAAAAATCTTAAAAATTCTTGAAGATTATGGACACAGAACTTCATGAAATTAACTTCTATTATAAGGTTCATCCCGCTCCTAACTTCAGGAAGAAGCTAAACTGAGGAATTCAGTAGCTTATTTCGGTTTCACAAAAAATTACAAAAATCTTTGTAAATGCTCAAAACTTTTTTTTTTTTGTGTGTTTTACCACAAACCTTGAATCTACCAGCCCTAAGCGGCCATTTTCCCGTATTGCTGAATGCGGTCTCCAAATTCCGAACAACCGGGACTGGCAAACAAACACAAAGAGTGACCACTGAAAACATTGGCTGGCCCTAGCCCTCAGATGGAACCATACCCACAGCACCACCAACAATTGGCCTACGGCTTTGTGTTTTACCACAAACCTTGAATCTACCAGCCCTAAGCGGCCGTTTTCCCGTATTGCTGAATGCGGTCCCAAAAGTCCGAACAATCGGGACTGGCAAACAAATGCAAAGAGTGACCACTGAAAACATTGGCTGGCCCTAGCCCTCATATGGAACCCTACCCAAAGCACCACAAACAGTCGGCCTAAGGGTTTGTGTTTTACCACAAACCTTGCATCTATCAGCCCTAAGCGACCATTTTCCCGTATTGCTGAATGGGGTCCCAAAAGTCCAAACAATCTGGACGGGCAAACAAATGCAAAGAGTGACCACTGAAAACTTTGGCTGGCCCTAGCCCTCACATGGAACCCTACCCACAGCACAACCAACAATCGGCCTTCGGTGATTAGTTTCAACATTTATCCCCCATGCATGTTAGGTAAAAGTGGCTATAAAATATCACCACAAGCTTTCTTGTCTACAACTTTCTAACATGCAATACTTGGGATTTGGCCAAGAAAGTCAAACGTGCATGGAAGTTGCTTAGTGCAGGAGAAGAGAGAGACAAAGTGTGAACTCCAACCCTTTTTTCCTCTGCCAGTAAACTCTGCTTTAAGGTGCAGCACTATGAAATCACATTCAGCAGTTTTCCTCAAAATGCCTGGACTTGGAGTCACACGGTTACAAATGAATATCTTTTACTTGCCTTAACAGGATTACCCCACACAGCGACTGAGCTGAACCAGGCAGTTCAGAAAGCAGAAGATACATTAAAATAAACAAACAAATAAATTTTGTTATCACCATTAAAACAGTGACTTCTGAATACCTGAGAGAAAGACAGGTTAGGATGAAGCAGCCTCTGGAGTGGAATAGCTCCTCTTTAGATGTTACCTATCATTAGTGCAGAAGGACAGCCTGAAAGGACTCCCTCTCTCATGCCCAATAAATACAAATAAGAGTGGTCAGCCCGTAGCCCTGGATTTGTTACAGGAGTCATTAGGAAAACAAGCAGACAGCAAATACATTCTAAAAAAAAAAAAAAAACACAACCCAGCAAGGATTGTCAACAGTGCTACCCCTGTGAGTGTACCAATATTAAAACAGATTTGCATAAGGAGATGGGAAATGGGAAAAAAAACACTCCTGGGGTTACTATGTAATGACTTTCAGATTCATATTAATGATTAATACAGTGGATTGAAACTGAGAAGATATTTCTTGCATGGCAGCATTACCTCATCTCATATTCAATAGAGAGCAGTTGGAATACATACTACAACAATACAGAAAGACAAAGTGACTTTCTTTTCCAGAAATGAAAACAAAAACAAAATTGAAAATTTAAATAGAGAAACATAAGAAAACGCACTGGAAACATTACTGTGACTTTGTGTAAGTTGCAGCTTTCATCAAATCCTGACATATTTGTAAAAGCTGGGAAGTTTACCTCTTGACACAGTAGAATCAACGAGAGAAATTCCTCATTCTGTGCAATTCAAAGCACCAGGCTGCAAGGTATGTATTTATGCACCCTGACAGTAGAAGCACAGTAACTGCTGGTATCAAATAGTTGTATGTAAGGAGATTTGAGTCAAACATGCTGCCTCACATCTTTAACACCCACTGAGTTGGCTTCAACTTTTCCCATTAGAGATAATTATTTATAAAGCTTTGTGTGTGTTGAGCCTACAATGTGTAAAAATAGATACACTAACTAGAAACAATTCTCCTTCCCATTCTGTTCAATTATTTTGGTTTGCCTTTGCTATGTTCCAAACGGTCAACATCTTTTCTTCATTAATTAATTCAATTGGCCTTGCTTTTGTTGTCTGTTCTAGCTAAACAAAGTCTAAAAAAAGTTTCCATTGTTGCTGTTGCTGTGTTTCTAAAGCATCCCATGGTATGTCCGATTTGCTGTGTATTTGGCTATTTTTCATACGCTTGCTTTGAATTTTCATTCTCCACATCATGCAATGTTCTCTCTGGCATCAAATGTCTGAATTTCCTTCCTATCCCTTCTGTTACTGGCTCACGGCATGCTAATTTGATCATGATATGAATATAAATATTATATGTGTATATTACACATACCAAGTTTATCTTGCAGAGAGGCCTGGGGTAAATATGTTTTAAAAATGTTTACTTTAGCTATTGATTTGATTTAGAAAATATATTTCTTTGTCTCTGTTTGAGCCTATTTGCTTACATTGTTCCATAAATACTTTTGTAAATCATCTTCATTAAACAAGTAGTTGCAACTGTTAATTTTGATCAGATGCTTTAATAGTTGCCAGAAATATGGTTCAGAATTCATATTCCATCATTAATCTCCCCTTCAATTTACCATTCTTGCTGTTCTAGCTCACAATCCTCCAAGATATTCCCCACTTTTTCCTACAGTGAAGTGCCTCAGGATCTAAACAGGACTAAAGTAGTGAGGCTGAGCAGATGAGCCAATGTCTGCAGAAACAGATTTTGCTTTGCTGAGAAATTACCCAGTCAGAAAACAAAGCAGTGGAAAATGTAAATAATAATTCCATACCATTTGTGAACCATCTGCAGCCAACAGTTGTTCCCTGGAGAAATTAATGTATATTTCAAGACAACAAATATGAGAGAGAAATACAATCTGATAATACAGCTCACAGCTAGAGACAGATCAGGTAGGCATCTTGCAGTCCAATTTTTAGCTTTTCAAATGAAGTTTAAATTAGTTATATGTCGCTGCTGTATTTTACACCTCAGAGGAGAATTCACATAAACCATATAAAAAGTTAAATTAACATGTCACAATGTTTTTCTATTCTTCTATGTATCATACACACAATCAATGAAAAATACTCTTTTTACAAAGAAAGATGATATTCAGTCCAGCAAACAGAAATGCTTTTGTAGTATTCTTCTGATAGAGTTTACTGAAGCATGTTTGTTTTGCTGTGGGAAGTAATTTATCACCTGTGTGTGTTTTAGGACATCTTCTTAGCAACAAATTGCAGAATTAAAAAAGCCTGTCATTTTAAGACTCCAGCAAAACAGAATTTTCAGGAACTGGATGTAAATGCTATGATAATTGCTTTTGACAGAAGATACATTGATTAGACACAAAAGGAATGAACAAGAGCTTTAAATATTAATAGGGCTGTAGCTAACTTTCATAACTAACCTCAGGGATTTCAGGTGTTCACTGATAAGTTGTGTCTTATATAAAACTGCCTGTCCAGAATAATTTTCCTTGGTTTTCAGGAGAGCAGACCACTGCAATTCATGTTGCCCAGTACATTACAGGTTTGATTTTGTAGGCCATACAAAAGGAAGCAAGTGACTACATATATTGGTGTTGAAACATTGTAAGTCTAAAACCATAATAAGAACTGATGTTCTTAGCATCTACAAAACAGATTTCAGATTTCTGTGTGAAAGCTTATTTAGATTATTTGAAAGTATATATTGCAGACTTTTACTTCAACTGGGAAAACAGTACTTCTATCCAACATTCTATTATCACACAACTGACAAAAAAACATGAAAGTTCCATGGAAGTTAAATATTACAGATAAGAATGACATTTCTGGTACAAAAAGACAGTCTCCTTGAGGATATATTTCAAGAGTCAAGGTCAGTTTTTGAAGAGCACTTAAAAGAACATTTAATTTTGAAGAGGATTGCCAGAATGCAAATGTAGTGATAACACAAAGAGTGTAAACCCAAGGTGCTTTTCTGCCAGCAAATTGGGATGTTTTTGATTTATCACACATAGTAGAACTAGCCTGTCTTAGAATATTACTCCTTCTGGGAATAATAACATGCACTGCAATGTTCAGTGGCAAGCCTGTGAATTCACTGTTCCAGGGAAACACTCTAGTTCAAAAAAAAAAACAAACAACAAACCACCCTGGGCAAGCTGAAATAGAATGTCCCACTGTATTGCAACTCACAGCATCACTTCAAGAAGACAAAGCAAGTCCTGCAACAATATTCTTGGGAAAGAAAAATGCAATTAGAGAAAAAAAATAATCTTCCATTCCTTGTCATGAAAACTTAGCAGATTTTATGCAGTATTTTGTTAGTTCCTTCAAGAGGTCCATACATGCACTTTAGTTTTGGTTAAGCACAACACATGCATAGTTCCAGAAGATGTAATTGTATTTTGCATCCCAAGTTCCGTCTGTCTCCACTGTTGACACACAAGAGTGCTCATATCCTTCCTCAGCCTTCCATGAGGAGAGCATGTAGAAGTATGAAGAAAGCAAGAGGAGAAATTATCTCTAAAATGAAATCTGGAGTAAAGGTTCTAAGACCCATGTATTCCAATGGATCAAACAAAGTAAATCTGTTCAGTCTGAATCCCACCCATATGTTCCAAGAGAATTTTTTTCTGATACTACATTTCATTTTAGTGATGGAAAAGAGAGCTGGAAGATGTTCTTATTCAGGATACGGCGGGGAGAATTCAGATCACCAGATTTTTTTATTAAGGTGTATTTGTATTTCTATCTATGGTGTTTAACTATTCTTGTCACCAAATGGACCAAATCAACCAACTTCCATATAGAGAAAGTATAAAAAAAAAAAAAATACTGGCAGGTGAGTATAGGAGCTGCTCAACTTTCAGGACCTTAACAGCTGCATGCCAAAGATTTCCTAGAGCTGAGACACACAAAACCCAAGCCTTCCTCCACAGGAGCCAAAGCCAGGCATAACTTAAAAAAAATTTCACAGTGCAACATGGGTAGAGTTCCCCAAATACCTGATCAGTCTACTGCATAAAGGTGGCTACTCACTGCAGTGTCTGGGAATATCAGATAGAGATTGGGCTGACTCCCACAACTAGAATTTCCCAGCACTTGGTGGCAGCATGTCCCAGACACTAAGTATATGGAAGAGTCTACAGGAGCCATGGTTGACCTGCTCATCATTCACAAGCATTTTCATTGCTACCCTTAGACACTAAGAGAAAGCTCTTAGTACAAAGTGCTTGAAGACATAACTCAAGAAATAGGTGGAAGAAGAGACATAGTGAAGCTCTTTCTCCTTTATTCCTCTAAACCATGCTCCTGGCTCAAAAAAATCAGACTTGAGGCTCACAGCATCCATCTGCTCCTTCCCTGGACCATGGCAGGAGTAGCTTGTATCAGGGCAGCACTTCACCAGTTGACTGGGGGTGCTGCAAAGTGTAAGATTAATTTGGTGTAATACCACACTAACAGCCTTAGCTGGCCCCTGGGACACAAAGTACTAATACTGCTGTTTGACACAGTCTAAAGCCTCTTTTTCTCTTTCCTTTTCCGAGCTGCAGAATCAGAACCTGAGCTAACTTTTACTAGCTGAAAGACAGTGAATTAATTTGACTTTAACTTCTGACAACAAACTGGTGAAGAAACTGTGAACCATAATCTTCTCTAGCATGTATTCAGATTTGTTTCAGCAGCTGTTTTAATGGAGAAAAACTACATTGCTTCCCATATGACCAAACTCCTATTTTGTTCAATAAAACAGTAGAACATTTATCCATACAAACATGGAAGTTCATTGATTTGCTTTTCCAGAAATTTTATAAATAAGGAATGCAGCAAGACGAACCTCTTTTAGGGTACGGCGCTTCAAGGTCCAACCAGGTGTTCCAGCAGAGACTCACGAACAGTGCTCTAAGCCTATAGTCCCCAGGGTTGACTAGCCTGGATCGGTGCTGTTGCTCTGAGAGTGACTGACCTCTCTGCTGGCTTGCTCAGGACTGAGCTGAGCCTGTGCTTCAAGCCTCACCTTTTATTGGCCCCCTAATCCTGCTCATGTGCAGTGGGGGCCCGCCCTAATCAGGCACAGGTGGGCTTAACACAAGCTCATGCCACTCCCTGGCAATTAGTGGCACCTGGTTGCCTCATTTCACTACAAAGGAACATATGAAACTGCAATATGTCAATAATACATGAAAGGTGTATGATTATTGTGACACGTTTTACACTTAATTAATTTATGTTTTCTTAAATCTAAATGCTAAATCATAATAATAACAGGAAAATCTGTAAAAAAAACCCAACAACCCAGAACTGTGCCCGCTGACAATCTGAAATATTTTCTTTCTTCACTAAAATCCTACCTCCAGTTACATAATTTTCAAGTCCTGCTGGAAAATATTTTCAATAAAGACACATTTTAAAATCTTTTCCATGGAAACACATCTTAAGTGGGGTTGTAAAAATCGGTAAGAATTTTTGTCTCACTGTCCATATTTATAGGTTCTGTACTGATTTTATGGGCTGTGTGGAAATTACTGTTACTGTCTTCAACATATAGTTCATGAATAAGGGATGCACTGCCTGTAAACTGATAATTGGGAAAATCATACAGTTTATATTCTAGAAAATTTCTGCACAATGGAAAGGAAACAGGTTTCCAGTGAAATCTTGCTAAGAAGATATTCTGGTAAAGTATTGTAACAAATTGCTTTTGAAGAAACAAGTTGCTTTTTGAAGAGTTAAGGCTAAATCTTACTTTTCTTTTTCATGAAACAAGTTACAATGGAGTTCATGGGAATTTTACCATTGGCTTCAGTGAAAAACACAGGCTGTGACACTTGAGGTATTCTTAGGAACAATAAGTGGCATTTAACTCTTTACTACTGTAATCAGTGCATTCACTATTAAAGGACCAGCGACTGCAGCAAAGAAAATCCCAAGAATTTTAATGCATTAAAAACATACTGTCTGAAATAAAAAATAAATAAAAGCCATTTGAACCTTCTCTTATTAGACGCCTGGAAGATTTCCATGATGAAACAGAGTTCACAGTAATTTCTATACAGTTCAAATTCAACACATACAGATAAAGGAAGTGCACTGTCTTTGTACAAAAGGTGTTAGATCATCTATGCTTTTCTGTCTTCACCAGATGCTTTTGTATCCAAGCCTGTTCCCATGGAAATCAACAGAAATTTGCCAGTGACTCAAATGAAGATGACCCAAGTGTCTAATATGGACTGTTTTGTATTAATATCTGTTTGTGTTTTATCTACGGATGCTTGGTATAATACTGAATGCTTGGAATCATCCTTTTCTATACAAAGTAAAATTATTCAAAGGTTTGGATGTCGTCAGAAAAGAGGCTATTTAAAAGTCTGACATAGGAAATGATCTTTTGTCCATAACTCATGATTTCAATAACTGGTGTTTAGATAGATGATATAAACATAATTCATGGGATAAACTAGTGGAAATTGAACAGTTATCCAAAAAAACTCACCTTTTAGATACACTTCTTACAGTTTTCTCACTTCTGCAAAACTCTTTGAGAATAAGCATAAGAACAAAGTACCATTTCTCAAAGTCTTTTCTACAAATATCTTCTTTTTCTAAATAAACTCAACTGAATTGTTTGCTAAAAGAGAAGTTTGACATCACCACAGAACTGTAACTTTAAAAAGAACAGGGATTAAAAAAAAAAAAAGAAAAAAGTGGACAATTTTATGAAGCATTTGATGGCCAGGCATTTTTTATTTAAACTGAGAATCTGTCTAGGGGTAATTTTAATGATGTGCATTTTCACTACATGCTTCTGTACTGTCACACATATCCTCAACTTAAAACTACAGTTTCTGGGGAAGGAAGGCTTTAAATGTTTTTATTTACTTTTGTTTTTTAGAAATCATAACCAGCAGAGCAATGGTTTTGCTATTATCACCCATATAACACTTCCTAGCTAGTATTAGCCTGTGAATAAATGATGAAGAACTTAAATTGATAAAACTAGCTTATAGCTGTCCACTGTGTATTTTGTGAATTGTGCTCTTTGAATTGTTACTCATGCCTAAGAATGTAAAATGGTTAACAAATGGCACATTTATCTAAGTAATGTACAGTTCATTCTACACTTTTAAACATCTGTGCGCCCTCTTGATGACTTTAGCCTTTCTAAGACTAACAAATGAATTTAGGATTTATAGTTGAGAAACAGCATGGCTGCTGCTGCTGTCTTTATTCATTATGCTAATAATAGGAGCTGTAATAAACAACACAGATTTACAACTGTACATGTTATTTATTGTTTCTGAAGGTTTACATAATCAGGAGAGGTGATAACTACTCCTTCTTACTTGGAATTTTCTCTTTGGTGTCAGACACTACTGAGTTATTCAGTAAGCAGAAAGCTTTGTTCTTTTCATCAGTGATTCATAGAACAGCTGACAGTTTGTGTGTTAAGGCAACCTAAGCTTCAGTCTAACAATCTGATTTGTTGGCTCTGTAGATTTACTGCATCTTGATTTGCTTGATAAATTTCATGTGAAACCCAGGAACAGCTGCCCTCGCATATTTATCTACATGAATAAGTTCATATTCATCCAGATGCAAAGAGAGAGACCAAGAGTTTTGTAATGTTTTCATTAAGAGTTTGCACAGGTTTCACATGCAGAATTTTTTAATCCCCAGATAAAATATAATTAAATTTGAAGTGATATTTTACTTTTGGACAGCCTTTGTCACTTTTAAACAAAGATAGCAAGACATTGCATAGTAGGCTTGTGCCAACTGCATGAAGGTCAAGGCAATCCCATGCAAAAATACAGGTTGGGAGAAGAAAAGATTGAGGGCAGCCCTGAGGAGAAGGACTTGGGGTTGGTGTGGACCAGAAGCTCAACAAGAGCTGTCAATGTGTGCTTGCAGCCCAGAAAGCAACCGGGTCCTGGGCTGCATCAAAAGAAACAGAGGTGATTCTCCCCCTCTGCTCTGCTCTTGTGAGACCCCACCTGGAGTGCTGGGTCCAGTGCTCGAGTTCCCAACATCAGAAGGACACAATGCTCCTGGAACGTGTCCAGAACAGAGCCACTAAAATGATCAGAGGGCTGGAGCACCTCCTCTATGAAGCCAGGCTGAGCAAGTTGCGGTTGTCCAGCCTGGAGAAGAAGAGGCTCCAAGGTGATCTTACAGCAACCTTCCAATATCTGAAGGGGGCCTACAAGAAAGCTGGGGTAGAGCTTTTTGCATGGTTGTGTTGCAAGAGGACAAGGGGAAATGGTTTAAAACTTGAAGAGGGGAGATTTAGGATATTAGGAAAATTTAGACATCAGGAAAAAATTCTTTCCTGGTGAGATGCAGGAACAGGTTGCCTAAGGAAGCTGTGGCTGCTCCCTCCCTGGAATTCCTCAACACCAGGTTGAATGGGGCCTTGAGCAACCTGATCTAGTGGAATCTGTCCCTGCTCATGCAGAGGGTTATTTGAACATTTAAGGTCCTTTCCAACCCTAGCCATTCTATGATTCTATGATCTTCTTGCTATGTGTTAAAGACAAAATGGAAGATCCTTGCTTAAGATACATAGCCACTGTGAAAAGACTGAAAAGAGAGAGTTTTAGTGATAAATGCTTAAAAAACAATCAAACAAACAAACAAACAAGCATCCTCCTGAGAAAGCTGGCTGCCCACAGCTTGGACAAGCGTACTCTGCACTGGGTTAGGAACTGGCTGGAGGGCCGGGCCCAGAGAGTGGTGCTGAATGGGGCTGCTTCCAGTTGGCGGCCGGTCACCAGCGGTGTCCCCCAGGGATCAGTGCTGGGCCCAGTCCTGTTCAATATCTTCATTGATGACTTGGATGAGGGGATTGAGTCCATCATCAGCAAGTTTGCCGATGACACCAAGCTGGGGAGAAGTGTTGATCAGCTGGAAGGCAGGAGGGCTCTGCAGAGGGACCTGGACAGACTGGAGAGATGGGCTGACTCCAATGGGATGAGCTTCAACAAGGCCAAGTGCCGGGTCCTCCACTTTGGCCACAACAACCCTATGCAGCGCTACAAGCTGGGGACAGAGTGGTTGGAGAGCAGCCAGGCAGAAAGGGACCTGGGAGTCTGGATTGACAGGAAGCTGAACATGAGCCAGCAGTGTGCCCAGGTGGCCAAGAAGGCCAATGGCATCCTGGCATGTATCAGAAACAGCGTCACCGGCAGGTCCAAGGAGGTGATTCTGCCCCTATACTCAGCCCTGGTAAGGCCACACCTTGAGTACTGTGTTCAGTTTTGGGCCCCTCAGTTCAAGAAGGATATTGAGGTCCTTGAACAGGTCCAAAGGAGGGCAACCAAGCTGGTGAAGGGACTCGAACACAGATCCTATGAGGAGAGGCTGAGGGAGCTGGGGCTGTTCAGCCTGAGGAAGAGGAGGCTCAGGGGAGACCTCATTGCTCTCTACAACTACCTGAAAGGAGGATGGAGCCAGGCAGGGGTTGGTCTCTTTTCCCAGGCAACTCTCAATAAGACAAGAGGGCATGGTCTTAAATTGTGCCGGGGGAAGTTCAGATTGGATATTAGAAAGAATTTTTTCACGGAAAGGGTGATCAGACATTGGAACGGGCTGCCTGGGGAGGTGGTGGACTCTTCGTCCCTGGAGACATTTAAAAAGCGACTCGATATGGCACTCAGTGCCATGGTCTAGTGACTGTGGCGGTAGCTGATCAAGGGTTGGACTCGATGATCTCTGAGGTCCCTTCCAACCCAGCCTATTCTATGATTCTATGATTCTATGAAAACTATGGGTTATGCAACAGGTGCAAAATAAATGTAGATCAGAAAATACCTTGACTTCCTAGGCTGAACAGGATAAAAAAACTTAAAGTTACTGTAAAATCAATAAATATCTTTACAAGTAGCTCCCACTCATGGCATGAAAGTTGAAGTCACTTACAGTTTTGATGAGTAAAAAACAACTGTAAGAGAAAGTGGAACTTCCACCTGTGGAACTTAAACCACAGGTAAAAATTTTGTAGACCTTGTAATAATATTGACTGTAGTAACTAAACGACTGAACTGCATGAAGAGTTTTGAAGATAAATCTTTCTTTGGATGTTGGACATGGCTATTCTAGGAGTTTTGTTGCTTTTAACACAAAGCAAAGAATAGCATGTAATTCTCCTGCAGATTTCATGAATAGCATCACTAGGATGGTCAGACAAGTGTCTGTCCTGCTCCAGTTTGATACAGATATTTCAGCCAGGCTTGAGAAGAATGCAGGTCTGTACTGGGAATCTTGGTGTACAACAGCAAGTCCTAACAGTATGAGATGAACTTCATTACATTGGTTTCCTTGGATATTTTGAGTTTGATGATCATGTGAAAATGCCTCAGAGATCTTGAATTGAAAAGCCTCAAGAAGATACACAGTACATAGTAATTTTTAATGACCTATGCCTATCAGGCTGTCTGGTGCTTATTAATCTGTCTGATCATCAAGAATTAATTTTAAGGCTTTAAGGGGGAAAGTAACAAGTATAACTTTGGTGCAACTTCACTGAGACTTCCTAAATCTCAGAAGGATGTTACTTCTTTTCTCAGAGTATTCTGAAATAAAACATTGACAAGGATAATAAGCATGGATTAGAAAATCCAAAGAAAACAACTTATTAAACATCTACTTGGAGACAGAGAATATAGAGCCACCAAAATGCCACCAAACTATTCCATATCAGAATGGTGAGGGAACTACAGCTGGATTTCAGAGATTTAGGCCATGTACCACCACCACCCCAGAAGGAAATACAGGAATCTTGGGGGAAACTGCAAAATTTCAGTGGATCTCAGGAAATAAGGAAGCTAAAGTCACAGTCCTAAGGGTTAGTTTGCAAATTTAAATGTCTGTGCAACTATAGCTCAGTTCTGATTTGATTACAGATACTGAAAATTCTTCATGGCTTCTAGCCTAATATGAATTCCTCTCCTTTCAGAACACTAGGATATGCATCAGCAAGACGCAGGACATAGATCAATAATAATAATAATAAAATGCAAGGAATAAAGAGATTTGAAGATGTTAACAAAGACTGAGTATTTAGCTATGAAGAAGATAATTTGTAATAATACTATTTGATCAGAAAAAACCCTTGAAATTAAAAACCCAGAAACTAAAAAAGTGCAGATTTTTTTTTTCTTTTTCTTTTTTTTTTTAGGCATGAAGCAGAACCTCAGAAATAAAGGCTTGGAGATCTTGGCACTACAACGTAATCTTGGATATTAAGGTTGCACACATACACTGCTTATACTCTTGTTTTTTCAACCTAGAACATGTTTCAGCCCTAAGAAAAAAATAAATAAAATACTCAAAGTTTTACAGAATGGACAGATATGCCATGAACAGAATCAGGCAAGCACCTGAGGGAAAGCAGGCATCTCCACTATCCCATAGGGAGCACATCAAGACAGATAGCTCTCTGTCAGACTGGAAGAATATGGAGACTGTTCTCTGTCAAAAGACTTCATCATCTTTAGGCTACAGTTTATATTATGGAAGAACCTCGAAGAAAAAAAAGAAAAAACCATGAAGAAAAAGCATTTTATTCATCTTGATTAATGTCAGGGATTTTTCCACTATGTAAACTATAGCTCATAGGTATTCAGGCATCCAATGCTTCAAAACAGCTTTGAGAGCAGACAGCAACTGACTGGTCTGAATGCAAACTTGTCATATAAACCTCTTGCTAGTTATTATTCCAAGAACCACATGGCTTCTGTCTTTGCCTGAACAGACTACAAAGTTCATGAAAAGTACTGAAAGAGCCTAAGAAGTTGCTAGGGGCATGGAAATTTATTCAGACGTGTTTGAATCAGTGAAAAAAGCACTTGGGCTAATCCTAGAGATGTGCTTATTATTCCAAACTGTTGCAAATGCCCTCTTTAGATAGCAATAAGAACGTAGCTTTGAATTTAGATAGATTATATACATTAAAATATCACATAAATTTTGCAATAGTCTGGATACCCTATGCAATTTGACTGTGTTCAAATTAAACCAGGTCAGGCTTCCTGAAATGATTAATTTTTGGCCATAACAGGGTACTTTAAAGCACTTGCTTTCAGTCAGAAACTGTTCTTTCTTTGTGTGGACATCATACATGCCCAGGGAAAGAATCACTTCGTAATACAACAAAATCAATTTCATCCCCAAGTAAATTTTTCCAGCAGCACATAAGATTTGGATGACAATGCTCTTAACATTTCACTGACAATTAGTCATCATGTCTTAGCAGTACATAATGTAATAAAATCTCATTAACACTTTTGTTCATCTTTTTTTCTTTTTAATATCATATACTCTAGATTGCATCTTTACCTCAGATGTTACTGGAATCTTTTTCCTTACAGATGCTTAGAGGTTAGGAAAGGTTTTTATTTCTTTTTATTCCTCTCCTGGGACAAGAATCTACCAGCTTGTTAGTTTCCTCACTTCTCCCTATATAACCTAAAGTGGCATATATAGAAGGACTCATTTTCTTTCCCTAGCTCTGCTCCAAAGATGCTGTGACCACCTGCAACTTCTGTTAATTTTCTTTGGTAGCGCAGGTGTTTAACAGCTCTGAGACCTGAATGTACTGGGGACAAACAAATGTGAAATGTTCAAACTGGATCCATGGAGCTAATAAGGACTCTAAGTACTAAAATAGACAGCAGTGAACTTACACCACCACCACCAAAAAAAAAAAAAAGATTTTTTCCAAGTGAAAACACAAAAAAGATGTGATTTGTTAGAAAAATATCTTACTTTTCTTTTCTTGAATAGCCATATTCACAAATCTCATTATATTTTGCAAACTGAAACAGCATAAGATGTGATTTCCAACTCACATCTGCATCTCAGTCTGATTCCCATGACAATTATTGTCACTATACAATTAGAATAAAAATATTTTCTGCTATTCTCATCCTCTGCCCACCAAAGTTGCATTCTCCTCTCTTCTTCTTTAATGCTGTATTTCATTATTTATTTGTTGTCCTTTTCTCTGTGCACTGGTAGTTAATTATGTTTTATACATGCTGGAAAATTCTAAGAAAAGCACTAGGACTTAGAATAGAAACTTTTCTCGTTTTTAATTGATGGAAAATCTGCAAGTTTAATTAGGCAGCCCATTGAGATAAACCCATGAACAAATAAATTTCCCACTCATGAATGCAGTACAGTACAACCAAGGAGAAACTGCCTAGCAAGTTTCAATTCACTTGGGTACCAAAGTATTTATACCCAACACATTTGGCCCAGATAATAGCTTTCTGATAAAGCCCAAGGATTACAGAGTGAACTCCAGCAGGGCAGCTGATTTCTGAAGCACTGGGAAATCTCCCACTGGATTAGCACAAACATGTTTTTTCTTTCAGAGTGACAGGCAAACAAGTGTATGCCAGGAGGAATGCCTGAAAGAAGAAGGGTTAATACAAAACTGCTTTTTGCAGGTAGGTACTATCTGGGCTCTTCTAGGCTGCTCTATCAATAAGCTGGTCCTGATGACCTGAAGAACTGGGAAGCACAAGGACCCTATTTAGTCTAGAAACTTCTTATTTACGGTGCAGGTTATTTTATTTTCTGTTTATAGTATATACTACATACTATCTGAATCCAGAAAAGAAAAAGGCAAGGCTAGTCTGAGACTGCATGACGCCAGCCAGTGGTAAAAATTGAGAACATATGATCTTGTGATTAGAAATACCAAGGGAAGGGGCACTGATACATAGTATAATGACTTAAAAGAAGACACATAAAAAATTATTTTTAAGTAATAATAACATGATTCATTTTGTAACTTTTGTAATAAATCCAGATGTTCAACATTGTTTCATAACAGACATAAGGAAGCAATGGTATCTATAAAGAGGATATTTATTTCTCGTGATTCAAAGAGGCATTTCACTTTTTACTTCTGTAGCTGAAAAGTAGTCAATGTACTTGAGGAATCAATTAAAAACAACAGAATAAAAGTGAGGAAACAGCAGTATTAGTTCAGAGATCTCGGCCTATCTGCAATTTGCTTTCACTTAAAAACATGACTATTTCTTCAGAGCAATAACTGCATAGCATCTGGGGGACTTCACAGGATCAAATAACTTCACAAGTCCAGACCAGGCAATGTTGTCCTGTAAAATAATACATGATTGAAATACATAAAAATGTGTTTGATTTAAAAGCTAAAACATGGTAACAGATCCATATTTTGAAATACAAAATCGCCAAAAAAATATTTTAAAATATCCTTAATGTAAAGCAGAAAAAAGCATTTAGCTAAGAAGAAAATCACAGAAAGTTTATTGAGAAAAAAGGATACTCAAAACAGGAGTTAAAGACATTAAATTATTTCTGGCCCATCCACATGATAGCTTACAACTTCCTTTAATAAAGCTTTTTTTGAATTAGAGTAAAGAAGCTGAGGATCAAGTCCTACTCATTCTATGCAGCACATTCTCCTACTGAAGCCAATTAACTGGTTTCAAAAGAATAAGGGCAGCTGCATCTGGTCTTCATGTTGGCTTTTATAATTTCTATTTTTTCTCCCTAAACACATTTTGTGAATCAAACAGTCCAAGATTAAATCAATGCACATATTACACTTAGGAAAGGTAAATTAGTGCTAAATGCAACAAGTATGATCTCCTATTTTGGAAATCACACAGATTTCTATGTGATTTATAACTGGTTGGCATTTGGGGAAATACATCATTATTCAAATATTTCAAAATGCCTGTCTGTAAAAATACCAGTTAGAACAAAGCCATACAGTTACAATTGTTCCAAGTTCACTGAGGCAGAGAATAAAGTGAATTTTTACTTATGATAAAATGGTGCTGTTAAAATGAAAGGTTTATGATGGAAAAATAGAGCTATTCACATGAATGAGTTTAGACTTTATTTTGACTGTGGCCCAGAGCAGAAGCTGGAAGATGCTACCATTTCTTTCTAGCAAATTATTACTTGTCCAAAAAATGTTTACTGGTGCAGAGAATGTATGACTGCTGCTTCTAAGTTAATCAGGCAAAGCTCAAAATCAGTGTTAGAAGAAACACTGTAATATTAGCATTTAATGGTAACATTTGCTTATTATATCCCAAGTCTATACTTGTAAAATATACAACCAGGCTGTATGTTAGTCAAATGTACCTCAGTTGATTCACACAGTTGGAAAAAGTGCACCCTCTGTTACCATTGATCTTAATTAAGAAACAATTAAAGGAAATCATAAACATTTTGGACCTAAATCAAAATTTCTTGAATTATATGTCCCAAAACATATTTGCTGGAAGCTCTAGCATGTACAGCACCATGCTTGTTAAGCATTTAAAATATTCTTTTCAATTATTAAATATCTCAACATGCTGTTAAAACGTGAGATTTTTTGTGTACTTAATTAATTTATTTTTTACTGTCTATTGACTACTAATTACCATACAATTAAAAGAACATAAACTTTACTGTTGCTGCTTTGCAGAAAATAAACATCTGCTGGGCATATGTTTATGCTAAATGGAATGAATGCTTACACGTTTGCAAATATGATGAGAATAGTAATTCTGCAACAGAGACTTTTGGTCTGCAGAGTAATAAACTGGCTGAAATAGACTCATTTAAGTGATGTAGCCTTTAGGTATCATAAAATATAATGCAAAAATACCTGCTCCTTGAGGTAACAGAGACGATCCAGAAGTATCAAAGCTTCTATGCAGGGAGCCAGAACAACCTTCAGCTGAAAGAAAGATTAGAGAATATAGTGATTTCAGGAAAGAGAGCCAACACACTTCCGAACGGTTACACTTCCACTGAACAATTCCAGGAAGGTCAGTCATTTTCTAGTGGCTCTGTTGTACAAATATCACCTTGCCAATTTTCCCTGTGGGATGGACATCAAAACAGATTATACTTGAGATCAAAAATACACGTGAAGCCATAAACCCAGGAAACTATGTTATTTAGCTGGTTTCAAGACATTGTCCAACAAGAAAATTATACTATAGGAAGCAGAACAATTTCAAAGAGGGAAATAATGAATTTTAATAAAAAGAATTTTTATGAAACAACTGCATGGAGACCAGTCTAGGTTTGAAAGGAGACTGACATTTCATTTTCCAGGGTAAAAGTCACTCTTGAAAAAGAATCTTCCATGTGTTCCCTTTATTATTTTACTGACGCCTAATATAGTCTTAGACTAGGATATGCTCCAAAGTTTGAAGGAGGAGCTGCTTTGTTTTTGAGATTTCATACCATGGTGTAAGACAGTCAACCTCCACATAAAACTTAACAAGGCTTTGTTCTAGACTAGAAGATATATACAAGGTAACAGTATTAAACTTGTAATTTTTACCATATTAAATGCTTCAAGCTCATTCATTCTGTCCTTGTATTTTTCATAGTAATCCATTATACAGCTGTCTGGGAGCTGAAAGGGATAAAAAATAATTTAAAAAAATTAGTTATTCTAGTTAATTTTTCATTAAATTGAAATATTATTTTTCTAATCAAAAGTCACACTGCAAAACAAAATCCGTTCTGCTTTTTAGCACTTTCCTAAGGTGTATACTAATTTTCTAACACCAGTTTCTTAGTTCTGATTTACAATATATATTCCTCAGACAGCATTTTGCACTGACATGAAATACTGATATACATTCATTATTAAGAAAGCACTAGCCATTCTTAAATGAGAATTACACAGTAAAGAGGAGATAACGTTCCCATTTCATTTCCCACATATCTTCCCCCCTCCGGACCCCCTTCCCAAGAGATTTAATTAAACAGCTGAGGAGTTGATTCTGGTGTGAGACTAACATGCATCAGTCAAGTCAGGACTTCTGGATAATATTTCACATTACAAAACCTACTGCAAGGCTCTGGAAATAACACTTTGTTTCTCTGTGCCTCAAGCTACCCATCTTTAAGAGAAAACCTTCTCTATTTACTTTGAACTGCTACATGTCCCCTTTTTCTTTTCCCAACCACTTGATGCATGGTAGCCACTTTTGCCACTATGACTGCCAGTGTTTGGGATTCAGGGCTGAATTTGATACAAAGGCAGCTCAAGAAGTCAATTAAGCCAAAACCCCTTTCCCTTTCCAGCCCTTAGTGGCCATGGTACCATGGCAGGTATCTCCTGCTTTCCCTATAACAGCTCTGCACAAAGAGTGTTCTTCACAGGGCAGCCAGACCATGGTATTTTCCTGGTTTTAAAAGTCACTATGTCTCTACTGTTGTACTGTCTGCATTCCTAGATGTTAATAAAGACAACTGAGCTGGCCACTTATGGAACCTGTCAGAGGAGTGGGAAGTAGGCTTGGAATGTTAGTGGTGATGGAGGCTGCTGGAAAGAGTGGAGCTGAAAGAGCCTGAAGAATAATGTAATTATTATTTATAGCATTGGGAGTTTGCAGTATGGCTGTTTGTTGTGGCTAGGAAAAGAGCTAGTCCATGACAAAGTAGCAAAGTAATGGTACTGACAAAAGACAAAAAATTTAAAACCACTGAGTGTGAAGCAGATTAACAATAGTCAATATCAAATGGTCTAGGACAAATCGTAAGTCAGCCTACTCTGCTTGTAAAGGGGATGCAAGGATTCAAAACAGCAAAAGCCAACTGGTTGTCATACATTCTGATTTCAGCAAGATTCTGGAAATAATTTCACATAACAATTTCATGAGCAAATTTAAGAAACAAGGTTTAGATTAAAGTATCATAAAGCAAGTGAAACTGAATTATATAACGACAGAGTAGTTATTAGTGAGTCTTTGAACAACAGAAAAGACCTGCTGGCTGGAGGTCATTAAGAACTCACAAGACAGAACAGAAACTTCATTAACTAAGTCTGCATATGTGAAACAGGAAGGCATTTCAAGAACTTAAAATAATTCTCAGAAATCAGAGCATTGCTTAGAAAAGAAGTTTGAAATACTGTAGGGAAAAAAAGAAGGAACAATACTCAGGCTGAAATAATCACCTGGTTAGGATGAGTAATACCAAACGAAAATCTGGGAGATACAGCAGACCACAAGCTGAGTTAAAGTCACAGTTATGATACTGCAAAAAATAAAGCAATCACTATTCTGTGAGATGCATGGGAGAGCAGCCTGCAAAGTGCAGGAAGTGATCCTTCAACTCAGCTTGGCTGTGGCAAAGCTCTAGCTGGAATACTGCATCCATTTTGGGGCATCAGATTTCAAAGAAAGAAATGCACTGTCTGAAAACACCCCAAGAGACAGAAGAGATTAGAGATCTAGAAAACATGACCTATGAAGGAAGACAGAACTGGTACTGATCAGGCTAAACCAGAGGAAATTGGGAGACAGCATAATAACAGTTTTTACAAGGCTATCACAAAGAAGGGAACAGTTTGTTCACTCTGTCTACAGTTAGTAAGGTAAGAACTAGTGGGTCTGATTTACAGCAAGAAAAAAACAGTAAAAACTTGAAGGAACTTTTTGAGGTTAATTAATTAATGATTGGGAAGGTTCCTTCACAGGAAGCTTTAAGGATAGACAAATGTTTTTCAGGAATCACACGAAATTATAACAGTCTTGAGACAAGAGGATGTGTTAGAAGAATACTCGTAATCTTTCAGTCTGATTTCTTTAATTTAGAAAGTACTTTTTCCCAGCTACAGAGCTGAGGTTGAGTAGCTGATGTGGCAGTATAAATGTGGACTACCAGGACTTTTTTTGGTCTTTTTCCTGTTTTGTTTTCAGTAAAGCTGTGCAAATATCTGAAGGTTTGTTTTTCTCTTCCCTCTCAAGAGCCAAACCAACTGAAATATTTCAGTCATATTCTCCAGATGTCTTTCCCTAGATTAGAGCATTTTGACAGAATGGAAGAATCTTTTACTATCCAGTGCTGCTCACACACTGGGCAGGAGAGCCAGAGCCCCAGGATGTAGTTCCTCAGTCTGTTAAAACAGATATAATTCCTCTTTGCTGCCTGAAAGGGAATGCATTCCCCTGCACTGACTGCACATTTCTGTTTCCTCTCCCTTGCACTAACACTATCCCAAACACCAGCAAGACTAAAAGAAAGTAGCAGAGCATTGTCTTCCATTAGTTCAAAACATTTGGGAGTCCACACCATACAGCAATGTTTTACAATTTTCCCATGACTATGGTAATTCAACATAATGTAATGTAATATAATGTAAAATAATGTAAAAGAGATAATGTAATTAGCTAGAAACATAAGTTTATTTAGAACTTTGTTTTAAATGTATCTCTAATGCAATTCATATTATTAAAAACTATATCTAAATGATGTAAAAGTCACATCTCTTATGATTCATTGTAAGACTAAAATGCTATGCTGCTAATATTGGGATAGTACTTTGTTTGTTTGAAAAACAATTGTACTTGAAAACTGCAGTATGCATATATACTTTATCAGCTGTAATACAAGTGTCACCCGAGCCTTCATTCAATATTTCCCTAACAACTGAACCAAGAAATCTGTGAGCCAAAATTCCTTCTGTCCACAGAAGGACAGAAACAGCTGAAAAAGACAACTCTTCAACAACTGTAAAATACATTAAGTGTAAATTCATTTAGTGCCTTCATTTTTTGACTGTTTAGATTTAGTTAATTGCTGTGTTGAAATTCATGGTAAACAGCATGTATTGGCTTTGATTCTATGTTTGCCCAATGGCTGTACACAAAAAGTCATCAAAATTAGAAATAATCTTAACAAAGACCAGATCAGCTTGAGGTATTCATGTCCATTTAGAAATAGCACCACTGAATTTGGTGTGAGTCAACAAAAAAATCTCAGGTCAAAAGTCCATCCTATTTCCTCAAAAATACACCTTTTTAGTTCCCAGTGTAGTTGTATATATTCAGGTTAGTTCATGTATTTATCTATTATACAATTCCACTACTGACAGTTCTTCAGTCTTAAGCATGTGTTTTTTCAATACTTTAAAACAGCAGTAAAATTAAGGCACACGATTATATTCTCCCTCTTACTTCCTGTAGTCTGTGAGGATTAAAGTAGTGAGGGGTGTAATTTATTAAAACAGTGGGCATTTGATTAACTTCATAATAGAGAAAAATGCAATGATGTTTTTAAAAGACACTGACGAATGCCAAAAAAGGGGGAAAGGTGTTCTTAAATGTTTTGTCATAGCAAAAGAGCCAGTCACACTCTTCACAGCAGCAACAGTGTCGTCCACCTTAGTAATATTTCACTTCCAAGAAGCAGCTTCTTTCAGTGCAGTTTTAGAGTCAGAAATTTCCAAAAACAAAAAACAAATAAAAAAGCACACAAAAAACCAAACAACAAAACAAAACAAACAAAAAAGAAACTATCATGAAACACACTAAGTTCTCAGAAAACATTTTGGTGGCATTTAGCTTTCTTCCAAGAAATCTATTAGAAAACAAAATTGGAATCTTAAATAGCACACCACACTAAAACTTAAACGATTAATTTGCCACATGAAATTCTGTAGGTTAGACTCAATTTTCAGAAACTGGAAGTATTACAGGTGAGAAATGAGTAGCATCTTTGGCTGTTTGAATTTAGGATGTTTAAGAAACCTGTTTGGTTAAAGACTTCATATTGGTGCTGAATTTAAACTTGGAAATTCTTCACTGGACTAGTCCTTTGGGATGGGTTTATAGATGCCATGCTCCTTTGGTCAAAATCTTGTAAAGGCAGTAAATAAGAAATCCATATGAAAAACTACTTTTGCCTGCAAAAAAATTTGAACATACCATGTATATTAAAGGTGGAAAAAGTAAAGATCAGTTTATTGCTTTAGAGTGTTCTCATATGGCTGCAGAAACCTTAATAAGTGTTTCCTAGGAAGCATGGAATGGCCTCAACACATAGTTTTAAAAATGTGCAGACTTGTAATACTGTAATGCAACTTATCCTGACAAGCTCCATAAGGACAAGGGCTTTTTATCTTGCCCCACCTTGACTCACCTGTTCATGTAACTATAGTATTGTTTGTCAGTGATGTGTAGAGAGCACACTGTCTCTAATTACATGGCTAAAAATTTTGAAAAAACACACAAAACATTCTGTGCTACATCTTATGTAGCTGTGTTCAAATTCATTAGAACATCTGAAGCTCAGCTGGTACAGGACCAAGCTAGGAAATATATGTGATAAATTGCAAATGGTATTGGAAATGGAAATATCCTCAAAGCCATTACATTATTAGTGACCTAAACCAGGACAGCTCATGACACTGGCTGGACTGAGAGCCAAGATGGGCAGACAAGGCTTCCACCTGCATGTTCCTCAGAGGGACTAAAAAAACCTTTAAAGACTTGTCGTATGCCTCCTGCTTTTGTCTGTAAAGGGAGAATATATGATCTTAGAGATGGATCACATAAAAATGAAGAGGTGTTTCCAAACAATTTCCCAGCCACTCAGTGTGAAGTTACTTGCAAGGTACATTTAATACCATATTCTCACAAAGCATTTATGTGGTCAGGACACCTAATTATCTTAGCAGGAGTCTCTGAAAGTCCCATCTTGAAGTTCTTGGCTTTGCAGTGTTTTAACTTAAGTGTTTCCATCTAATACTATAGGAAGCTGAACACATCAAATTGGAATAATTTTTGTATTAATTTTAAGAAGAGCACGGTTGTCATATAAATAAATGAAAGCAAGCACAGCATAATTTATGTCTGTTAAAAATGTAAGACTGAGCCCAATATACTAAATATAGATTTAGCTAAATTAATAAAAACCTTATCTTAAAATAATAGAAGACATCTCCTTAATCCATGTTCTCTGTGCCATCTAATTATAAAACCTAAACATATTAAAATTGAATTTCTAAACCAGTGGTAAATCACTAAAACCTATAATACAACCATATTTATGCTCCAAGTGTAAGCCCAGTTATTTTTAAAATTAACATATCCTTATTATATTTCTTAAAAATATCACAATCAGCTTTTTATTACTTAAAAATTACTTAAGAACCTCAGATCTTTGATTTTATTTTGAGTTGATAGTTACAGCAGTAAGAGATCACTCAGCTCAGTTATTAGTTTTCAGGCTTTATATATATGTTGATGTTATTGTTAGACATTTGCTTCATCAAAATGAAAGCAAAAAGTCATAGATGCGTGACTTCTGTGTTTTCTTAAAAAGTATCACTGTTTAAAAAAAATCCTTCCTTCTATATGAAACACTTATCAACTGTTCACACTAAGTATATAAAAAGCATCCAAAGACATAAGATAAAAAAAAAAATCTGACAAAAAGAGCAATTAGTGAAAACAAAAAATTATTTTCACAAAAATCCTGATTTCCTTGTTATCTACCAGTTTTACCACTCACAATTAAATACTTGAGTTGCAAAAACATGAAGTTAGTGTAACAAAGGGAAGTCATCTGGGGATTCCAGTAAAATTGAACTAGAAAGCTGTGAATTTCAGATAGATTTGGACTTACTATTTTTTAAATGTGAGCATAATTACTTTAGTAAAAAGACTACTGTAAAAATGAATAATATGTAGTCATTTCAGAGATTTTTATAGAAATAAGACAAAAACATAGAAAATTAATTATTAATATTTATAAATAAAAGTCCACTAAAACCAATTGTTTATAAATAGAACACTAACACATTTATTTCATTAAATATATGTCTAAATACATGAACTTAGCATAATATGCAGGATGATATAGCTATATTTGGTACACAGCTGCATCAAGGCTTTAGAATATTTGAGTCTAAGGTTGCTAGGCATGATATGTCAAATATCAAAGATTTAAAAATTACTTAAGATAATAAACAATCTTTTTGCAGGTCATGAGTTTCCCTTACTGTGTTGTTAATGTAAAAGCTACTGTGAAAGGTAAAACACATCACAGAAGGGTCTGGTGCCCTTTACTGACCTTCCAGTTGAGACCTGACAGCTGTAAAACTTTTTGGGATGCTCTATCTGAAGCACAGGATCAGAAAGACAAATGGGCAGCATCTGTTTTTAAGAAGTCTTAAAAGACAAGAAATCAGGGATAGGGCATGGTGGAAACTGAGTATTAAACACGTTTATTGTTGCAGATCTCACCTCAGGTTGTTAGGGCACCCACCAAATAAATAATAATAAATAAATAACTTCTTTCCAGGGGAAGAGCCCCAGAAACCTCAGGTAATGTGCAAACACTAGACTGAAACTGAAAAATACCAGTCATGAGGAGACTTGGAAGCCTGATTAAACAAAATCACGTAAACATGCAAGGATGCACTTACTGACAGGCAAATAAACCTCTTTTTGTGTGTAAAAGATTAAGGTGACCCTGCCTCTGAAATTTCTATTGTATCTCCCTAGCTTGTCTACAACTGAAAGGGCTGAGTGATTTTTGAAATATTTGGACTATGACACATTAACTACCTTATATGCTATTAGCCCATAGCAGCAACTACAGTGTGAATACAGCAGGAGATGAAATCAGTGACTCACAGCTTTTCTTTGCTGATGTGCCAGGAATGTGTCCAGCCCTGTGTATCTCCCTGCAATCAAACGTGGCATTAAATAGCATTTTCTCCTTACTCCCAGACTACACTTCACATGAATCCTGGACAGCTTCTCTTTGTTGAGCAGCTCCACCCACTGATGCCCTCACTTTCCTGCACAAATGGATCCAAGCTGGGTCATGGATCTCAAGGTCTGCCAGACAAACATCCAGCTTTTCAAGCACTTTCTTCCTTTAACCACCTTAAAGCCTGGCCCTAGGAAAGGTCTTCTGCTAAGCTACCCAAAACAGTAGAGGAGACATGGCATTTTAAGCAACTTTTTGTGGTTTTTTCCTTTAAAAACTCCAGAAATACTTCTACAAGGACTTTTTGCGGTGGCAATACCATTTGTAGCACTCAGTGTCTTAAGCAGCAACCAAATGTATACTCAAGATGCTTTGCTTTAAAGCAGCTGCAAAGCAGCTATAAACAGAGTTGAAAAGTTGTGCTGAAGAGGAGTGATAGCTCTGCCTGTTGGAAAGAAGCAAGACTAGTAAGTGTTAAGTGGCCAGCTCCTCTAGGACAAAGAACAAGGATGACAGCTTCATTCTCTCAAGTGAGACTACCACATTCATGTTAAATTATGTAATACAGTGAATAAAAGGGAAAAGAAATTTTAGGATAGAATTTCTTCCTTACCTATGTGATACTAAATGCTCTGTCCATACAACATGTATAGGAACAGAGTGAGCTATGACAAAGATAATCTAGAATAAAGTATTGCCTTGATGTGTATTCAAAATAATTACTAAAGTCCTGTGTAGGTACCATGGACCACAAAACCATTAGTTCTGAAGCTAGATGCAATATAACCATACCTGTGAAGCCACCAGCTCCCACCTAAAGACCTCTCTCAGCCCTCAGCAAATGGGAATAATTGCAGTAAGACGAAACTCTTTTAGGGCACGGTGCTTTAAGGTCCAACCAGGTGTGCCAGCAGAGACTCACAAATAGTGCTCTGAGCCTACAGCCCTCAGAGCTGACTAGCCCGGATTGGTGCTGTTGCTGTTGCTCCAAGAGCGACCTCTCTGCTGGCTTGCTCAGGACTGAGCTGAGCCTGTGCTTCAGACCTCACCTTTTATTGGCCCCCTAATCCTGCTCATGCGCAGTTGGGGCCCGCCCTAATCAGGCACAGGTGGGCTTGACACAAGCTCATGCCCACTGCCTGGCAATTAGTGGCACCTGGTTGCCTCATTTCACTACAATATGTATCAAGGTGGGTTAAGTGTCTCATGCTCTTGTTCTCTTTATGCTGCCTCCACATTTGTCCAGACTGGAAAACAACTGGATTGCACCAGACCTATCCTTGGATCTGGGACAGAGGCCCTGGTGTATACAAGGAAGCAGCCGTGGTGCTCATGAACCACAAGTTTGGAAGGATGTTTATGTCCCACGGTACAGATTCAGCCACGGTAATCAAAGACATCCATGACTTTACTGTACATGCCAAGCTACCAAACCTACACAGTAACTCCTAAAACCTTAATACCACTACCCCTCTGCTTCCCAGTATTGTTATTAGCATGCACAGATTAAACTCTTCTGTTTTTCATAGAAAAAGATTTGAGACTTGCAGTTTTCCAACTTAACGTTTTAAAAAAAAAATGTTTTCGCAGTCATAAAAGAGGCTCAAATGCAAACAATTTTTTTCTCACAGTTCTCTGTTTGCACTAGACAGGTTTGATATATTCTAGCTGGTTTTTTAACACCACCTAAATAAATTGCTTCCTTTTTTTTTTTTTTATTTTTTGTGAATGGTCAGCACATTTTGGATTATTATGGAAGCATCATAGATTCTTACTCTTGCCTTCTGTTCTTCCCAAGGCATTATTTCTTGGCCACAGCCACAGACAGAGCTCTATGCAGTACAGCTGGTCTTTTGTTTATTTTTGAGAACAAATTCTAGGTAACAAATTTTGCATAAATTTGTCTGTGATTTTTGCTGTCTTTGAGAGCAAATGGTTAGGTTTCACCACATTTTTGGCTATGTAATTTTATTCTGAAGAGAGGGATTTAACACATTTTCCATTACTGTGTAGATATAATGCTGACTCTATCATGAAAACTGCAGTGTCAGAACCCCTATTTAGGGAGCAAAATGTCAAAATATCTCAAAATAGCAAGGTTTTGTGTGGCTGCAAATTTCACCATGGCTGGGAAGTGGAAGATAATATTGTTTAGATCAGCATAAAATTCAGTCTTCAGTACTCAGCCAGCCATACATAAAAATGAGGAGATATGCAAGCAAAAATGAGTATTTACTGGAATGAAGTCTGTAGCAACTACACAAACGCGTAGCTTGAAGTAGTGCTGACAGACATCTTTCTCTCAGGGCAACTTGCATTTACCCAGAGCTTTTCTGGCAAAAGGTGGAGTGTCTAAAAATCAGACATAGTGATTGGAAGAAAAGAATATATAACTTTCTAGTAGCAGCTTAGACAATGGTTTAAAAAACTATTGCAGAAACAGCCCACTGATGCTTTGGGATGAGTGTACACACACTGAGAAAGACACTTATTTAGAGTGGTTACCTTCAGGTGGGGTAAATGAATGATGCTGGTGCCTATTTATCCAGATAAGAGAAGAGGTAACTCAAACTGCAAACTAAATGAGATGCAATCCTTTTAAAAGAGGCACAGGTCTTTTTCTTACTGCCATAAGCATGATTCCAATGCCATTTGCTTTACTCGTCGATTTAGTTTGCATTTTTCTTTTAGTCCTTGGTTTGATGTGCCTGACAAATTTAAGTGAATTGACATTTTGACTACAGATTTTAAGTGTTTACTTTACCAAAGACTACAACATTTATGTTAAATGTTGCCACTCTCACTTTTTTCTTGGATTTGTACCAACTTTTTCAGTAAGTGGTCTAAAATCCTGTAGTGGCTCCATTGCACAACTTGTTCTCACAGAGATTGTGATCTTCACACAGTCATATTTTTTTGCCTAATACTAGGCTGCCATCTGTTGACCAAATTAGCAGTTGTAGTACTAAGATAAGACAATCAATTACATAAAAAATAATTATCTTCAAAAGTCTTTGTAAGTTTAAATCTCAATTTTTAATTTTCTTTCTATCTGTATTCTTTAAAAAAAATTAATGTTTATCTTTAATTATTTAAAGAAAACAGTATTAGATCTTTTCCATTCATAGAACAGAGAAGTCTTCAAAGGAGACTCTACAGGCTAAAATAAACTGGAAATACTTTGGGAAGTAAATTGTAAGAGAAACATACTGTATGGACAGAATTGCCTGTCTTGCAATAATGTTACATTTTTCATCTTCAAAAAGTGTCCAAAGGGATCAAGATAATATTTCTGCAGAAAAAAATGAAAACAAAAAGGGGTCAAAGTGTTTACTACGTGATTCATTATTCATGTTTTTTTGGATCACTTTCAGTTTAAATTTGAAGTACAGATGAAAAAGTAACATGTTCGCATAGGGTAGTATTTCAGCTGGATTTAAAAGGGTAAAAGAGTTACTTTTATCAGTATGTATAGGCAAGAAGTTCTTCATGCCTGCTTTACTCAGCATCTGAAAAGTATATATAACTCTAAATGACAGTATGTATAAAACAGAGCATGTATTACATTTTTTTGCCTCAGAGGAGATTTGTAAGATTAACTTCATAACTACCGGAATGGCTTAAAGAAATTCTGATTGTGAGCAGCATGTATGAAAAAGGAGTCATTAGAAAAAAGTACATTTGAAACAAAATATTTTCAAGAATTGGTACATGGAAGTCTATTTCATAAAAGAAACAAACATTAAAAAACTCTATTTTGATATATGTTTTTTTAAATACATAAAAATAAGGATGGGTTTACTCTATTAATATTAATAAATGAGAATAATTTATAGTTAGACAGGAAAACAGAACCTAAATCAAATCAATGGTTCAAACACTGCATTACAGTGCTGACTTCAAGAATTTACATAGGTATGAAGATTTCCTACAGTCTCTAGTGACTCACCTTTGAATCATCCAGTTCCAGCTTTTTCAGAGACTTTCTAGCATAATCTACGAAAGAGGATGATTTGGAGAATGTTTTTCCAACATGATGATCACTAAAAAACAGCATCAAGGTGCAGGCTTGTACATATCCATCAACAGAAATTTACACATTTTCATAAATTTTTAACTCAAGAGGAATAAATCAGCTACTACTGCCAAGTTTGTAACAATTTACCTTTCCTTAGCTTTTACTTACAACAAGCAGTTAATATTTGGAAGAAATTTCTAGATACAGCAATTGTACAATTGTACTATGGTTATAGTAGAGTTATTATTTTACTTGAGTGTAATGCTTCTTTTAAATTTCTCCCTAATAGATACTTCATTCTATACATTTATAATACTTTTATGATACTTCTATAATTTACTATAATGCTGTTGTAATTTATTTACCATCAACCACTGGAGTGAGCAAATGCCAAGCTGGAGTAAAATTTCACTTTCACTTGTTACCTAGTGCTCTTATCCTCACTATTTTTATTTCACTGATGCCAGAATTTTCTCCTGTTTACAACTCAATGGCCTAGTTTTGAAGCCAGACAAAATATGGGTTGTTGAAAAAAAAAACCAACCCCACACCAAACACAGCCATCTTAAAACAGTGCATGAAAACTTACAGGAAGACTGAATCCTAACAGGCCACTTATATCTGTTCTCTGTGTTTGAAATATCTTGAAGAAACAACATGCAAAGTTTTTGTTAGTCTGAATTTGCTTTCTTGACTGTGTTTCAATACAATTCCACTTCCAGCTGTGCAGTGCACGAGTTACATTTTCAGCTACAGTAGCTGTGAGCATTCAATTACTTAAGAGGAAACAGCCTTTGTGAAATACTAAATAGAAATACCTTTAAATATTTCCTTCATCTTTATTCTGAGTAAAACATCCTTCTCCTTATTTAAGGATCAGGATTAACATCAACAGAGGTCAACAGAGTGACTTCACTCAGTGGTTGTTCTAATGCTGTTTAGCTGGCAGGAATCTTCACCCACTGAGATCCATTTTTATGGAAAGAATGAATTTTTGTTGTCATCTTTAATATTCACATGCCCCTAAACATTTGAGCTGATGCAGTCTAAAAATCAGTTAATGATGCTGTCATATCATTCTGTGCAAGATGAGTATCTGCCCTCCTAAGGACAAGTTACAGGGGGAAAGATATTCCCTGGATCTGGCTGGGATGAAACCAACTTCCCAGAAGCCCATATAGTGATGTGCTTCAGATTTGTGACTTCAAACAGTGCTGATAACACACTGATGTCTCAGCTGTTAGGGACTGCACAACCTCGAGGACTTCTCTGTTTCTCCCTCTGTCCCCCAGGGAGTAGTCTGGGGACACACAAGAAGTGTGGAAGTACATGGACAGGAAAGATGACAGACCATAGGGATATGCCATGCCATATAACATCATGCTCAGCAATAAAACTGGAATGGGGGAAGCTACTGTTTGTTTTTTTTCCAAAAGTATAACCTTAATTACTCCCTCCAAACTATACTGTCTTAAACAAATGAAACATGTTATAATCGATGTCATTTTTTTCTTTTATCTATAATTTTAGCCATGATTTTATGTGTGACATTTTATGTGACTTTAAAACAAACATCCATTCCTTCTCTCAGGAGTTTTACCTTCTGAAGGGCAAGCTGTCTGGCTCCACATTTAGCAAAAGATTTGGGGGTATCTGCATTAGCATTTATTTTAGATGAGGGATATGCATCTGAAATGAATTTTCTAGTCTTCCTCACTTCCCATGAAGTTTACACCATGGAATAGGTCAGAATGCAAAAAATAGGTTATTTTCAAGTGAAGTTAAACTGGAAAGTGTGCTTTTGGATGTGCTCTAAGTGCTAAAGGGCATATAACTCACAGAAATAGATGAAATCTAATCCAACTACAACTCCAGAAAACAAGTATAGTGCATATGTCAGGTCCTCAGCACCAGCTCTTCAAATTCCATCCTACAAGGGTACAGTACTTGCTACCATAGGCACAGGCAGTAAGTGGCTCTTTTACAGTCATGCTGGCCACAGGACTTTCGGCAGCTTTTCTCAGGACAAACTGAAATGTCTAATTGTCTTCTGTAGTATTAAAGCTTCCAGGACCTCTACGTAACAGGGTAACCCAATACTGGTTTGACTTTTTAATGAATTTGCAATCATTTCTCTGGTGAAGATACGTTTTGTCCATATACTGGTACTAAAGAGGACCTATTTCAGCTATGAGTAAAGGAAAGGCAATGGATTTGCAATGTGGATGAAAGAAGTTATCTTGCTTTTTAGTACCACTATGTATATGCAGTCTGATGAGACTGATTCTTACACCATTCTGCTTTATAACAGATACATTCTCTATAAAATAGGAATCAGAGCTTTGGTTTAATTCTGTGAATTCGGTGTCCTACCTTTTGGTAACACCATAGATTTCTTCTATAATAACCTGAAGAACAGCTCGATAAAACAATGATTCTGTAGGCAGCTGCAAAGAATTTCACAAGAGCAAGGATTTAAAATTGGCAATGAAATTAAGAACAGAGCAGCAAAACAAGTATTGGCTATATTAACTACTTATTGGCTTGTGCTCTTTACAATCAGTTGTAACAGGTTTAAGAGGGCAATTTACTAATGTTTTTGCAACCACTTATAATTAGTTTTTTGTGTCAGATGCTAACATAACCATGAATGCAAGAAAAAACCCCAAGAAATCAAAACTCTAATGTAGAAGCTTCAAGGTTGGCAAAGGAAAAAAGAACAGAGAAGAGAACCATACCGATTGTGATCCAAAATCTACTATGCAAAGTAAATATAACAATCTACCTAACCTGTTTTAAAGACAAAAGGAGTAACTCCCCAGCTGAATCATCATACACTGTGGTCTGAATCATGCAGAAAGAGGATACACTGAAAACTGGTAACTTTGTGTATGAAAGATGTTTGCATAAGAACAGTTAATACTTGACAAAAATTTGTGGCAAGAAGCACTTCTAGTAAAGACCACTAAAGTTAGTGAGCTTACACATGGTAACTCAGCCTTGCCTTTTAAATGTTGACCATCCAAAAGGATAACTTGCACAACAGTAATTCAGAGTATTCACAGGGCAAAAAATATAGAGAGATGAGAGTGATGATGTTTCTTACAGGTTCAAGCTTTTGTCATAACAATTTCTATTTTTACAAGAGTTGGTAAAGAGTGATCCAAACCAGGCATATCAGAAGGACATTTGAACTGAATTTATGTGTTAGCTGAAAGATAGGAAAAGAAGTTAAAATAGGTACTTTAATGTCTCTAAATTTTAAGCTGAGCCTTTTTTCCTGACTCATAATTGTAAAAAGAAAACATTCACTAAGTACAATCACATCAATAAAAATGTGATTTCATGATGACATATGCTATCTATCAGGATTTGATACAGTTTATGTTAGTACTTGAGATTCGAGAAATGCACAAGTTCAATAAAAGGTCATGGATTAAGAGCATTCAAGGGGGAAAAACACTTTATATCTTAGAATGGCTAAAATAAACAATATTACTTACCATTTGGCCAACTGCAACTCGCTCCAAAGCCTTTAAGAGAGAAGGAATTAAATTGCTGGTATGTTTATTCTTTATCAGAACATTTTATAAACACATTGTTTAAAAGTCATAGGAGATTAAATTTTACAGGATTAATGGTGTGACATAACACGAACTTGCACACTTTAAAGTGTTAATACCTTTAGGGACCCATAATCAGCTCACTCCTGTTATTTTGGTTTATTTATAGGAGAAGCAATGACAACCATCTTTACAGAAACAGACACATGCAAAAGTTGTTTGCTTTTTTTAGTATTGTAAAAATATTTCAGAGGACTACTTCCTGTGACAGCACTAAAAAGAAATTTTCTTGAGTCTGTTCCTACCAAAATACAAATAATTGACTTTACATACTTAACTATTTTAAAATAAATATAACTTCAATGTCCAATATCTTTGATTACTTTCACTCCCTCGTGTTCAGATATATTGAACTTCCATATATAAAGTTAGTTAGAATAAAAAATTCAGAGGGACTGCAGTTCAAAAGTCTGTGCATTATCTTTCACTAGATTCTTCACACCATAAAACCTGATGCAGGTGTAAAAACACTTGATTTTTTATGATCCACAGGGACAAAACCTAACAAAGAATTACAAGCGTAGAATATTTTTCCACAGTTGAAAAGATAATGTGCCTATAAAAATTTCAACCAAATATTAAAGATTGTAGTAGAACTGAAGACAAAACTTTAGTACATTATCTGACACTACAACAAACCAGACAACAAACCAAAAATGCCTCATCATTAATAGGTCATTGTCAACTTTAGTCCCCAAACTGCATTACAGTAAGTAAGACTGAATCACCCACTTTTCTTTCTCCTAACTTTAGAACTGATCTTGTCTTTCAGATTTTTCTTCAGACATAGACCAAGTAGTTGGACTTTCTCCATTGATGGCTTTGACTGACTCTCAGGTCACAGCTTCTGCTGTGTAAGCAATAGCTCTCATACCACCATATACCTGCTGCTGCTTAGAAGATGGATGTGGGTTCCAAATATGTATTGTAAGGTTCTTAAAACAAAATTCTTGTCCAGAATTCTTGTCTTCGACCCTTGGCATATTAACATAAGCAATACTGCCGAACATCATTAGTTAGATTTAGTTTAACAACATTAGACTTAGTTTTTCCAAGCCAGCCACTATGCTTAGGAAGATGTGTGCCTCGCTGCACTCCACTGCCTCCCTTGTACCTCCTAGAAGGGAAATCCCAGTCATGAAAAACACACAGAAAGAATTACAAACGTAACAGCAGTAGAAGTATCTAGTGACACAGGAGAACTCTTTGCCTTTCATGAATGTTTAAACAAAAAAAAGTTTTTAACTGCCAAATTTCTGTGATTTCTGAGAAATCTAAAAAAGATATTAAAGGCATGATCAGTAGACTCTTGGGAGTCATTTCGTTACAAAATTTATCTTCCTACCATTGCTGAAAAACAGCCTGATCTTTTCCTTTCCAAAAGAAATGAAATGGGAAAGGAAATAGCTAATGTGTCAGATGAGGAAGAATTGGCACTGACAAGAACAAGAGAAAAGGAAAATCCTTTTAGAAAGCACTTTTTGTGCTAAGTTTTACAGCAATATCTCTAAAAGGAACAATTTTTTTCATACACCTTGCCAGGTGTGACACATGTAAGCCTCACAAATACTAAACAACTGCCCTCCTCTCTCCTGATAGCATCTTAGTTCTTGTTTACATAATCTCAATACATTAGCCTATACTGTGGCTTTAGTCCACACTGTTCACAGTAACAGAGGTACAGAGCCAGCAGCAGAGGCTAGCCAGAACCTGATGTATTCATCTTGGTACCAGAGATTAAACATTAATAGAGGAAAGGAATAGTGGTCTTCTAACTGAAACAGTGGTTTGAATTTTTAGTACATGTGTGTTTTTTCAAATTAGACAACAGTTCATCATCCTGTCTTGATGGGGCTAGGTCTTTAAAAGCACTTTATCTCTTGGTGCAATGTTAAAAAGATGTTTCCAGTCTCTTAAGCCACATGGATTTTAATGCTCTTCCAGTTATTGGAACAAGAAGGTTTGTTTAGGTTTTAAATAGTCAGAACATTCAATATTATGAATCATTAAGGCGTTGGGGGAGTTACTGATTGCAATCCTTCTACAATTGCCTTGTTCCCCTCTAAATCCTTGGCCAGGAACTATTACCCTGAGGAGTTACCTTGTTTAGGTTTCGACAAACGTTTGGCCTTTCTGTCCACTCTTAAAATACATTTCTGTCAATACTTATTTTTTCATGCCTTCAGCAAGTATAAAATATATAAAGGTGGAGGTCATTACTAATTTTTTTAGATATAATTCATCATGCTTACAACATTAATGATGTTATTCTGTAGAGTTTTGGATGAAAGTCATCACTCTAGGATTAGAGGCCAAAAACAATGAATTCTGTAACATCTGGATAAAGCTCTCAGTAGGAAAAAGAAAAGAAGGGGAATCATACCAAGCATGCTGACATTCTAGCATTGCGACCACAGCACCAGCCCTTGTCCTTCAAGTACTGACACATGGGAAATCCCCACATTTCCTCTGGGCAAGCTGCAAAATGAAGAAAAAAAAACTTAGGCATAACTTGCATTGTCTATTTTTCTCTTACTTACAGAATACACAATGGATTGAGCAAGCTAAGCAGTAGTTAATGGTAGATGAAGCACTTACCTGCTCTAGTCCAGTACCAAAAACGGTGGCTGTGTTCCCTGTAACAAATGTTTTTGGTTTATACTGAATTTCTGGTAATTTTACATTTTCCAAAACAATTTAAAATTTGTGTCTTTTATGAAACTCCACAGAAAAAAAAAACATTCCAAGGGGCAACAGTAAAGTTGAGAAATGCTCATGGCACCTAATGCCATGCCTTGAGTCACAAGATGTAAGCTGGGCAGTCATTCAATGTAGCAGGACTTTGTATCACTATTCATTGGGTCCTTCTACCAGAAATATCTTTTAAACATCACACAGAACAACGTGTATTTGTTTGCTTCAGTTCTGAAGGCCCATGTTTTGCTGTGTGGCGTAATACTTGTTTTCCAGAAAAGAGCAGCTGGGAAGGCTCTTGCTGTTTCTTCATAGCACCAAGATGCATTTCCTTCACAATCTGTGCTCAGTTTGTTTCAGTATCATTAATATTTTTAATAAAAACACAATTTTTCATGTTTAATACTCATGCCAATGTGGGAAAACTAAAGCATAGGGATTACTTCATAGATGTGCATAACAGTGAGTTTTAAATGCAGACAAATCCTACAAAGTTTTGAATTTTCTTTAGTGCATCTGTCAGCTATTTTTTAGAATGCTAAATAAGAAATACTACTTTCTTGGAAAAAAACCAAATTGGCCAGGATCCTGGCTTTTTAGCACAGAAAGATGACTTGGGCATATTTAAAGATAAATCAATGTAATGGGGTTAAAAAAAGGACAGCAGAGCTACAACTCTTGAAATTTACTTGAAGTATGATATACATACGCGTAAGTAGAATTCATTTCATGGGAGTTAAGCAAAGAAAAAGGGATATAGTAAACTATAAATGATACAACCCTCTTCCCCACAGCAAAACCCCTCGGTTTTCTAGCAGCAGTTCCCAATCTTTGATGATCTCTAGAGAGAAACAGCAAGCAGGTAATCTGCAGGCAATCTCACAGTCTGATTTCCTTTTACCCCTGAATAATGTCAGGGGCTCTTAAGGAATGAATGCTGGTTTGAGGACCACGACCTAAGAACAGGAGGTTAATTCTGGAAAATTACCAAACCAAGAAAGAAAAATCCTTTAGATACAAGGATAAAATTTGGCAATACTAGGAATCTAGGAAGATTTTGTAAGTGCCTCTTGTCAAAATATAAAACATTAACTTACCTTCAACTGTAATTCCATACGTGGAATAAACCTGAGTATTTCTACTACAGGGATGGTAGTAAGAACTTAATCAATGTATTTTTTGCAAAAAGAAACAATGACTGCTATGGTTCCCATTGTATAATTCATATTAGTAAGTCTTTCTAACTCATATGTTAAAATATTTCAAAATAAAATTTACAGACTGAGGTAGAAAGATGAAATAATACATCTTTTCAAGTTTACCTTATAATTTACAACCCTGTCCCTAGCCAAACTAATAATCCAAGAGTTAGTTGCTACCAACTGAGCTACATTCCCAATATTAGAGCACTATGCTCATGCAGAATTCTGAATAACTTATGAATGCTTTAAAAAAGGTAATAAGGCAAAGCACCATCTTTATTTAAATTACTGACACCAAAACCAGGAAAAAACCAGAGGGAAGCAAATGCTCTTTCATTTTTTGTGTGTATATCCAAAGTTGACTACATATCTACACTATTGTCTTGAGTTCTATTTGTTTTCCCATATCCAGCCCATTCTCAAGAACACTGTTGGTTAAAAACAATTGTACAATTGGATATATTGCTATAAGGTTCATATATTTATCAGCTACATTTTAAAACACTGCAAATGGTTAATGCCTGCAACTATTTTCAGATATAGTTAATATTAGATAGCTCACTAATTACCATATTGTGCTTCTTTCTGACAAAACAGCAGCTGTTTTAAATGATATCAATCTCCAAAAACTTTCAGGCAACATCTTAAGTATGAGTACCCTATGGAAGATTTCACAGCCATCAGCACAAGTGTGCAACAGCACATGAAACAACTGTATTATAATTCAATACAGAGAAGCCAATCAGACAGAATTCTTTCCAGGAAGAAAGAAATTTGAAGGCATTTGAATAAGGTAACAAAAAAGTTAAAAACATGGGGAATTCTAGGTAACCTTTTAATGAACTGAAATGAAATTATGTATTCTATGTAGAAGATTGTAGATATATGACTTTACCTCTCAGCTAACCTTTAAAAAAACACATTTAGTAAAATGAATTGCTGCAACTACTACACCAAAACTGGAAAACAAAACAAAAAGTAATTCTGTTATGGTTTAGATCAAAATCTACAAACTGTGGTGGAAGAGAGGAAGGGAACAGAGGAAACAGAATAAAAGCAGTGTCAGGAACAACATGAGAAGTTGTATCCTTATTCAGCTTCCTTAGAAACCTACGTAGGTAAAATATTGACTTCAGTAGTTTGAAGATGTTTTTCACTGTCCCCATAAATCAGATACATTTGGTCAAAGTGAGGAAGCATTCTCACCAAAATCACTCCAGTATACACATCAGAGTAAGACAGAGTAAATTACACAAAAACATATAATGCTGAATAAAACAGAAAAGAACAGTTCCAACTCTTAGCCACAGAAACAATTACTATTACTTTGCCCTCACTGAGATTAGTAACAGCTTAGTTTCATGGAGGAGTTAAACAAGAGTTTAAACAAAGGAATCTTTTTCTTACTATTCTTTTTCAAGATTAAATTATATTTTTCTGAAAGCTGTAGTATCTTCTTTCCTATAAAAGGACTTTAATAGGAACTTTCCAAATTTTCATCCCTTTTTTTCCAATTACTATTTTTTTCATGTCTTCTGAAAATAGAGACTTTGTAGACCTTAAAATACAGGTGAGAGAATTCTTCTAAATATTCATATACTTTAAGCAATCTCTCAATAGATTTATTAACTCTTCTTATGATCACAGGGATGTTTCATGACTGATTAAACCCAGCAGCTCATTTCTTATTCTAAGAGGCAGAAATGTTACATGGAGAAGCTGTTTTGACTTAAGGTTAGTATATACTTGAAAACTCTTGCAGGAGACTGACATTTTGGGAAAGGCACACAAATACATCTAGATGCCTGCCACAACTGAAAAATATTAATAGAATTTTTCACTCTCTGCTGTCTAGCAAAGGAGAATACAAAGCCTCGGGGTCTGTACTGGTAAAATTTTTATTTGAGTAAATGTAAAGTCTCATACTTCATCATCAACCAAACAGGACTAAACATAAAGTATGTTGGATTACCTTTCAACTTCTGGGAAACCAAAACTACTGCTGCTTTTTAATATGTTGGCAATTTCTTATTCCTTAACTTACTCCTGGAAGTAATTTGTTATTTCCTGTTCTCTAATTTTTTAGACCTTTTTGTAAGACCTTCAGTAAATTGCTCTTAAGTTTTATAGAGGAATTGGACTTCCTCTTTGTGTACTTTTTGTAATACTGCAGTAGTAGTACCACATACCATTTGGAACATGTGTACTATTTTGAACTTTGCAAAGGATTTTCCCCCTTTCCATTTAACTTCCAAATGAAAAACTGGCAATACACATGAACATCTGGTACACTGAAAATACTGTCATGAGTAGCAAGAATTTATAAATCACAAAAAATATATTATAAATGTATAATTAGATCATCTGCAGCTTTTCTCATTATTTAATTCTGTCTGGATACAGAGAAAACCTTCAGGCAAATGTTAATGTTTTCACCATCTTGTTCACAGATCCATTAAGACTCCTACTGTCTCAGCAGTGTTTCAAAGATTTTTTAAAAATTTGTTTAAATAACAAAACAATTAAGCACAGCTAGGGAACAGGATTTTAAAAATAGACATTACTGAATGCTTTTTATTTATGCTTCATTTTTTTTATAGTTATAGGAAAACTGACTAGAAGTAACTTCTATTGAAAACTATTTGCTAAATTCATCCTGGCAAAACCTAAATTTTGTCATGAAACAACACCTGAGTGGGTTACTGGATAATTTATGAAAATAAAAATAAATAAAAAATCCGGGTGTTGTTTTATTTTTGTGGTACAATATAGTTGATTCTAATGTCTGTTTTGCCCATATGCTCTTTGAAAACAAAGTAACACAAATTATTAAAAATGACAAAATACTATATGAAATAGAGGATTCTGATGTTCTTCAAATGCATTTTACACTTCCATTCTATTTTTAAGATTTTTTAAGATTTAAAGATTTTCTAGTCCATATCTAATGACAAAAGAATAGACTTGTTTTCTAGTACTGAAGTTCATCAGACTGTAAATAGCACGCAGCAAAGAGAAGGCAGCAATATGCTTTTAGTTCACAGGCTGAAGTTCCCACTCTATTTATTATTTAGTTCCTAAATTTCACCTTAAGCAAGTCATTATTAAAATGTTGTGAAACAGCAGTTTGTCTCAGCATGAGAACATAGCTTCAAGAGGAAGAGAGCTTATTCTTAATTTAGTACAGTTACTCTGATTGTACACCCACAACTAGTGCTGGGTGAAACCACTCCCAGGATAATTTTTAGTGACAGATATCTTAAAATTCCTTTAAAAATTACCATTAAGACTGAACTCAGTTCCTGTATTGAATTTGATCTATCACTGCCATTTATTTTAATACAGAAATGGCTTATTTGTTTGAAATTATAATATTCCATATTATAATTTATTTCTTTGCTATTTTAAACCCATGCTGACTGGGCCTGATCCCTTGGCTATACTCTATATGACTTGTGATGGCATTCAATATCATCTGCTCCATGACCTTCCCTGATACCGAGGTCAGACTGTAGGTCTGTAGCTTCCCGGATCCTCCTTTCTGCCTTTCTTGGGGCTGGGTGTTACATTTGCAACCCTCCAATCCATTCGGACCTCCCCAGTTATTCAGGATTTCAAGTAAATAATGGAAAGTGGCCCCTCTACTCCAGTGTATGATTTGGATATTTATTGTGGTAATCCCCACTGATTCATGGAGATGTTTTCTGAAGGTTTTTTGGTTTTCTTTTTTTCATTTTCTTGGTTTCAAAGCATGAGAAACCTGGAGGTCAGGCACTTATTAATTAACTTCAGTTGCATTTTTGTGCTTTAAATCCAGTGCACTTGAGTGTCTCTGATCTCCTTCTGTGATAATGAAAGAAAAAGAAAAACAAAGATGAAAAACAAGAAACGCAAGGCTTTATGAAGTCTCTATTTTGAAGCACTTCTGGGCAGCTAGAGAATTCTCTAGGCAAAAATAAAAAGAGTGCCAATTTTACAGAAAAAAACCCCAACTGACTGAAGATCAGACACAGCTGTCAGTGTGAGGTAATTGTGCAAGAACTTCCAAGCACACTGAAAAATCTCTGTAGTAATCCTATACTTGTCGGCCAAAAATGTTTTGGGATTCTTGTCAAAAACATGGAGATAAGGGCAAGATTACATTGCACCTAAAACTTTTACATGGCTGAATCTGCAAGGCTGGCACTAAAATCTGCTCTTCACCTAATTAATTCAAACAGCAATACCTGAGATGTAACCACCACAGAAATCACATCCTTGCTTGGGTAGTTCCTCACATACTGATGATCAAACTAATTTAAAAAAAGGCTATAATAACTAGGACTAAAGAATTTCCTTTCCCTGCATTACTAATTATTCTCTGCCCCACCATTCCTATTTCACTATTTGAAGTTGACAGAAAATCAATGCATCCTTAAAAGTGTATGCTAAATGGTGTGATTGCACCTTCACCTGTTATCTGAAGAACCCTGGGAGGATCTTCCCCTATCTAACTAGAACCTTCCTTCCTCCAAAGAATATAGCCAGCATTCATTCCTGGAAGTGTGAAACTAAAACAAGCCGCGCAGATTTGAGAACTGTACATGGCATAGTAAATATAAATCCATCTACTTTCTTCTCTTTATCTTTTATCTTTTTCTTTTTTTTCTTAGTTAATCAGTTTCTCTAAAAATATTCTTTTTAAAATATTAGTAAAGAGATATTACAGAATCACAGAATCAACTGGGTTGGAAAGGACCTCTGAGATCATCAAGTCCAGCCTATGACCTAACACCAACACATCAGCTGTACCATGGCACTGAGTGCCACATCCAGTCTCTACTTAAACACCTCCAGGGATGGTGACTCTACCACCTCCCTGGGCAGCCCATTCCAATTCCTGATCACCCTTTCCATGAGGAAGTGCTTCCTGATATCCAATCTAAACCTTCCCTGGGGCAGCTTCAGGCTGGAGGAAGAGCCCGACCCTCACCTGACTACAACCTTCCTTCAGGGAGTTGTAGAGAGTGACAGAGCACCCCCTGAGTCTCCTCTTCTCCAGCCTAAACACCCCCAGCTCCTTCGGCCTCTCCTTATAAATCGTTCCCCCTAGTCCCCTCACCAGCCTCATTGCTCTCCTCTTGGCCCATTCCAACAACTCAGGGTCCTTCTCGAAGTGAGGGGCCCAGAACTGTACAGAGGACTCAAGGTGAGGCCTCACCAGGGCAGAGTACAGGGGTAGAATTACATCCCTAGTCCTGCTGGCCACACAGTTCCTGATACAAGCCAGGATTCCTGATACCTTCCGGGCCACCTGGGCATGCTGCTGGCTCATGTTCTACCAGGCCACTCTCCAGCCACTCTTCCCCCAGTCTGCAGCACTACATGGAGTTCTGCTACATGGGCAAAGTGTAGTACTTGGCACTTGGTCTTGCTGAACCTCATACCACGGCTCATCGACCAATCTGTCAAGGTTCCTCTGCAGTATCTTCCTACCCTCTTGCAGATCAACCACTTCCCTCCCCCCCAGTTTGGTGTCATCTGTGAATTTTCTAAGGGAAAACTCAATCCCCTCATCCAGGTTGTCAATAAAGATATTGAACAGGACTGGGCCCAGTACTGATCCCTGGGGGACCCCGCTGATAACTGGATGTCAACCGGATGCAGAACCATCCACCACTCTGGTGCCTGTCATCCAGACAGTTTTTAACACAGCAAAGGGTGCATCCATCCAAGCCATGGGCTTTCAGCTTTTCCAGGAGAATGCTGTGGGAAACCGTGTCAAAGGCTTTGCTGAAGTCCAGACAGACTATATCCACAGCCTTCCTCTCATCCACTAGGTGGGCCACCCAGTCATAGAAGTATTTTTACTATCTATTACTCCGAACTCATTAAACATGATTTACGATAGAAACATATTACTGAAAACTAAAAGGAAACTTAGATGGGCAACACCAAACTAAAGGTGAATAACTGGTTACTGACAGTTTTATGTCAGTGCTGGAATTTCAGGAGGGGCCACAGTAAGGTAGAGAGGAAGCCCCATTCTTCTCAACTCATTACTACTTAGAAGGCCCTGAATGACTTAGAATTTAGAGAAAGCAGAGAAGCAGAGTGAGGATGGAGAGTACAAGCTCAGGTTCAAAAGCAGTTCACAGAGGAGGAAGTTTGGTCTCCCAGAAGAAAACAGGGACTACCAACAAACCCAGGGACTGCCATAAAGGTTGAGGTTAGTAGCCCTGACAGGAAATTAAAATTTTTTGCTAACTATGTATTTAAATCTTGCTTTTTAGACCTGTTAGCTAATTCTAGGAAGTCAGCACTAGTCATATTAAAAATCAACAACAGAAACATGCAAATCCAAATCAAAACACGCAGGGAATAAGAAATAATTATATATATATATACTGTATTAAATACTATTCCATTCCACTTTGATGACTCAAAAGACAGTAGTCATTTTCCAAAAGCACAAACCAAAATATTTACTATTACAAAGAACGTTATATTCTGGTACTCAAGCTAAACATAACATAAAAAACTTTGTACTTTTGCAATGTGGTAATCACAGATATATTAACTGCAAATAAAAATCACCCCTAATTTTAAAGTTAAATTTCTTGGGAAAAATCTCATATTTACTGGTAAATTTGGTAACTGTATAAAGTCTCTTTAATGCAAAAATAAAAATTAATTATAGGATATAAAATCCACAAACTGCCCACAACTTTTTAAACTTAAAAACGTATAAGCTAACAAAAGAGTATCTTTATATAAACTCTTCATACTGTGATCACATATTCTTCTCAGTTTTCTTATGTATAAAAATATTTTTTCTTAGATTGGACAAAGGAATGTCCTGCAGTTGCTTTTAATAAACTCCAAGGAAAAGGGAGATGAATTTCACTGTAGACTATTTAATACACTAGACTGGTCTATCTCCTTCAGTTAGAGAAAACTCCCACTGAAGCCAATTAACACCTTTTCATATTACCTGACATCTCTCAGAAAGATCAGTTAGCAAGGCGTGACATAAATTTTAAAAAGTAAAAAAATGTATAACCTAAATCAGACAAATCCCATTTGCAAAGTAGGTATAATATATGCATAGACACAATATGTAGCTTGTAGCTATCCGTATATATCTTTCAATTTAACCAGTAACATTAACAGAACTGTATTTTATACCTCCTACTTCTAATTCTCCTTATCCCACTCATTATTAGCTGGCAAACTTATGTTTTATGTTAGTGGAAATGGGTCTTCTGTAACAAATGTGAAATATGCCTATGTGAGAACAGTAAGATTGGATATACCATCATAGAATCATAGAATCATAGAAGTCTTCTGCATGGCAAACCCTGTGACATCCAATTTGATGTTAATACTCAAAAGTCACACAGTGTGACTGAAGGATTAGAATGAGTACAAACACATATTTATGTGGAATATATATTAAATGACTTCTCAGAAACTGTCTTTCAAGATGGGAAAAAGTTGTCTGAAGCTCTGTATTTGGAAATTGCCCTAGCTTTCAAAAGAAATCTTTGTCATTTCCCTATGCCAGTTTGAAAAATCTTTTGCATTTTTTTTTAATTGTCAAATAGTACACCCTCTTCTTTGGTATAAAAGGCACTTTATTGTGAAACAATACTTTCTGTTTCAAAAGAGGTAAACAGACAACTACTTGATACTACATTTCTTCAAAAGACTATTATTACATTCCTGCAGACGTTACTGAAGTAAGTGGGATATTGAACATGTGTACTTCATCATTTTCATGGTATTTTGTTTCCAGAGAATTCACATTGAGTCCTTAATGACTGCTGGAGAAAGAGGCATTAGTTCACATACCATAAGCTCTTTGCTCTTGATAAACAAAGGCTGTCACTATGCACGGACTCTGTTCTTACAAAAGTCAGGGAAGGAATTACCCTGTTCACACCAGCAGAAAATGTATGTTGACACTGTGCCTCAACAATGTTATAAATACAACCATCCAAACATCAGAGTAACCTTGCTTACCAAGGATTTATAGCTTTAATAATTCTTCTGATCTTAGTATAGGTAGTCTTTTTGCACTTGATCTCAATAAGAGCCATTATAAAAAAAAAAAAAAGTTTTCTTATTTCTCAATGATGTAATTTTTATTATGTCCTAAATATTCTGACCTAATTTCAGAATTTTTTAGGGTACTGCTCTGAATGTCCTTGAGAGAGCACAAGCTATTTAACTGTGTTCTGCATGGTAACCAAAGAAAAAGAGTTCTTAGCAGTAATGTAATTTTGGCAAGCAAACAAAACACTTTTCTTTCAATGGTTACAAAAGTAAGAAATAATTCTGTATATTCTTTAATAATTTGTGAAGACCTTGATTTTTCTTTACATTTAATTTCAATTCTCTACTTTCTCTGTGATAAAACTCTACAGGAGTGCTCAAGAAAGCACAGCATGGTAGAAAAGCTAAATGCAATTCTTAAGCCACAGTCCTCCTTCATATAAGGAACTCATTTAATGAAATATCTAAATTGAAGCACCCCTAGAAGAATCTTTAGAAAAACAGAAGTTGTAAACAGCAAAAAATTGCCAAGGCTATAAGGCACTCATTCAAAAACTGAAAAGAGGTTGAAATTGTCAAACTGCAATGTGAAACTTCTTGATTAAAACTCTTCAGTTGTAGATACCTGAAAAGCAGGTATGTAATATTCATGCTTATGAAGGGCTCAAGGGAAGGAAGGCTTATGGAACTTCCAAGCAGGAAGCCTCGCATTTATATGGAGAAAAAATATTTTAAAGAATAGAGTCCTTGGATATATGAGCAAATATAACATATTTGGGAAGAGCCAATGTGACTTTTTTGAAGAGAAGTCATATCTACAGACAGGAACATTTTTTTAAGGTTTCAAATTACACTTCGACAAGGAAGACAGAGTGCATTTCCAAATGGCATTCAAAAATACCATTAGAGAAACTATCAAAACACAGAACAAGATAAAAAGTATTTTTATGGGTAAGCAATTGACAGACACAAAGGATTGGAATAAAATACCATTTTTCACAGAGGACAGAGATCAACAGCAGAGACCTATGGAGAGTCGTGCTAAAACAGGTTGTGGGTCAAATGGTGATCAAATTCACAAATGGTCTGAAAAAGTTAATGGCAAGTTGGACAAAGTTTGCTGATGATCCCGTGGGTAACAAAAATTAGAATAATTTCTAATAAAAATCAGAGATGAAATGCCATATATAATTTGATGTAGATGAAAGGAATTCAAACTGGGAAAAATATTAACTTTAAATATCCAATGAATGGCTTTGAACTGAGAGCTGACAGTTGGATGAAAATATCATCCCACTATTAGGAAAAGGAAAAAACCCCAACAGTAATAATTATTAAGGAAAAAAAACCCCAAACAACCAGAAAGCACTATCATGCTGCTATACAAATCCATACTACACCTGTATATTGAATTCTGTGTTTGGATTTATTTTTCTAACCTTGGATAACAAGTAGTAACACCCAAAAAAGTGTAGATGAGAAACAGGACTGCCATGAAGTAAAGAATATTTTAATTACAGAAGTAAATAATACAAAAAAATTCAAGCTGTAAAACAGATAAAAGGGGAATGAAAATTCTGCAAAAAATTGAAGAGGGAGAGAATAAAGAAGATACTCAAAATCGAGAAACCTTTAATGTTAATGGACTGCATGATTTCCATGTGTCTGTTAGAGATACTGAAAGGCAGCTGTAGCTTTATTTTGTATCTTCACTGTATCATTAACAAGATATTATTTTATATATAAATGAATTAGCCTTCTTTCAAATACTGACACCACAGCTAGCAAAAAAACCAACCAACCAAACAAACAAAAAACCAAACAAAAAAGGCCTGAAAATGAGATATGATTAATACAGGCATTAAAACTATATTTTCAGGTCTAACAATGTAGCAGACAGTGCGAAAGCAAGCTAATTCATTAACATGAAATTTCATTTTAGTAGGAAAGCAAAGAATTGCAAATGTTCATTACTTGCAGTGGAGACAGAAAGAAGTTTGCAAAATTCTCAACTATTTCAAATATTAAATGACCTTGAAAAACTCAACTACAGATGTTGTTCTAATATAATATCATTAATAGGACTAAAGTTTGGTGCTTACTTTAAAGTTGAGACTATCTCAGCAGATTTATGCCAATTTAAACTAATTGGTTATCTGTTTCATAGTGTGTTTCAGTCATAAAAATAACATGGAAATCATGCCACTCAACTCTTTCATTCTCCCATTAATAGTAATGAAATTACAACAAATCTACTTTTAAAAGTGTTAAGCTTGGATCATAACCAAAGGACAATTATTTATCCTTAGCAGTTATGCAGTCCTCAAGTATTCATGCTACATATTATTGCATGCATTTTTCAGTACTGTGACAAAAACAGGGTAATTATTGAGTATAGATTATTTAAGATGAATAAGTAATTCCAAATAGTGACATAAAATTCTTGATAGCATCTTTTGAGATTGCAATTAAATGCTGTTCTTTCTTCCCCTGAGATTTTCAGGGGAAAGAAATCTTTATTAACCTAATTAAAATCCTTCAAACAGAGAGCCTACTTTGACTTTTTGTATGCACTGCCAAATGTAGCAAAAGCAGTACTGAAACACAAATAATCTAATGTTTCAGGTCTTCCATAGCATCTGTCATGTAAGATATCATAGTATCTAAGTCCTCTTCTAGAATTTCAAAAACTAAGAAGAGAAACTACTTAAACTGCTTTTTTTTCTTCACAGGAAGGACTAAATCTTCCTTGGCCAAAGGCTTCACAGTTCCTTGAGATTGTGTTTTTCCTAAAAATTCTCCAATAAATGGGATTTTGCTGGGTGGAGCAGGTGTCAGAGGTAAAAAGAAGTGTTATTCCCTTTCAGGAAATAGAATCAGTTGTCATCAAAATAATTTTCAAAAGCCAAACGTAGGGTACACATTACTTACTGTGCACTACAGAAACCTTGGCTTTCTAAATGATAATCTTATTATGTACTAACATACAAAGTGATAAATATACGATGGCGTCAAGTTTTAATACAATTTTGCCAGATTTATTAATGAAAAATACTTTAATACTTAATAATGATGTCATTTAACATCTAAATTTTACCTAGTTATTATTTTTTCAATTTTCATTTATTTTCCAGGATCATTTTTGATAGAAAACATCTGGGTATTAGCAACTAGTTAGCTTTGTGATAAATTCATGGAAATGTGTGCAGCAATATCTAAAGATGCCTTGAAAAGGAAATGAAATTTTTTGATCTTTTGCTTGGAAGTGTTTTCATGTGTTGCCATGGTATCAGTGATAGCTGTTTTAAGACACTGGCTGTGTAATATCTTCTGAAAATATTCCTAGGCAACACATAAATCATCTGTACTCTAATATTTATAAAATAATGATTAATGCCCATGTTTCAGTGGAACAGAGTGAAGCTATTATGTCTGTGTAAGAAATTCTTTAGAAAATTCAGTTTTGTCCACTGAATCAATCTATTTCAGTTTTCACAAATCTGATAAAATTCTGTACATGAATTCTGACCACCCTTTACATCCCTTCTGGTTCCCACAATTATGTTTGCTGGCTTTTAAAAGTTAAGAGCTTAACAAACGTAGTCAAAATTTATATTTACATAATGTGAGAGTCCAAGGCTCTTACCCTTCTGCAGAAGGTTTGCTGACTTCTTCCAGGATGCCTTACTGAAAAGTTACTCTACACAGCTGCCAGGACAACTCTAGACAACCAACCTACGTTTGGGTTTTGAAAATTATTTTGATGACAACTGACTCTAGACAACTCTAGAACTCTAGAGTTCTCTTTTTCTAAAGTGCTTTCTTCCTAAAGCAGTGTCCTGACACTGGAAATCCTCACAAAAGCTGGAGTTCACCATTTGCAGTACTTAAGCTAACTTCAAAAAGGGTTTCTACCAGAACAGCTGTCATTGAAACTACCTGTACAAATACACTTCAAATTATGAAATATTTATAGGTAAGGAGATCCTTATCACTAGTAAGGTTCATACATTTTTTCCCCTCAAAACAGGATATCGTTCTGAAGAACTGCCCTGTTTTCCATGCTGATACCAATCTATTTGGTGTATGGTACTAATATATTTGGTGGCATGGAGGATGGAAGGAGTAGAATTAGAATACAGAAATACATCTACTCCTTTTTTGAAAAATCAGGACTTTTTGAAAATACCTTCTCTTTTCAGTTATTGTCTGTTCCATCCCCAGAAACATATTAGCTGGATGTAAGAGAAAACAGTTCCCAAAAATACTAAGAATTTCTCCAGAAAAGAGGCATAAATGTTCTTTTACCCTAAAAGTTATTAGCAAATGGATTAGCAAATGGGCATAATGGCTCACTATGTAAATAAGTTTATATGTTTTATAGCATATAAATATGTTACAGGTTTGTTTACTATGTAAATAGTAAAATCCTTACTACTATGATGTAATTGACTATCCAAAGCAGTAACACTTAAGAAAAACCCCAAAATAATCAATTATACTAATGGCTAAGTGCATTTTATCCACATTAGTATCTCTGTATGAACAGCCAGTTCTCCTCAGAGAAAGCCAATGTAATGCAAATGAATACTTAGAATTTTCCAAGAGCTGTCACAATATTCCTTATTAACTGAAATTTTGTACTGCTCATAACAGCAGTGAAATCTAAAGACAGGTGTTAAAAGTCACGAGCTTCAACTTTTTTAAACTGAACTGAGACGTGACATTACACAGGATCTCTTGGTTGTTGTAGTTACTAATAAATCAAAAACAAAGGCTTTCATGATCTTAAGAGTTCAGAATAACTCCTGGCATAATTGGAAATGTCTTCCTATTACAAAAATTTCCAGATAAATTTACCTTATTTACAGACACAGAGAAGGATACTGTATACTGGCTGCAGTATTCAAAACTAAAACTAGGGGCACTTTAATCAGAAATGCTTCTAAAGTATTCACAGCAAGTTGAATGGCAAACTGAATCAGGCAATACTGCAACACCTCTACTACTTTTAGAGCATATGAGGAATGTAAGGCATTATATTATTCTCTGCAGTCAGCTACTCAGAGGCAAAAAATACCAATCTTCCAATAACCAAGGTGACTCAATAGCCAGTCAAGCATTGCATAGTAACATTTCATTGCTATTTTGTCACCTCTCCACACCTCAAATTTACAAACAGCAAGTTAGCCAAGAAAACAGGTAAAATTTCTTCCCAAGAACATCAGCTAATTCTAGTTACGATGAAACAAGACGTTAAGATGCAAAAAGAAATTTTTCACTGGCCTCAAACAAGACTGATCCTGGCATTAAACAAAACTTAAACACCAAACAACATACAGCCCATTGATCTAAAGCTATGGAAATCGTAAGCCCACAGCAGCTCTTTTGTGAGCTGGCACATCTGCTTTAACTAGGCTTATGAGAACAACCATCTGCACGTACATTAAAGAAACAGCAAATACTAAAAATGTGCCACTTTGGATGCAAGAGCTTTGAGGTAGATTTACCTCAACCTTGTCCTTAAGGGTCCTCAAGAAAATAAAAAAGCTTTTAAACTAGGCAAAAAAAGATAATTTAAAATCAAACACTGACATTTTTAAAGCACATTTTTTAAAATACTGAAGCCTTGAAGCTACTAAGTCAAGACAAAATAAGTATAAAATGCTTTATAACTGAACTTCCCACTGTGCTATCACAGGCAAGCCCTTGCTTACTGGACTAATTTTAAACAAATAAGTCATTTCCTGTGTTGCAGCAAATTCTACCCAATTCTCTCTGCTTCTTAGGAAGATCTTCCATCCATTGCTGCAGAGATGTATCTCTAAGTCTGCATCCTTATTTAACTATTTACTGTACAGTAAATAGTACTGTACTATATCCATGTATATGGATACAGAGGCCTCTGTAGTCTTAGGCTGATGCCTAGATTAGCCAGTAACTTCCCTGAGCTTAAGCATTAGACTGTGGGCAAGTGAAGGACTGCAATCAATACAGAGTATACTGGCTCAGGTACTACACAAGCATACTGGAAAGACACAAGTGCACATCTCCAGATGTGATGCAGTTCAGGAAGCTGAAGCTACTGGCTGGTCTCACTCAAAGAGCACACTCTATCCTCTTTGAAAGATCACATTCATCAAGGGAAGTTGCTGATGACAGGAAAAGGGCAAATATCACACCTATCTTGAGTCTAACTTTAGTTTTCAATAAGCATATGGAGAAAATTTTGATGGAAACCATACCCAGGCCCATGGAAAACAAGGAGACTGAGAATAGCTGGCAGTAATATACCTAGGGACTGCCAAGTTTTATTGCCTTCTGGGATGCAGTGACAAGCTCCATGAACTAGGAGAGAGCATAGTCATATAATATACCTTGACTTGGTGAGGCTTTCAGCTAAGTTTCCTTAGTATCTTTATAGATAAAATGCAAAGATATGACTCAACAGGTGGAATCTAAGGTGGCGAGAAAATTGATAGGACTTTGAATCTGAATAGTGAAGTCTGCAGGTTAGGGATAAGATTATTTGCCTTTTTTAGCACTTGGGATAATTAAAGTATCTAGAGTACACCTGTGGGCTGTCCATCCCGCTACACTGACTTAATGGAACAAATTTGGTGGTGGTAAAAGGACTACAGGGCTGCAAAGAAGGTGAAGGAAAGATCTAACTGCTGTCTTCAACTACCTAAAAGCAAGGGAAAAAAAAAGATTAAGCCAGACTCTTCTTGAAGGTGCACAATGAAAAGACAAAAGAGAAGGCATGAGAACAGCAAACAGACACATGGAATAGAGCTGTGAATAGGTAGAAGTAAAAACACTTTTGGAGGGGGAAAACACTGGCATGGGCTGCTGCATCACTGCCCTTGGAGATATTCAAAACATGACTGGACTAGGCCTTCAATAGCCTGATCTAAGATGGCCCTGCCTTGCACCATGATTTGGATTACACGGCTTCCAGAAGAAACTTCCAAGTTAAATTATTTTATCACATTTTGGTCCATTTTGGAAGCAATACCAAAATTCACTTGTCTCACACTGCTGCAAGAGGAACACCCTTACTTCTTGTGCAAGTCATTTGCTGGATCCATACAATCTTGTTAAGAGACCTCCAGTATCCTCTAGAATGCTTTGTCAGTCTGAAATACACAGTATTTCAAACTGTTTGAATACCATAGAAATGCAGACACTAGCTTAGGCTAGAGTCCTATTTTTTTCCCATTTTCTCTTTGCAGAAATTTTAGCTCTTTGATATTCTTGGTCCTTGTGCTTTTACCACTCCAGTGTGCACTTTTGTATCAGTCATATAATAGATGACTTTTCCAGAATACAACAGCATTACAGATTTTAGAATATGTACCCTCATAGCAATAGTAAAAAAACAAAACATAACCAAACACATTTTTTGAGCATCACTGCAACTACTTACCTGCTCTTTCCCAGAAAAAGAAAACAGTAATTTCCTTTTATTCTGCCTGAAGGTTCTTTGAAAATAATTTTTATCCTTCTGAGAAAAGTTTAGCAGCTAGAAATTCCAACAGGCAATTTGACTTCTTTACTGCACTACTATGAAACTGCACTAACTCTTACCACTGTGCATGTACATCTGTTTGTTTGAACCTAGAATAGGCTATCATATCTGATCCTGTGATAATGAGTGATAATGTGATAATGAGGCCACACTATAGTGAGGCCTTATAAACTGGTTGGGAAAACGTAATATGACAGCAAAAACAGGAAGTCATGTTTTCTTTGCAATAACAAGAAAAAACCACATGTTTCAGACACACAAGATTAATGAAAAGTATCTGAAAAGTTTGTAATTTTTTAAAACTCTATTGTGAGAGAAACTGTACAAGTTTTACTAATTGCATTTCTACAACTTAAAAATTTTGATTGGACCTTCTTTTTCTTTGGTTTTGAGGTTATCTGAAGTATTGTGAAATAACTGAAACTAATACACTTCAAAACCTCTTAAAATTGTTTCAGAGAAAGATAAAAAGAACATGAAAAGCTCATTAAGCCAAGCAAAAGCTAGCATGTGTCATGGTCAGTCTGGAGCCGTGCCTTAGCTGCCTGAGCAGCCAAATGTTAAAGAGCAGCAGCTGGGTCCCACCTGCATTTCTGTCTGCCTTTCTTTTCCCTGGAGTTCCCTGAAAGAGCTGAAATAAACCTTGCTAATCCATGCCTCATTTTAATTTGGTTGATACGATTATGAAGTTCTAGGACTTTGGCTGACCATCATTTAGACAACTCTGCTACATACTGCTTTGTCTCAGAAAGGACAGCTACTAAATGTTTTTCATTACAGAGAATTTACCTTTCAAGTAAAGATACTAACTTGCTATCACAAATTAAAGAAACCCCACATTTGAAGGAAAATTTGTCTGTAGTGTGAATCCCCACATAAATCTCAGGTTGCCACCCCAAGAAATGCTGTCATATATGTACTACTCCTTAATCTTCTGAACTAGTGATGCCCCAGACCACACCACTCAGATAAGTGTTTTTTTCAGTAATAACTTACATTACAAGGACTTAATTATCTTCATAGTTGTACATGTACAACCTAAACGGATGTTGCATGCAGACTGCCAAGGGCAAAATCTGGTACATAATATTTCAAAAGGATGAAAACATATTGGACTGAAAAAGCCTCCACATTTTACAAGTGAAGCAATGGAATAAAACCAGCTGTATTCACAACCACATGAAAACATTCTGCATTAATGTCCCTAATTTCAGTAAGAATATTAGGAATACTGGCATAACAGAAAAGCTAGAGGCCATCCAGGAGTGAATGACCCACATAATGTAATTAAACCTAGTACTAAATAAGCCACTGGAATGGAACAAACATCAGGAGGTTATTAATTAAAAGGTATAATATTCTCAGCATGCAAACTGACAGCCACAAGTTAAGTTTAGAAGAATTACCTTCTTGGTTTTCAAACTGTTCGGACAACAGATGGTAGCAGCAGCCTACACTGCAAACTGCTTTGATTTCAGGCTTGGCAGTAAAAATTCGTAATGTATTTGCAGCAAGATTGCCACATGTGTGTAGGCCCACCATCACACAGTCCTAAAAGGAAAAAAAAAAAAAGCAACAATAAAGCATCTCCCTCTTCAAATCCAAGCATGCTGCAAACGGTTATTGAGCTGTAAGGTTTAAATACACAATTCCATGAAAAGTCCTGCTGTTCTCTTCTAGAATTTTTCAATGCATAATAAAAGCTCTCCAGAGCTACAAAAACATGGTGTACTGTCTCTGTGGAGTGAGCATCCACGGAACAGGCTTTGTTCAGGTACAGAACAGTACATCTCTGCACTCCACCTTCACAGGCCATAAAGAAGCAGAAGTTCAAGACTATGAATATCATCTAGATTACCTGCATGGAAGGGAACATCTACCTGGTGACTGGACAGGGGCCATTTTCTCTTGTCCTTCCTACCTTTCCTGCTATGATTACTATAACTGTCACTTCCTCTCCTTAAAGCCCTAAGTCTGGCTGAACCTGTGTTTCTTATTTCCACTGATTTGAACTGTTACAACAAAATCAATTTCCTAAATGCATGTGTAATTTGAAGAGCAGGCCGTTCCCCACTTTGCTATTTCAAAACATGCAATTACTCTACAGTTTTGTGGTATGCTTGCTACTATTCAATAGGAAATCTATGTGTGAAAGAGTAAAACCTCTCCTTTCTTCCTGTCTTTTATTCTTCCCACCTTCCTTCTTATCTTACACTATATTTCTCTGTGCTTGCCCTCTGCCTGCCTCAGGATCAAAACCTTTCAGGCAGCAAAAAGTTCGCTTTCAATCCAGTTTTGTTTTTAAGGATTTTTTTTTCCCTACCAGTCAACTTCAGCTCCACATAGCTTTTTTTTCCATGTACAATTACAAAGAATATGGGACAAGTCCAAAGTTTGGAAGCTAAGGGTAGATGTACACTTGAAAGGCTGGGATTTAAATCCCACGACCGAAAAGGTTTGAGAGACTCTTTTAGGGGAAAGCTACTGGGAGATGGCTACCATATATAAGATAAGGGAAACACATTATGATCCTCTGAACTTCTGAACAGTAGGAGGGCAGTCTGTCTGTTAGGAGCTTTCTGAATTGTTGCCTAAAGTGTAGCAAAATTTGGTATCTCATTATTAGTAATGGGCTATGTGCAAAATGCATTCCTACATCCATTTTCCATTAGGAGATCAATTTCAGAATTTACGGTGTAAATCAGGAAAATGCTGATTTTACCCATTGCCCATTTGTCCCCAGATTAGGAAAATCGGAGAGAAAAAAATTTAAATATATGGTTCCAATAATATAGTCTAAATAGTTCTAAAACTATTACTACATGCTAATCACCTATAACATGCAGCGTGGTTATCACTATTTTTAACACAAAGCTTTCACCCCTTGTGACAGTAATTTCCTTTTTCTTTTTCTTTTTTTTTAAGGATATGCAGAGTTAATGCTAAGAGGATACAAAATCCAGCAAATGTGAAGGTGTGTGCTTCATTAGCAAACTCTGCTGCTCAGGGTGCCTTTTGCAAACAAACATGAGCTTGGTTCAGCCCTTATAGGATTTGTTATCCCAAGTTATAGGGCCAATAACAAAACCCAATTATCTTGTATCAGAGATGAATTACACACCTCACTGTATTCATTCAGTTGCTACTAACTAGAATACAGGCAAGTTTTCAGCTTTTATAAAAGACTGAGTGTATCCACCCAATCAAATAGGCATAAAAACTTAACAGCCATGCAACTTCTAGACTTGTGTCACTGTCTTTGGGCATCTGAACTTGGACCTTAAAGTAACTCTGAAAAGTCAAAATATAAAAACATTATTTGGAGATAGGGCTCTTAAACTCTTTATGTTGGGTACTCTACAGAACAAGTTCTCCTACATCTTCAAAGTAATTCTAAATTTAAAAAAATATAAAATGCAAAAAGTAAGAAATTTCAGGAAAATTGAAATTCCATTGCTTAATATATCTATTTACCTGGTAAAGATAACCACTTTCATAATAATCATATATTATCTATTACTGCAATTGTGAAATACCTTAATGTGCTATTATGTATGTCTTTAATTTTGACAGCTTATTATCTATGCCATAAATTCTGAATATCAAACATATATTACAATAGAAAACCAGTATGTATCTGCTAGATATAATTCTGCTAACTGGCTGAAAGACATTAAGTCAGAATATTAATTTACACCACCAGTAGCACTCTATATACACACAGCACAAAGAGAGGAAGCATTATATTCATATGAAAATGGCCATTTAAAGACAACAGACAATCTACTTCAAATATCATTCACATAACCTCCAGATCTGTTATGATGTCACTGAGTTCTGTTTCTGCAGTGATGCAAGAGGTCAATGGAAAATACAGGTTTGATTCACTCGACTTCTTCGCTTTAGCCTTGAGAGATGCCATTCTTCTCTGTGCCTTTTCCTCTTCACAGAGCTCCCCACAGTTATGCTGAGATGAAGAAAAAACTTCCACAGCATCCACAGGCAGAACATCTAGAGTGGCAAGAACCTCTTCAGAGAGTTTGCTGTCCTCGGGTTGTGTCTGAGCTACCAAATCAACTTCAGTTAGTTTGCTGGTTTCCGACACAACTATTTCTGTCAAACCACAGGAAGGAACTGAGTCTTGGATAGGCACTTGGTCCAGACTTTGAAGACTGCTGTCATTATTTAAGGGCTTTTCATTGATTGCTTTACATTTAATTTCACTTTCCAGTGGCCTCTCATTTGCCTTTTCCAACCTCTGGTTTTTGAGGTTTGTTCTTCCTCGAGTTTGATATGCTCTCCAGTGTTTTTTCAATTTTCTACTCCTTTCAAGAGCACCATTAGTGTTGGTGATTGAGGAATCAATTCCATAAACTTTTAAGTTATATTGCATGGACAAAAATGAACTGAGGTAGCCTTTTCCGGAACCTATATCAATCACCTAGATAACAGGAAAAACAAAACTGCTATATTAACGAGCAATTAAATGCAAAAGAATTCCCTAAAAATTTAAGCATAGATTTAGTACTTTACCACTTATCCTTCCTAATACACCATCCACATCCTGTCTTTAAAACACAGAATTGTTTTAAACTGATTTTACTGCAGAAAACACACCACAGTTTTTATGCAATGCACATGTCCTGGGAAAGATTCTCAGCACATTTTTTGACAAAGAACTTCCTTTCTGATAAAGAAAATAAGCATAAACCACCAACAACTCTACCTCCCCTTGCTAAACTGGGTCAGGATACAACATCAGCAGAGGAAGCATTCATTGTATTTAGCTTTAGGCACCTATCTCTCATACTGAGGAGCCTGTGAACCCCTTGGCAGACAGATATCAGCCACTTCAGATCTACCTAAGGATTGGTGATACTAAAACCCCTTTTATGTCAGAATGTTTATATACACCACTTCGCCATTATGTGCCAATGATCCGTATCCATACAGGTTTGACTAACATATGGTACTTTTTTAAGAAAAAAAGGGGTTCACATGTCTCCTGTAATTTTGCTGGCTCTTCTGGAAGAAGGAGGGAACAGAAGACACAATTTTGTTTGATAGCAAGTTCTATTTCAGTGACTGATATACACACAGGAAGGAAAACACTAAACAGAGTAGTAGCAGACACAATAGGTAAACCTGAGAACTTTAGGTATATAATCATATCTTTATATTATGTGAACTTTAACTTTTAATAAATACAAATAAAAAACAGTATTTTGCAAGAATTCTCAAAGTGCAATTTCTCTATGGAAGAAAATTATGTTTGCTTCTGCTCAGGTATCTACCAAAAATCACATTGACTAGCTGTAATGTTCCTGAAAGTGTCTGATGCAAGAATATCTATGACATGTTTTTGGTCTGTCTCACATTCATAATAATACTGAAGATTCATAATCTTCAGTAAGATTACACTGATATTTTAAATCCAGTTAGCAGCATATGCTACATGGATTCATCTAAACTCAACTGAATAGCTTTTTAACAGCTAAGACTATTCAGTAAAGCAATGCTCTACCTGAAACGAAAAAGAAAAAATTTCTTATTCCACGAAAGTTAAAGATTTGTACAACCATAAAATTAGTATGAAAAATTTGAATCAATGTCACTACAGACTATGTAAAAATGGTAAAAATTGTTCTACAAGAAGCTGTACATTGCCATTCTATCTGTAGTCTTCATGTGATACTCCTGAGTATTTGCCATCTTGGTATGCTATAACCCTCAAATTTCTTGAAAGAAATAAGTAAAGGAGTGGATTTAGTGAAACAGAATTTACACAATCTATGCATACTTCTTGAAAATTTCATTTGCCACATTTCTCACCAATATTCTCCTCGCTTATTTAAAAGTGAATAAAAATGGTAAAGAAATAATTTTACTCATTATTTTATGTAACAGATATTATTATTATGCTAATGTGCATATCTCCACTCCTCCAAGGGTTTTCATTATTTCTGTGAAAGGCAGTATCTGGTTACAGGATAAACTAGGGAATTATTCCTTACTCCTGTGTGTGTCCTCTAGTGTCTGTAAAGACAAACTGCTGTTTGGGTAAGGTTTTTTCGGTTGTTTCCAAAATAAAACAGTATGGTATTGTTAAATTAGCACTGGGAGAGTAGTTTTGAAATGAAAGGAAAATTTTACTAAAATAAGCAATGATGTCTTGCTAAGCAAACAGACTACATTAAATTAATCCCCGCTTTACCTTCCCTTGATTACATAAGGAAAGGTAATCAGCAATCCATAGTATATCTGCCAAGTTTGAGCTTTTAAAATGAATTTTCCATAATATAATGAACTCCAAAGCTCTTGTCCATAGTGAGTTGGGTACTATGTTTAAACAGTTTCTGGCACAGCACAATCAAGAACTTCATTTCCAGAAGCATTCCAACATTTCCCAGCACCAGATCACAAATTTAATGGATGCTGAATGCAGAATCGTATCATACTTACATTACACATTGCAACTCTTGGTGCACTTGCTGCAATTTCAAGGAAAACTTTCACAAATACATTAAAGAAAATAAATGCATATTTAAGCATAGAAGAACCATCACTGGCTTGTTTTCGGATTATAATCAAGAACTTCTTTATAAAATCAAGTTCCACTTGTACAGTAGGAACAATGCTTTAAAGAGGTAGTAAGCAACTGAAAAAAACCCTTCTTTTAGTTAGTTTGCTTTAATGTTGTAGTTCAAACCACAAACCTCAAAGTCATTACAGTAATATTAAAATTTTTTGCTTTTATTCTCATTGTGCTATTTATTATACCACATTATAAAATACCACAAGAGACTAATATTCTCTACCACCCATTATACAGCATGGGTATGAAGGTGAAACAGAGGGCATTTTCAAGCAGTCAGTGATCTATAATATCTGAAAGAAACACCCTGAGGATAGGACCTTTTGTAAAACATGTGCTGTGTTTTCATAGCTCTAGATTTTTTAATTAAATGCTGCGTATTTTTTGTTTTGTGAGAAGGACAGAAAAAATCAATATGGACAAAACTCTCCTAAAATTTTACAATTCCTGTATTTTTTTTTAAGTTGAAAGGTAACCAAAACAAAAGGAGTTGCTTTTTAATAACTGAGAAGGTGGCTTTAAAAAAATGACTGGGAAGTGCTTTTCATATATTAGGGATTTTTAGCCTTGCACAAATAAATTCTGTTACAGTATATGACTAATATGGAAAAAAGTTAGTATTGAGCAGTCAGCATTTTATATTCACTGATATACAGTAATAATATTGTTTAATTCAATGTTATTTAAAAAAAAAAAAATCACAAAGCAGAAAATAATCCTTTGTCTAAAGACACTCCAAGTCACCTGACAAAAGTGTATAATCACTGGATGAAATTGCAACATATTGGCAGATATCTATCTAATAATGATTGGTTTGAAACTTTATTAGTAACCAGCTACATCGGGACTGAGGTCAGGTCATTAAGGTGGCTCTACTGTTTTTTATTCTGTGAATATGTTTTTTCCTTTCCTTTCATTCCCGATTCTCACTGGGACTATTTAAAATCTAAATGAAAATGCTATATGAAACACCACCTTCCAGCAAGCTCAGAGGACATGTAGTCCTGCATTATAAGCAACCTCCACTTTCCTATAGCTTTTACTGTATGTGAAAGTCTTCGGCACTTGAAAAACTAATATCTGCCTGAAGCGAAAGGTAAACAAGGCAAAAAACATGCTAATGATGGAAGAAATTACTTTCACAAATTTGCTTCTCTTCTGTGTTCTGTTTTTATGAGTGCATTGATTTTATGGCTGTTGAGGGCACGTGCACTTGTCACCACGGCTGGCTCCTGAAAGAGCTGCTGGAGACATCGCCTTCCATTACTGTAAGCAATTGCAGATGTTCACAAATTGACTGTGTCTCATCCAGTAATGTTTGGCCTTCGTTGCACCTCTCTATTTACTTTCTAATCCCAGTTGTAAGGAGGAGAAGACTGCCTAAAATTTTGCCTTTATCAGTTGTTCCTCACAAAACAGATGGTCAGAATTCAGCGTTTTCATCTCTGTTTCCAAGGATGCCACGGGCCTGACCCGAGCCTATCGAGAGTACTGCATCATTTATGTTATCTAAATTAAACTGCATCTGAGCCAAGTAACTTTCAATTAACAGTTCAGCTTCAGAAACTCAGAGTTGAAACTCAGGCCACCCCTCCAGTCTGTGGCAGCAGCAGCAGCAACTCAGGACACTGCAGTTACATCTCTACCAGTAAACTGAAGTGAGCACAGCAGTGGACTCTATCCCCAGTGAATAACTACCCACAATATTAATTTTTAGCAACCCCTGTGGTGCAGGTATGAAACAGGCCAACTAGCATTCTCCCACTAGCACAATTTGGAGGACAAAACATACCAGAGACCACAGTAATATGGACTTGGCCTGCCCAACTGCAGCTCTTTCCTTCCTTACCCATGTCTGATATAATAATTTTAAACTATACTCAGACATACTTACGGGAAAGAAAAGGTATAAAATCTGGGCAGACACATTATCAGTCTTTGGTTTTAAGCAAATAACAGTTTGATGTCCACAAATCTTTGTGTCAATAAATATTAACAAGAAAATATTTATACATATAGTCCCTTGCACTGAAAACAACTGCAGCTCAGATATGGGAACTAAATGTCCAGAGACATGTCACCCACAGTTTAAAGTCAGGATGAAGCTACATCAGACTTTTACTGGTGTTCCAGATGTTACAATTATTAAATCAACTAAGTTTACTTGGAGACTTAAAAATTTAGCCTTACCACAAGAAGAGATCTAAGCCATGAAATCTAACAGTTTAATATTGAAAAAGCTTATGGAAAATTACATACATGAAAATGAAAAATAAGATGTGAAATGTGGTACTGAAAAAAGTATTGTTTTGTCAAAAGATTGGTAGGTAAACATCTAAGAGGTTTTAATGCAAGAGTGATTGTGTGCACTGTACAATTGTATGTAAGTATAGCCCAGAGAGCTCTAGTGAACACAGTTAAATGCAGTCGGTGGCCGCTCACCAGTGGTGTCCCCCAGGGCTCAGTTTTGGGGCCAGTCTGTTCAAAATCTTTCAGTGATCTAGATGAGGGGATAGGGTGTTTCCTCGGCAAGTTTGCAGATGACACTAACTTGGGTGGGAGTGTGGATCTGCTCAAGGGCAGAAAGGCTCTGCAGAGGGACCTGAGCAGGCTTTACTGATGGGCCATATAGGATGTATGAGGTTCAGTGAGGCCAAGTGCCAGATCCTGCATTTCAGTCACAACAACCCCAGTCAACACTACAGGCTTGGTGAAGAGTGGCTGGTAAGCTGCCTGGCAGAAAAGGACCTGAAATGTTGGTTGACACCCAGCTGAACACTGGCCAGCAGTGTGACCAAGTGTGGCCAAGAAGGCCAACAGCATCCTGGCTTGCATCAGCAATATGTGGCCAGCAGAAGTAATGCAATGAACATACCCCTGTTTCTCACTGGTGAGGCTGCACCTCAGATATTGCGTTCAGTTCTGGTCCCCTCACTAGAAGAAAAACATATAGCTGCTCGATTGTTCCCAGAGAAAAGCAACCAAGCTGGTGAAAAGTATAGAGAGCAACTCTCTTATCAGAAGTGTCTAAGGGAACTGGGAATGTTTAGTTTGAAGAAGAGAAGGTGAAGGGAAGACCTTACAACTCTCTACAACTAGCTGGAAGGAGGTTGTAGGGAGATGAGTGTTGGCCTCTTTTCCCAAGCAAATAATGATAGGACTAGAGGAAATGGCCTGAAGTTGCACTAGGGGAGGCTTAGGTATTAGGAAGAATTTCTTTACTGAAGGAGTAGTCAGGCACCCATGGGACAGTGGAACACCCAAAGCTGTGGAGTCAGCATGTCTGGAGGTGTTAAACAATGTAGATGGGGCACTTCAGGACATGCTGTAGTGGGCATGGTGATTTTCTTCTGGGTTGATAGTTGGACTTGGTGACTGTAGAGGTGTTTTCCAACCGTGGCAATTCTGTGATTCTGTAAAAGCTATTCTTTAGCTACAATTATTTACAAGACAAATAAGATCAGATACAGAATATCAAGATGGGGTATTTGAACATAATTAGAAAAATAACTTAGAAAGCACACAGTAAAATACAGAAACTACTGCTTTCTTACCTGCTTTATACCACAATAATTTGCTATTTTGTCTACCAGATCTGCCATCACCTGCACTTCATGTGATTTCTTGTTATTCATAAACTCTTCAGTTTTGATACCTGTATCAGATTAAGAAAATAAATACTCATTAGCAAAAGTGTTAATAAACATTTCCAATCAATCTGAAAAAATACCAGGCTAAAAATACACAATAGTATTTTTATATTTCAAGGATATTTACATTTAAATTTCACTGAATTATTACAAGACTAAGCTTTGGAATTCCAGGTTAATTAGTAAAATTCAATACACTGTATAACTTAGTACTGTTGATGTAGTTTTTAAAAGATGTATGTAGCACATTTAATACCTGACCAGATATTAGACCATATCTACTGTGATAAAACTACACTATTTCTTCCTGTTCATTAACAAATATTTATTTTGGTGTGATTTATCACATTTAGCTTTATATATACAAGGGCAGGGAAAGCAAATAATCACGTGGTACAGCCTGTTAATTCTGCAGATTTGCTCACAATATCAAGTGGGAGATGTCTCAAATACAAGTTAAGCGATGCTGGGAAAATTCAAAGGAAGATGCACTTTTCTTCATTTACCCTATGAATTGGTTATAGCACTTCTTACACATTTCTGGTAGAAAACCCCTCATTTCAATGTTGCTGGAGAATGCGTTAATGAGATGGAGTCAACCTCTATCATAGGCTTAATGCTTGTGGACAATACCAAGTATCCACTTGCAACTTTCTACCTCCTAACCAGAAGAAGAGCTGAGAAGTTGGTAATTTGGGAAAAACTCCACATCTCTTGTAGGACACCAACTCTACAGCACACCAGGCTCTAGTTAAACTGATGGAAATTTCTGTAAGTCTGATCTGAGGGTAGGAGAAACTGAGTCATTATTGATGAGAACGCTCCTACAAAACAAGACTTTTCTACATGACTGAGCATTTTAATTTACTTTCCCATTCTCTGCTTTTTGCACAGTATGTGTTCATCTCTCCAGAAACTGATCATTAAGAAAAAACTATGCTTATTCTTTGATCAGATCATGCTGGGAACAGAGCCAAGAGGGTTACTTCTTTAAAAGAGAGCGGGGAATTGAACTGAGCTCATGAGAAACCTAGTGTTTTCTCTATTCTTCCCCAACCCCACAAGATCTCTGTATTTTTTTAACATCTGTTTTTTTAATAAATGGTTATGACAATACTTAAAATCTAATATAGACTCTGAACTAATAGGATAAAATAGACTAAAATACTTCTAAGCAAAACAAATTGCAGAAACAAGGGTTTGTCAGTTCACTGAAGATTATAACTGTGAAGATCTATAAAGTGCCCTAAAAAACTTCTAATTTGTAAACATGTCAAATAAAAGGAAAAAAGACAATAAAAAAATTAAACGTCTGTTGTTTATTTTTGAACATTTTTGTGTCTGGAGAGGGTTGTCAGAAGAAGCAGCAAAATGAGAAGAGGAAGAAGCAGACATTTAACTTCTTAACAGTAACAGATTTTTTGACTCCTCCAGAGCAGCACTGCCACATTGAACTATCATCACATATTGCACCTTTTACACTTTACTATAGTGTGGCTCAAAAGACTGAATAGTGAGTATTTAAGTCAAATTAAGTATTCAAACATAGAATAAATCCAGAAACAACACCCAACTTACAACAGGTGATGCTCTAGGTAAATAAATCATAGGTTCCTTACATATGAAGTTTGCTTACAGCCTTGGACCAGGCTTTTATAGATCCTGCCTGCTCAGTGCAAGCAACCTCATGGTGCAGTAAGGGCTTCAGTGACCTTTGTTAGGAAACTGTGGAGAAAACCCTTTAGACTCAGAACTCTGTTCTAAGTGGTTGAATGTGCTTAAAATGTTTGTGCTTACTAATAATTCCATCGAAGGATAGCAGTATGTCTACATTAACGTGGTGAGTGAAGAAGTTAGAGGACTGTGGGAAAAAGATCATAAACATGTTTGCCTTAGAACAAAAAAGGTTTTAAAAACATCACAAACATAAATGTACCCTGATGCAGACTCTTCAGAATATGAGTAAGGCCATGGTAAAGGTGTCCACTTCCTCAGAGTTAAATTTCTTTTGACTTGTAAGCTTTAGTATGTCAGGACAACATATTTGTTGAAATACAGAATTAAATGAAAAATACCAGAAATAGTTTAAACTTAAATCATAACTTTCATTTTGCAACTTGCACATTATGAACTCATGATTTTGTATTTTGCTTCTGCCAAGTGATTACCAGGGACTTAAGTTAATTTAAGTGATACTTACTGCCAATTCAAGACAAGGCTTTAAATTATAATACCATTGTATATATTTGGAACATAAGTATATTTTTCCTCAAATGTTAATTTATATGTTAAATAATACTTGATTTATATGGGGTTTTTTACTTTCAAATATAATTTAGAATTACTGCATCACAAATCCAGGTCTCAGCTACCCAACTGAGAAGTACTTCTGCAAGATACACAGTAAATTATTCAGGAACTGTCTCATCCTGAGGCTTTATTCTGCATGAAAAGAAGACGAAAGAATCCTTGTAGCTTTGTCTAAGAAAGATAATCCAGGTGTGAAACAAAAGTATGATTACAACAAGGTAGAACGACATAATTACAGAAAATTAAACAGAACACAGGGAATGCAAACATAAGAAAAATTAAAAGAGCTAAAAAGCAAGCAGAAGAAAAGCAGCATACAGTTGTCAAGCGAGAAGAGGCTTCCAGATGAACCAAGAAGCCAGAAAGCCAGACCAATACACAACAAATATCAAGACTATCTTAGCCATGGCATTTTGGTAATTCTGAAGAAATTAAAAACTTGGGAGTCAACTATAGAACACGGCAAAACTGGAAAGAGAGGCTGTTGTAGAAACTGGGAAAAATGCTCAATATATATAAAGGTACTATCACTTAGGACTAGAAACAAGAGTTATATTATTGTGGCATATCATTGCATGGACTCAGCCACTCTTCCAAACTGAGACAAAAGCTTATGAAACTGAGGGTCCTATTTATAAACTAGCTCTTCCCCAGGGTCCTCCCCCCAAAGACTTGTTGTTTTCCAGCTGTTTTTCAGTAGTTTTCCACCATCCCTTTGTTAAGCAAGTGGCTTCATTTGCACATTTTATCACTCACATCATCTTTGCCACTTCCCACATATTATAGAGATAAAATACTAGAAAGCAGAGGCAGAGAGCTGCTTGGTTTGTCTCTGAAAGACTCATGAGAAATGTGAAATACAATCACAAATTTAGAATAACTCAGGACTCCATAAAGAGTCTAAACGCCAGTTTATCATCTAATACCAGAAATATAATCAGGGGTAAGACTTCCAGTGTCCAACTTGATGACAGCTCTCGATTGAGAAAATAGAAGTTACCCTAGTTTTATGATACATATTTGCTATTGGTCCAAAACATGCAGAACGAGTAAACTATTGTTTTTGAGACATGAAACACTTATGGGGCCAATTTATCTAGATGCCAAAGTACATATCTAATGTTAAACAACAGATGTAACAAAAAAATCCAGACTATTTTCTTCTAAAAAAGAGGCAAGAAACACGATTCCTGCCACTCAAGGAGAAGAAAAGCAGAAAGAATTAACAAATATTTTAAATAATAGTGTCTCCTTACTCATCTCAACACCTTTAAAACTAAATCTCAAAAAGTTTCTTTAAGTATTGAATGCTGTGACCTCTCTGCTCAAATATTAGCTAGTGAATCCATTTTCTAAGCAAAGGCAATGATGAAAAAGTCTACGAAGAAATTAAAATCAAAGGAAAGTGCACATAGGAAAAAACTTAACAAAACTGCCCTCCACAACAAAACTCTGCAGGTCCAAAAGTGAGTAAGTAAAAATGTAAAGAAAAATGTAAATATACCTGTTGGTCCTTGACTGTCCCCTCTCAGTGCTTCAAGTATATCTTCTAAAGGAGTAGATACACTGAGGCTGGACAAAGAATAATACTTAGCAGCCAGGGCAAACAAATGTACATTGATTAGCTTCTTAGAGTTTTCACAAAACACATCAGAAAACATGTCATCATCTGTACAGAAAAGAAAAAGAAAATTTATGTAAGAAGCGCTCAACATCTCTGTAATAAAGCTGACAGAGAAATACAAGCAATAAAAAGGTAGCCTCAGACAGAAGCAACTATTAATTTTACTTGTGGAAGTGAGAAAACTCATTCCTTTCCTTCAGCTGTATTCCCCACTCAGAAGCAAGGTCAGATTTCATTCTTAGCTGTAACATGGAAAAATCTGTTAGTTTATCAGAGCTACTTTAGTATAAATGACAGGAGACCTCTGCAAACATTATCACTTCGTTTTTGTTTACAAACTTTCTTATTATACATTTCCTAGGTACCCCTATCCTACAATATAGACTACTAGATTTTTTTAAAGGTATGCAGCAATTCATGAAATGTTTTCATTTGCAACCACTGTACTAATATATTTTCCTAGCTGCTTTGTAACTGGTGAGCTTGCTGAGAGAACTTAATTTTTATTACTGAGCAAGTGTGAGCCAAAGTTAGATTTCAATGTATTTGAATACTTTGACCCAGGATGAAATGCTTCGGCTTGGTATTACTTATTTCTTCAGAAAATAATTTCCTTTTGAAACATACATTTCTTTTTAAGTGAAACATATTGCTATGAACAATTTACTAATTCTGAGATTGCTTTGTATTTTCTAAATCCTCTCTGTTTTAGTTAAAACTACTTCGATATAGCTTTTCTAACACTTTTTAGGTTTTTAAGTACTGTTAATTCTTTTAAAATACAAAAAAGCTATCAAGTATGGCAAACTGTTAAAAATACTTGGGAAACGTATCCTGTTTTGCCTTTTGTCAGGCGTAGATATTGAGTATGAAGATACCCAGTATGGTAGCTTCCCTCAGTCCTTCCTACCTACCTGCATGACAACTGAAGGAGCTGTTTTTATTGACCTCAAGGCTAATGCTCGTGGTTTTATTGCATGACCACCATCACCAGTCGTGCATATATTGCAGTTCGTTGAAAATAATCCGAAGAGTGTTAACATCTTTATTTTCATGGTATTACACTACAAAGGCATGAGCCCAGCAAACAAAATTTGGACCAAAGAAAGATTAAGTATTATCTGAGCTATAATCACGCCTAACATTATTTCAGTATCTGCATGGCACTTCTTACTCTAGCTCCCACTAGAACAAAACTAGAAAGTAAAGTCTTCCTTCTCCATAAATTACTTCCTTTACATTCAGTAACTTCTAGTTAGTGAAGGCTAAAGGAAAAACATAACAGCACAGAACAGAAATAAAGTGAAACTCTACACCAGAATAAAAACTGCAAAGAAGAGGTCATTGCCCCTTTAATTTAGAAAAGGGGTAATTTTACTTTCTAATGTCTCTGTTGCAGAAAGACAAGAAAAATATTTCAACATCAATAAAAGGAGGTGAAAATCTATACACAAAAAGCATTTTACAAGAAACTCTCATGAGAAACTGTTACAGCTTGAGGTCCCGTGGAAAAAAACTTCAGTTTATTTATAAGGGTGGTTCATTCCTTTGACTTTAGATTTTCTGGGAATAAACAGTGTTCCAGAAAATGTAGAGATAGACATTCACAAGATTAATGTAGTCTGAATCAGTAAAAATGCATAGAAATCTATAGGTCTGATTCAGTGGGAAGAAATCACTAATCCTTCAAGAAAACGTTTTAGGAGACTCAACAAGCAATTAGATGACAGAAATAACTGAAAAGGCAATAGACCTGAGACATTAAATTAAAAGGAGCAGAGGGATATTTTCACCAGACAGCCGTTCAGCAATTTTTCGAGGTGAAGATGAAATCTAATTTTCTTGATGAGAAGTGGGTGTTCCACTTTGCTTCATGTAAATGAATTATGCATGACCTCTTTGAATGAGCACAGTATTCAGTATAACACACTGGAGAAAAGATCAGACTATTCTGATAGACATTTATGCTTTTCTTTATCTTCAAATTTTATTTCCTCGGTAACTGGTATAGTTTCTGGGTTTTTTTTTCCTTTTAGAAAACTGAAGCACATAATACTGAAAAGTATAATCTCTTCGGCAACTGACAGAAATTGTTAAATATACCATCCAACCTTGTATGACAAAACAAAACAAAAATCAGCTAGCTCTTTTCTTCATGACATAACACTGCATGCAATATAAGAGATCTGAAAAGCCATAGGAATGTCATCCCAGTACAAAATACTTAATATAAATGAGATTCATGAAAAATATCTGAATAAATTTTTTTTGCATTTTTATTTTTCATACATCAAAATTATGGCTCTATTACATTTTTATTTTTCAGACATCTAAATTATGTCTCTATTACATGTATTTTGGTTTATAAGCAGTATATATGCCATTCATCTGAGATGCATCCCTTCTGCAACACCAGCCGTCCAAAATATTTCAAAAATAGTATCTCTTAACTCCTTATGTAAGGAATACATTTTATATGCCTCATTTGAAACTTCCACCCAGCAGCCACTGTGGAAATAAATAAACAGATTACAAATACAAACTTGCTATGAAATAAAAACTACCCCGGGCCAAACACACACCCATCTTACACTACACTACCCTGACACTGATGAGGAAAATCATTAAATATAGATCCTTGAGGACATCTATCTTTGTTTTTCCTATATATTTTTCAAATAGGTCACCAAGATGAAAGACACCAGCACATGCTCTGCAGATTAACAAATACCAAGTGAAACCAAGTCCTGTCATCCTAAGAAGGAAAACACACCTCTGCAGCTCACAAAACCAGACCCTCCCAATGCTAACAGAGCATCAAATCCACTGATCCTCTCCTACTCACCCCAAACCTCACACTGTTTTTTCTGATTCCTCAAATTTCTGTCATGGAAATTAAATAAGTGAAAACAAACGTCACAATGCATCCAAATGAACTCACACCATCAATTCAGAAAAATCAGTGTCAGTGACAGAAATAATTTCAGAGGATGAAAAACAGCCTCTCAAGTTTTGAGCTTAAAGGGAAAAAAGGAAACATTTCTTCAGAATATGAGCAGGAGCACTAACACTTAGAACTCCACTGCATATTAAAACTGCATACTTAGTAAATTTCTTTTATGGTGTAAAAGAATACATCTAGTGAGCTCTGAACATTTAGCAACCCAATCCTCTCACCTTAGTTCCTGATTCCACTCTATTGCATGAATTTTTCTTGAAACTTTGTAACATCCCTAGATTACAGAACGATTACCGAAATTTGGAGTTTTCTGTAGCAAGACGAACCTCTTTTAGGGCACAGTGCTTCAAGGTCCAACCGGGTGTTCCAGCAGACACTCACAAACAGTGCTCCCAGCCTATATCCCTCAGAGCTGACTAGCCTGGATCAGTGCTGTTGCTCCGAGAGCAACTGGCCTCTCTGCTGGCTTGCTCAGGACTGAGCTGAGCCTGTGCTTCAAGCCTCACCTTTTATTGGCCCCCCAATCCTGCTCATGCCCAGTTGGGGCCCGCCCTAATCAGGCACAGGTGGGCTTAACACAAGCTCATGCCCACTACCTGGTAATTAGTGGCACCTGGTTGCCTCATTTCACTACAGTTTTCTGTTTCTGTTGGAACTTGCAAAGAGCTTATTAAAATCACAGCAAGCCTGGGTCCCCTTTTCAGCACCCGACAAAGTAAATGATACTAACACTGCTTACAAATCTCACTTAATTGAAATTAAGTGCAGTGATACTCATATTCTGTAACAACCCTGAATTCAGTTATCTGATGGAAGAACATGAACACAGCTAGTAGCATCCCATACAAGATCACTGGTATATTGTAATAACACTCCTCCCAAATTTAAATTGTTGTCTCAGCTTGCCACCTGCAAGAAAAAAAACAACTTTAAGGTATCTGAAGCATGACTTAAAACAACAGAATGGCAGTTGTCTGGCTATGTATTACTTATGAGTATTAAAAATATTATTTTTCTCAAAATGGTTCTACTTTGGTCACTCACAAAATGAAATCCAGCATGTCTTTTAACCAACGAGTCCATGTACTTGCAAATAAATCTTCAGAGGAAAGAACATATGCCAGAAATTGGAATTACACTACAAACAGCATTTTACAGTAAAATATGAAAATACTTAAACACAGATTTTTCTGTGCCTGTGTCCAATTTACAACAATGACGTGTGATAAAGAAGATGCAATATGGCAAATGTAATCTTTTTGGTGTATAACAATATACTAGTTTTCTATATCCAAAAATTGATCTGAAACTTTTCTGCAGGGTGCAACTGAGTAAAGGGTTCCACCCTTTGCATCATCATTATAATGAAATATAATCTGACAAATTTCTGAAAATATTCTCTGAAACTGATTTACAGAGCATATAATGTAATGTTCTGTAACATGATTATCTTCTCGTGTACAATACTGTACATCAGAATTGTACTTTCTTGCTTGCTAGCTTCTAGAAATACATTTCAGCATATGTATTTGTCGAAGTCCCTAAAGTAACATAAAATATTGTGCAGAATACCAGTTTTGTGCTAATCTGCAATAATGCTAACTTTTTAGTTTGCAAAGATATGTGGATATCAACTGATCAATTTTCAGAGCAATTCAGTCAAATGTAGATTACATTTCCTTGTAATTTAATTTGGGATCCCTTTTAGAACAGATTCTAGAAAACACTTCATCCTGGTTTGGGGATTATAAAAATGTAAATGTAAAGCTTCTCAAACTCTTTGAAAGCAAAGGTTTTACCATGTGAAATCAAAATGTCATTTTACACATATTTTGAGTGAGGTATGTGGGGTACGTGACCACAATATCATTTGAGCATGCAAAATAAATCTGCTCTTACAGACACACACCAAAGAAAGGGTAGTTCTATGATTGACAGTATGTTATGAGAAAATTTTAGTACCCATTTCTGGGTAAATAACTAACATTCAAATATCTGCTATTTTAAAAGAACCACCACGCATACAGTTAATACTGCAGACAAACATATGGAAGAGTCATTTCTATTTATGTCAGGTCTCAAGATCTCCCATGGTTGGTTTATGATTTCCAATATTTTAAAGTTGTAACTAGTGCACTGAAATAAACCATAATACTAAGTTTCTCTATCCCAATTTTAATATATGCTAACTGCATTCATTTTCAGACATAGTAAGATGTTTGCAGGTGTCTTCACTGGGACACTCCTATTCTACTGTGATGCATTTTCATCATATGGCTGGATAGATCCATACCATCCAGCCAAACAAGTCAGGCATGAAGGACTAAATCAGCAAGCACATGTCTGTTACATTACAGTGCAACCAATTTTGTCACAATACTGGAGAAATTCTGAGCACCTCAAAACCTTCAAAATGTTAGATGGCATACTTTAATTTTGAGGCTAGAAAAAAAGAGCAATTATTATCTTTTTAATAAGCATAAATAATGCCTGTAGAAAAATAAATGTTATATTTTAGCCACGGCATGGAGGCTTTCTATCCCTGTAAGCCAAGTGATTCATTTTAGCATAAATTGTTTTTTTTTCCAGTAATTTTTGTATCAGATTCTGTAAGGTGCAATTTGAATACAGATCACTGTTTTCTGACTTTAAAAGCTACAAAATAATATTCTGCCTCAGTCATCCTCTTTCTAATCAATAGGCCACACCTTCAGTGTCTGAAACATTTTGTGGTTTTCCCCACAGAAACAAGTAAGACCAGGATAATTTATTTCCCTTTACTGTCTTCTTTTTGATGACTTCATCTGATAATTAGTTTTGTTCCAGCCTCTATTTTATGTCCCATTGCTCTGAATCTGTCATTTTATGAATGTCTACTTTTTGTCCCACTGCACTTCTGATATTATCTGTCAAAAACATTTGAAGTTTTTCCTTGCTGCTTCCCAACACTTTTCCTTGTTGACTTGACCAGTCTCCTGGCTCTCCAAGTTAATTCATAATCCAGTGTCTTCCTCACACACAAGTAAGTTCCGTGAGGTTTTTTCCAGATACCTCAAACCTTTAAAAATTAGTCTTACAGCTAATATTTTAAAGGCCTTTAAACCCAGCAGAGAAATGTTAGAAGTGATGTAGCAATTCACAGTTCTTCAATCTACTTCCAAATCCAAACCATTATCTGAGCCTCTCTTCTATGCCAAGAGCACACAGCTCCACAGGCTGCTTTCTGTGGACTCTTCCATCACAGTCAGCACACTTTCCCACCTCATGTGGATTTCATGCAGCATTTCAGAGCTGATGATACACAAGAGCTAACTACAATACCTACGCTCCACAACCTTTGGCATGATGCAGTTTTTCCTCAGCTAAGTTGTTTTTACATTATTATTAGTTATTTGGTTTTACATTAGTTGGGGAATGATCTCTTTGCTAGGGCTCTGTCTCCCCAAAATACCATCATTTTCAGACACATTATCTTCATTTTTTTTTTCTCTGCCTGAAAGTATATTACTGGTATGTTTCCCTTTACTGGGACTGAAGTAAATTCAGTAACGCAGTTTCATAGCTGGCTTCCTCCCAACTTACTCAAAAACTACTAAAAATATGAAGTGCTTTTTAAAGAGGTCTTGTCAGAAATAAAACTGTTTTCTGTCTTCTTTTGCCAGACACTCATTACTAAAGATCTGTAGGAAAGAGGTGTTCAAGGCTTTTCCAGCTGTCCTAATTTCCAGAGCTTTAATATTCGGAGACTTTCAAGCGCTACACTTGGAGGGGTCTTTTTTTTGTTTCATTTTGCTTCCATTTCTCAGAAATTACTCAGAGCAAAGGAGTCCGACAATTAGGACTTTTCGTTTAATTTCTAAAGGAACAGGATAATTTATAAACTCAGACCACGGTCACAGCTGTCACCAGCGAAAGCCTCCTCAAGCACAATGATTCCTCCCACCACGGCCATACTTCGCCTGAACCGTGAAGGTTCCAAACTTTACCGGGGAAAAGACGAAGGCTGCTCCTGCAAATACTGAAAGGCTCTGAGAAGCAGGGAAGGGCTTCGGGAGGAGGCAGGAGAGCGGCACAGCGACACGGGGATGGCCGCAAGAGGGCAGTGGGTACAAGCACAGGGAAGAAGAAAAAAAAAAAGGAAAAAAAAAAAAAGGAAAAGAAAAAAAAAAAAAAAAGAAAAAAGAGAAGAAAAAAAAAGAAGGAAAAAAAAAAAAAGAAGCAAGCCGCTCAGCGCAGTGCAGTGAAAATCTCCTCTTTAATGAAAGGAAAATAACTTTAAACACAGACAGGAGGACGATGAGAGCGAGAAAAGAAACTGGAGCACGAAGCGACTGCAAGCAGAGATCCTCTCCCCACTTGCCCCTCGCCCCCAGGAGTCCACGCACCCCGGAGACCTCCGCAGGACCCCGGAGCCGCCGCTCCGCCCCTACGGGCGGTCCCACCGCCCCTCTCCGCGGCTCCGTGCTCAGGGGCCGCCTCCCGCGCAGCGGCCCCCCCCCCCCCCCCCCCCCGCCGCCCCGACTCACCCCACTCGGTCCCGGAGGCCTCCGCCAGGGGGCGCCGCAGCGCCTGCAGCACCAGCTCTGGGGGCGGCGCCACCAGGCGGCCCCACACCGCGCGCGTGTAGAACTCCACCGCGTGCGCGCGGCCCAGCGGCAGCGCGCGCCCCAGGAACCGGGCCACGCGCCGCAGCGCCGCCCCCGCCGCCTCCGGGGAGAGCTGCGGCGGCAGCAGCTGCACCGCGCCCCGAGGCCCCGACATGGCGGCACCGGGAGGCCGCGGCACCGGCCTGTGCCTTCGGCTCCTCGGGTCCGCCCGACGGTACCCGCGCCACCCGCCGCGGAGGCGGGTGAATCGAGCGCCGAGCGGTGGCGCGGATCCGTGACGTCTCTCGCTGCGCGACACCGGGAGAGCGATGGCGGCGGCGTCGCGGCGCGGCGGGATGGGACCGGCGGCGGAAAACGCGGGCGCCGCGGGCCGTGATCCCCGCCGAAAGCGGGTGTGGAGACCCGCGTTGCTGCGCGGAGTCGTAGGGAGCGTCCAGGAGGGTGAGGCGGAGCGCTGGGCGGCCGTGACTGGCCCCGGGACGCCCTGAGGGGGTGGCGGGGTTAGAGTGGTGGAGTCCCGGGTCGGCCCCGGTGTTTGCGGCCCTTGTCTCCCTCCCGTCGTGCCGCTGGACCCTGGCGGCCCGGCCCTGTCCGGGGCAGGGGGCGGCAAGGCGGTTTGGGGATGGCTGCGGCTCCGGAGCTACGGGATGCGGGGCCTGCGCTGTGTCTGTGCTCTCGGGGTGAATGGTGATGGTTTGGTGCTAGGACTCGCTTTGGGTTTCCTGTGAAACGGTGTATTAAAAAGGGAAGGGTGTTTGGGAACAGGTTAGAAGAAAGGACATCGGCTATTTGCAGCATTTTATTGAAATGTCATCTTTGGAGAAAAAACTAAAGTTGGGAGTAATTCGGTCTTGCTGCCTTTAGAAAACTTTTTTGGTAATAATATGAAAGTCTGTAGCTCTTAAAATTAGTGCAGTAAAAAAATCAACATAATAAGGAAAAAGCCTTGTTTATCTTAAGGCTGATTAGTAGTTATATAATGATTTGAGACTGAAACAACTACATTCAGATATTCCTTTTAAGGCTAAATTATTCTGTGATGTACCATACGTTTGCAGTTGTAGACACAGTCTTCCTTGATAAATGCAGAAAGAAGATAATAACGAGAAAAATACTGGTTTTCTGAAAGGTGTACTGGAATATTAATATAATACAGTGATTTAGTGTTGTTGTTTGTTTTTTTTTTTTCCTGTGGGATTTCAGTTGCAGACTTCTTAAGCAGCCAGTATGGCTTTTTATCAATGGCTTCCTGATACTATCTTTATGAATCTTGGAATCTGTTTTGATGTTGCTTATCAAACTGTGAATAATAGGAGAAGTGAAATGCTGATCCATCTTTTCAGTGGACTCAAAAAGCATTGGCAAAGGTGTATACTGTTGAGTGTTCATTAAGCAATACGTTTGCAATGGTACATTCTTTCAGGGGCTTAAGTGATAATTTCCAGTAAATCTGTACAAATTTCAATGTGACAGTAAGGAACAGATTTATAGCAGTGTTTTTTCCTTGAACGTTTGACTGATCTTATTTAAATTTGCACAAACGGTGAGCTTTTTTTCTGTTTTGGAAAGAAAATGGATTGAACGGGTCCTGGCAATGACTCAGTGGTTTGTGACTGCTTCGATGCAGATGAATTTAACCCTTTTTTTGTCTATTTCCAGGGCAAGGATTTGCATTTAGGAGAAAACAAAAGATCGAAAGACAATACAGAAAATTCTTTAGAAAAGGAAGAAAGGTCGATTCAAAAAAGGATGATCAGTTTACCGATACTTATCCAGAGCACTTGAAACATCTTTACCTAGCTGAGGAAGAAATGCTTAAGAAACGGCGCAGGAGTCCGGATGATGCAGTTTTATCAGAAGAAAAGCAGCAGAATAATGCAACAGAGTAAGGTTCTGCAATATTTCTCCTGTCCCCAGTACAAGAAGTGTTGTAGGTCTTTGGATTCCAAGATATATCTACATCTAAACTTTCCTGGGAAGAATGCTTGGGACAGGGGAGGGAAGGCAGTCAGATCTAAGCCCAAGAGTGGGAGAAAGGTGGTGAGGCCACAGCTTGAGTCCTGTGTCCAGTTCTGGGCCCCTCAGTTCAGGAAGGAGATTGAGGTGCTGGAGCAGGTCCAGAGAAGAGCAAGGAGGCTGTGAAGGGATCCAGCAGAAGTGCTGTGAGGAAGGGCAGAGGGAGCTGGGGGTGTTCAGTCTGGAGAAGAGGAGGCTCAGGGGAGACCTCATCACTCTCTACAACTCCCTGAAAGGAGGGGGTAGCCAGGGGGGGGTCGGTCTCTTCTCCCAGGCAGCTCCCAGTAAGACAAGAGGGCATGGACTTAAGCTCTGCCAGGGGAGGTTTAGGTTGGATATGAGGAAGAAATTCTTTACAGAGAGGGTGATCAGGCATTGGAATGGGTTGCCCAGGGAAGTAGTGGATTCTCCATCCCTGGAGATATTTAAAAAGAGACTGAATGTGGCACTCAGTGCCATGGTCTGGGAACCACGTGGTAGTGGATCAAGGGTTGGACTCGATGATCTCTGAGGTCCCTTCCAACCCAGCCAATTCTATGATTCTATGAAAAGTAGTTTTGTCTGGAGTAGTCAGGTAATCCATGGGGATATCTGAAATAGATCTGATCTTCTTTAAACCAGAGGGGTTTTTTTAAAGTTCCCTTAAGCAATGGTCATTGCGATCGTAAACCACAATTAATAACTCAGCAAAAATATGACTTCTAATGTGTGAGATAAGGTGATACGTAGAGTGTGTTAGTTTGATTTCATTGTTCTGTGCAGATGTAGAATAAGACTTTGGTTAGGTCATTCCATTTAGCTAATGTTGCAATTTAAGTAGTTTTGTACTTTAAGATGATGAGATGTCATTAGAGAGTATTACCACAAGGTGGAGGTGCGAATAAAGTAAAGATTTTTTTTCTCTCTCCTGCAGAGCATGGTATTTCTAAATAAGAGTACTAGTAAATATTTTCATTTTCCTTTTTTGACCATCTGTCTGAAATATTCTGGATTTTGATGGCTAATTCTCAATTTTTCTAATGTGACTAATAAAGTAATCCAAAATTTACTGTGAATAGCTGTGGGCAAAACCAATTGTTTCATTTGTAAATGTCACTGTTTATATAATGCCTTTATTGTAAATTAGAAAAAAACCCCTCAAAACTAATGACCAGAAAAATCCATTCAAGTATTATGACAGTGAATGTCAGACAAACAGCACTGGTTTTCTTTTACTGTTTTCTTTTAGAGGTACCTGAGCATTTTTTTATATATTTAAATTGGGAAGGAAAACTCAGCTTCTAATTTCAGATCTTTAAGGATGATAGTATGCCATCTACTTCAAGAAGTGTTTAGAAGGGCTTTTCTACTGCTGTCCTTTTTCACCTTGTCATGTTGGCCTCACTTCTCTAGCAGGCAATCTGCTAACAGTTGGCTGTCTTGATATCTCTGCAGTTGCATCTGTATGTTGAAACTAGAAAGACAAAATATAGCTCTTGGCTAATACATGTGGTTTTTCTGGCTCTGAAGAGCTACTATGATGGGGAAAGATCCTTTTAGGCACTACTTCAGCTTTGTGCAATACCATCCATTTGGGGATCCAGGAGATAAGGGATATGTGTGCTTCTTGGCAGACCAGAGTCCAGTATACCCAGCGTTGGGAGAGTTTAGTTTGCTGTGCTGTCATGCAAGATGAGTGTGCTGTCATTACATAACGTGTGGTGATGGTTGGTGGTGTGACAAGAGTAGTGCAAGAAGGTACCCACTTGGTGTAGAAGGGTGAGCCTTGAGCCTTGCTTGTCAGTTACATAATCTATAAATTTCTATTTATAATTAACTTCTCCAAACATGCAAAAAGCAGTGAAATACTCTGGTTCTGCAGTGACTGTGGGAAATCTGGTGATGCCTGCTTGATGACCTGTGATTTTTCTTGTAGTTTGGTTACAACTGAAAGGAAGTTTAAGAAGAAAACGTCCAATCAGAAGGCAAAAGAAGAATACGAGAAAATTAAGGCTGAGCGTGCCAGAAAGAAAGAGGTAAATGTTAAACAGATCTTTCTTGATTGTAGGCAAAGATTGTAGATAAATTAATCCCATTTTTATCTGTCTGTCTTCCATCTGGACCCAAGTAGACCCATAGGCAAAGAACACAGGTATTGGTATTCTTTCAGTCTTTTTCAACAGTATTATTCAGGTATGCAGGTATTCAAAATTGCCCTTGTGTTTGTTCTTACTCTTTTTATCTTACTTTAACCATGAGCAGAATTTTATTATGTCAGTTGGTAGATCAGTGCTGCTTGGGATGCTGTCCTAGTATCACAAAATTTCCCAACTTCCAGCTCCAAATATGTCCCAAATTCTAACTGCCAGTCCCGTGCAGATGTGTCCAACATCCTCGCACATCTGGATTGGCAAGACATTTACATGGGGGCCACAAGATCAGACTTCTTTCTTGCATGCTAGAGAGGAAATTGGGAATTTTTTGCCACTTTGCCGTTGAAGGAAGACACCGAGGAGCTCATTTCACAGAAAGGAAATAGTACATATATTAGTGACAAACCTTGCTGTCAGGTGTTCTGCTGAAGCTTGAACAGAGACTTGTCTCCTCTCTTGAAGCCCTAGCCAATATGTTTCTATTGCACTATGCACTGAAAAGAGGTTCTTATTAAGCTTTTAAGACTGACAGTATTTTTAGTGTAGTACAATACCTAATTGCCAGTATCTCTGCAAAAAGAAATTGTATTCTTAATAGATACCTTCTATAGCTACGAAGCTATGTGATTATTTCTTAACCATATTTATTTAATTTCAGGAAGCAGAAAAAAGAAAACAACAAAGAGAAGCAGCTCAACGCTTGTACAAGCAGAAGAAAATGGAAGCTTATAAAATATTGAGTAAGAAGACAAAAAGAGGGCAACCAAATCTCAACCTGCAAATGGAGTTGCTTCTTAAGAAAATACAGCAAAATACATAAACCCCTGCATACATTTTAATTACTGTGGACATTTTATTAATTTTAATAAATGATGTCTTTTTTTCTTCTTTATGACTTATGTCATTGGCTTGATTTATTTAATGTATCCGTTTGTGGATGTTGTATATTCATCCTGAAAATAAGTACTGAATGCTGAGCGAGGGAGTTCTGTTGTTTTGAAAATACATGGTCATATTTCTAAACTTGAATTCCATTAGTTGTGTAATGTCCTGAATTCCATATCATTAGAGCCTAGTACCCTCTAAACATAAATCTACATAGTGTTGAAGCTTTTTTTTTTTTCCTAGCTGTAACACTTCCTGAAATAGTAACTCCTAAAATTATGTTTGAGTAAAATGTAACATGCAATGTAATTGATACCTGATGAACTGCCAAGGCTAGGTGCCTGCTTCATGTGCTGTTGGATAGGGTTTGGCACATGAAAACAAAGAATAGAAATAATAGCCATCTGGGTATAGTGTGTCATTCTCTCCAAAGAATGAAATTTATCAAGGGTCCAAAAATTCTTTGAATGTAAAGATCATGTAGAAGTAACATATACTTTGTGCTTGGTGATTTCTACTTTGGTGATTTATGTCATTCATAAACTAAGTCTGACTTTCTAGCTATTACGGATCAGGTAGGTGGCTTCAGACTTCGGTATGCTGAGTATATCAAGTTTCTAATCTTAGCTCTTTGCAACATTTTAGAAAAAGAATTTTCAATCTTGATTTGGAAATGCTCCTAGTGATCTTCGGCCTAATAGAATGAAAGCATTCTTAGTAAGGCCAATAAAGTTTGCACTAAAACAAGTCAGCTATTTTCCTGAAGTTTATGCTGGAGAATACTAGTTACGCAATTGCCTTTATCTCAGTCTACTTTGGCGGCCAAGAAGTAATATTGAGGGTTTGTTTTTCTGCACGTAGTGAAGATTATTTAGATATCAAAGTAAGGAATGTCTTGGAATAAATTTCTCAGGATGTGCTCTGTAAGATTGTCAATACACTTACAGTATTACATTTTTTTACCGTATTAAATCTCATTTAAAAGTTGATGTCAGCTGTAAAAAAATCCTTATTTGAAATACATTTGAAAAATTACAAGTGCTGTTAAATGAGAAATAGTTTTTGTATAATGTTTCTTGTCTCGGTATCCTGAAGCTTTTTAAACCTCATCTTACACTTTTTGCAAGGCTTCAAGTCCTTGCGCTGTGATGTTGAACAGGAAAAACTGAACGAGGGTCATAAGGTAATGCACCAACAGAAAAGCTGGGAGATACTCTTGAAATAGGCACATCCACTCTTGGAGACAAAGGGAGTGTTAATTTGATATGCTTGGTCTGTTTTCTACTTTTCCTTCCATCTTTTCTGCTGATAATTACTGTAATTACTGATATTGAATGGCTCCATTCTGAAAAAATAGAGAAATCTGCAAAGTGCCCAAAAAGTGGGAAGACAAGTTTTAGCTTACATAGTCTGTTGCAGTTCAGATTGTGGCACACTAGAGCCACAAAAGTATAAAGCCTTGGTGAACACTGGTGCACAGTGCACCCTAATGCCATCGAATCAGAAAGGGACAGACTCCGTCACTGTTTCTGGAGTGACGGGGGGATCTAAAGAACTGACTATTGTGAAGGCTGATGTGAGCCTCACTGGAATAAAGTGGCATAAACACCCAATAGTGACTGGTCCAGATGCTCCATGCATTCTTGGCATAGACTACCTCAAGGGAGGTGATTTCGAGGACCCGAAAGGGTACTGGTGGTCCTTTGGTACTGCAGCTATTAAGACTGAGAATGCAGAATGGCTGCATGCTTTGTTTGGCATTTCAGATAAATTCTTCAGATAAATCCAACTGCTACTTCAGTAGTGCATCGAAGACAATATCGTGTCAACAGAGATGCTGTGATCCCCATTCACAAGCTGATCCGGCAACTAGAGAGCCAAGGAGTGATCAGCAAGACTCACTCACCCTTCAACAGTCCTGTATGGCCAGGATACTGTGATTTAAGGCTGTCTAAGAAACACCTTCAAACACCCAAACAAGTAAATGAAGAAGAAAACTATTTGTTATGTCTATACTTAGCACTGGACATGGGTATCTAGCTACAAGAATAGCAGGGGGAGAAATTATAAATTCACCCATATCAAGTTTTTTTATCAAGTAACTTCATTTGGTTTCCTCCATGTTACTGCAAACGTGTAGTCAAAAGTAACAGCAGGCCACAGCTAACTGATTCTTTTCTGTACTTTTTAGCATGATTACTTTTATCCATTGTGTTTGGGTAGCTCAGGGGATTAAGGATTGTTCTGGAGAGCACAAGCTGGAGTCTGACCTTTTCATTTAGGTCCTGTGCTTATATTTAATGGGATCATAGTGCATAAACCCTTTTGTTTCTGAGAATTCTGCAGTAGCTTGAAATTTTTAGTGATAAACGTGACCTGTGTCATGAAATCATTTGGCTCAGGTTTCTACTTTGAAGCCCACAAAAGTGCAGAGAAAGGGAGTAATCTGTTTAAGCAGAAGTGACTTCAGACAATGCTGAAGATGATAGGAACAAAATGTGTATGAATAAGAGTAGCTACCAGCAGGATTCCACTTTGGAGTAGCTGTCTCTAATAATTCAGGAAGCAGTGAACTAGTAAAAGCATTATGGAAATAAAAGCAGGTATGTGCATCCAGGAACTGTGGGTGCTAATTCTGTGGAATTAACACTACAAGTGTACATAAGCAGTAAAAGTGTCAAGACATACAGGAGTGGTTTCAATGTAATAATCTCGTGCTGCATCCTGCACTGAAGATTTTACTCCATGGGAGCTCTCAAAACCAAGAGGGTGCAGTAGGAGTAGGTGCACCTTTTCCCTGTTACTGTGTTTGTTACTTGGAGAAGAAAATGTAAGGGAGCTACAAGAGTGTTGTTTATTGCATCTGTGTAGTTTAGGGATCAGTTTTACATCTGATGACACTTTCTATGTAGTGAAAGTTGTTCCGACACACAGAAAGTTGTAAGTAAAGAAAATAATCAGGAAATTATATTTAAAATAGTTAAGATAATGTTATGAAGGTTTTCTGTAGTCAGGGAGTAATATCATCAGGGGGCAAATAATCTCTGAACATAAATCACAGGTATTACTCCTAGATTACATATCTAATCCTAAGGAGTTTATAGTGTTTTGACTAGTCCTGTCAACTAGACTTCAGGAAGTAGGTGAGGTGAATCCCATGTTCTATATTTGAAGGAGAAGCCTTTGCAAGGGTCATTTGGCAATAATATTTAATTAAAAAATCAGTGATTCACAGTGTAGTTCTGTTAATATTTAGACAGAGTAAAAAATGGTTTCTGAGCAACAGAACCATAAACCAGTCCTGAATGTGTCTTGCACAGCTGACCAGGACAGGGCAGCAGGGTGCTAAGTTCCTCAGCTCCCTTTGAACAGGTAGCTGTTAACTTTGTTACGGTAGTTTATATCTTTGTCCTTAGCTTTCCTTTTTTTTTTTTTTTTTTTTTTTAAACACTCATGTTCTGCTACCAGGTAGGTTTTATGGTTGTCTTTTGTTTAGTTTTGTTGTGGGTTTTTTTTTTGGGTGGAGGGGGGACCCTTTTAGTTCCGCATATGGTATAATGAAGTACGGGGACTTAAATTAACTGCAGATGGAAAGCACATGTCCTACAACTGCTGACATGTCATCCTAATCTAAAGTTGGAGGTATGCTGGCATGAAACTAGAAATAATTCTCTTCCTATTGAACGTTTAGAAAAATTAAAACTGTACTGTAATATGTAATATGGTTTAAGTCAGTGGCCAACTCAAATCAGTTACACATATGGCCTAGATTACTTTAAGCAGACCCAGGTGCTGAAACGTGTACAGTAACAAGATAATACTAGATTAGGTTAAGGCCTTCATGGTTTATCATTCAGTTGTTAATATTTATGTTCAATTTCCTTTTTACCCAGTTGTTAGATCAAATATAAGGTAAAATAAATCCACTTTTTTTTTTCCAAAATAGAATCCTAAACTGAATACGTAACAATGAATTTTTAAATTTCTTCTTAGTTTCAAGGACTGTTTGTAATTTTGTATGTGCAAGCATCCACCAGACTAGTCAGGCTGGTGCTGCTAAGTGTTCTTTCCCCAAGAGCTGCATACATCAACTGTGTATTTACAATTTAACAGTCTTGGTGATGATATAATTTACATTTCCTATATAAAGCAGTTCTGTGTTCACTCGCTGACAATAGGACTGCTGTATTTTTGTTGAGTATCTTTCAGGGAAAAATGGAAGTACCTGCCCTCCACAGATGGCAAGCAATTCATCTGGGCTCAGCATTCAGCATTGCACATACGATCTCTGCATTCAGTGCACACACTGTGTGTCTGAACTGAACCAGACTTATCAGATTTATGGCAGGGAGCTTTGCAGCTGATCTGTACAGATACTGAACATTTGAAGTGTCTAGAAATTTTACTGAATCTTTACATACATGGCACAAAACTCATTTCCTCAGTATTCCAGTCTGCACCCACACAACTGGTTGGTTAGAAGTTATGTGAAAATGTTAGGTCACCAGACTTCATCAGACAATATTACTGGATACAAAAAGTCTGTTGACACCAGGTATTTCATAAACATTCTAGTTAATAGATTAAAGGCAACCTTATTTTTCACAAGTGCAGTTTCTTTTGCTTCAATGACCTTTTTCAATTTGCATTTTACTTTATCATGATAGTTAAAAAAAAAGCAACATTCTGCACTTAGAGTCATGGAGCAGGTATCCGCCGGGGGTACAGTGTCTCCTCTCAGATATAAAGCTGTAATGTTATATTTTATATTCCACAATAAACATTTAAGTATTTTCTTGTCATCTCAGAGAAATATGCTATAATTTCTACTGTTGAATACAACACATACATTTAACTCTCCAGAGAAAATGCCATGCAAACTTATTTATGCTGTTTTGATTTCTCCAGTTAATGGTCCACCTCTAGAAATTATAAAGATATAAAAGCATAAATTCATGATGAATCAAGTTTCTTCCATTATTATTTTTTCTGCTACTTATTCAATTTTTTTTCCTATTTTTTTTTCCTGGCAGAATATTATAAATAAAACTAGTACATTAAATGGGAAATGGTATTTAGATTTAATGAGGTAGACAGTGTTCATTTTAAAATACTCTGCTATGCATTAAAATACATCGAGTAGCATACCATACAACTAATACACATTAGAATAAGAATTTACTGAAAGTATGATTTTTATAATTGTTGTATATGTGTCAGCATGTTGAATTGTACTGCAGATTTGAAAACACAAAACTATTCTTCATTTGTGCTGTGCTCTAGATTAAAGCAAAGGAAATAAGATATAAATTACCCACCCAGACAAACACCAAGGTGTCTGTAAACACTGGTCAGATTTTCAGGAATTTGGAGCCATTCCTGAACATGGTAATTTTTAAATTTTAAAACTATCTTGTTGTCCAGGTGGTATTGATTGCTATTGTCTGTTGTTTTGGGCTTTTTAAAAAATCAATTATATACATAAGTGTAGCAAGACGAACCTCTTTTAGGGAACGGCGCTTCAAGGTCCAACCAGGTGTTCCAGCAGAGACTCACGAGCAATGCTCTAAGCCTATGGCTCTCAGAGTTGACCAGCCCAGATCAGTGCTGTTGCTCCAAGAGCAACTGACCTCTCTGCTGGCTTGCTCAGGACTGAGCTGAGCCTGTGACTCAGGCCTCACCTTTTATTGGCCCCCTAATCCTGCTCATGCGCAGTGGGGGCCCGCCCTAATCAGGCACAGGTGGGCTTAACACAAGCTCATGCCACTCCCTGGCAATTAGGGGCACCTGGTTGGCTTGTTACACTACACATAAGTGTACATAACTTTATGGTAATTTTACTTGTGAACCTGCAAGTATATGAGCTGTTGTACCTCAGTCCTCTTCTATAGATTTCTGGTCTGAAAGCAATGCATGGAGATATGATGTGAAGGTTAACTGATAAACTGCCTTTGTACTAAGAGCAATAACTCTCACCAAAACCTGCAAACACGTTTTATTTAACACATGTTTTCATTAGGAAGCGCACCAAGAGGACAAACACAGTCACAATGTACACAGGAACACCTTCCACTTTTGTGTTGTCTTTATCTCAGCAGTAGAGAAAGACGTAGAATTTTCATCTACTTAGTGGAGGCAGGATAGCTCTTCCAACTCCTGTCCTCACTTCTCATCTCTGCTCACATCTCTTAGGAATGAGCTTCATCTTAAATCAGTGGGGTTAAGCACATAATATAAAGTAACAAAACCTAAAAAAAAACCCTCAAAAAAAAGCAAAAAAAAAAAAAAAGCAAGCTACCTAGTCCATCCTTTCCATCCTTTGACCTCTCCTCCTTGTTGGAGGTTTTGGAGTTTTTAATTTTTTTTCTTTAGTTGGAACCTGAGTCTTATGATTTGTATTTATATATGGCAGAGCACTTTTCATTGTGTCACACCTGACTGCACTATAGAAGCAAATGAGGAGTTAAGTGGTGGTTGGGAGGCACAGTGGGAGCTCATTAAGAGCAGCACTATGTAGGAAGCTTTCTGAAATACCAGATTTTTGAGTGTGTTGTCAGATGTCAGAGTTAATCATATTTCTGTGGGAATCCTGAGCAGTAAGTAAGCAGTCATCCAGGCAGTAAGCAAATAACATGCAAGAGGGATTTTTCATGAATGCTTTAAATTTCAGGTAATTTCTGAATATTGCTCATACCTGCAGCCTTCGCAACTGATGAAATCCCATGGGTTTTTTGAATAGAAGGTGGATCTACATTTAATACTCTGTATATGATGAAAATTAAGATTGTTTGACAACTGCTGTGAAGGTTTGAGGTATTTCACAAAAATTATATGTAGGCACAACTTTCATTGTAACACCATTTTTTTCAGTATTTTTAAGTTTCTAAAAATTCTTAAGATGCATTATTAACTTTATGATAGGTCATCACCTTTCTTGGATTTGGATTTGCAAAAGAAAAACATGGGTATGGTGAAGTATGAATATTTACTGTTTAAGAAAAAATTTTAACTAAAAAGGGGAAAAAAAGGTAATAAGCGAGATGAACCTAAAAATATAATGTGCAATTTTTTATTTCCTTAGAATGTCATTTGGCAAGTGTGAAATTAAGCTACTTCAGATCTCAGGCAGCTCTAAAAAAAAACAACCCAACAACCCACAACAAAACAAACAAACAAAAACAACAGGAAAAAAACCCCAAAGCAGAAACAGCTAGAAGCATCTCAGTCAGTTTGTACTTGGAATCTGTCAAAAAAGTGTAGTCTTGTAACAATTATAAACTTGAAACAGAAATTATTCTTTGACCTCCACTATAAAAAATCAGAGTAGACGATGTGTGTATAGCTTATTTGCACCTTGAATTATTATCTAATATTTTTGAGGCAATATTTTTACTCCACCAAAACCTAATTTGCATGGAAGACTGAAGACTTTTGCATCTGTTAACTGCTGCAGATGCAGGCTGAAGAGCTTTTAATTATCCTTTAATTTTATTGTCCTTTAATTTTAGTACTATGGCAGTATTAATAAATTGTAAAGAGTTCTTTGCAGATAGTAGCAGGTCTCTTGTATGTGAAAAAAAGAGATTTATTCTAGAGTAGCTGTAGTATTATATTTTAAGATGTCATCAATAAAATGATGGAGGGTCAGAAAATTATATTTTCTACTTCTGTAACAGGTGTGGAAGGCAAGATCTTGTTCTTCCCAATGTGGGACAAAAGCATTTCTCTAAATGTAGAAAATACATTTCCTTAGTTTGAGTGTGGAAAATATACAATAGAATATATACAATAGAATAGAATATACAATAGAAAGTGAAGGGTTACTCATCACCAAAAGCCAGTGTTTGAATCTAGTTTATATTTATTTAAATGCATGAAACTAATTGCAGTTTTTTAGAATTAAAGAAAATAAAAGCAAGCACTCTGAAATTCAGGTTTTCTGTAGTGCCAAGTGTCTTTGGATGTTTCCCACAGACTGTTTCTATAGCAACAGCAAACATATTGTGAAGATAATTTTAATACCTTTTTTAAACATCTCACATCAATGATTGTCCAGTTTCAGAATGTAATATCAAATACCTTTCTACATTTCAGGTGAGTTAATCCACAGAAAAGATGAAGAAAAATAATTTGCATCAATTGTGCTTCCACTGGTACTGCATGTGTGCAAACACTTCTTTTAGAGGCTCTTTTTGTTCTTTTTTGAAAAGCCCACAGGGTGGAGGTATGGAGCTGAATTTCATCAGGAAGCAGCAATTCATAGATTAATAAATGTGGGAAAAAAAATGGACATAAAGATCAAAAAATGGTAGACTTGCTTAACAAATTCTGCACAACTTGATTGTTGTGCGCCCCTTCCCTTAAACCCACTGATCATAATTTGAAATTATTTCTGACATTAGAGGATCCATGGCAAACTTTTGTGAACTGCTCAGATGTCTCCCATTTTAAAAAAAAATTATGCTGTCTGGGTGCAATTTTGGCCATATCCTCCTCTAGCTTTGCCAGTGACATAAACACTACTGTAATTACACTTCCTCTCCTACATAGAAGTAAAGCCCGGAGTCTTGACGTGTGGAGTCTACTTTAGTAATTTCTTGGTTGTCCTGAGAGATAATTAGCAGTTTATCAGCAATTTTCTCCTAATAGTTGCACCAGAGCTGAGCAAGCCTAGCTGGTCCACAAGCCATTGTAGGCTGCACAACACCTTGGTTTCTACGTTACACACTTAGAGACTTGCCCACAGCCTCTCACTCATTCTTCTGTACTTAGAATCATAGAATCATAGAATTGGCTGGGTTGGAAGGGACCTCATAGATCATTGAGTCCAACCCTTGATCCACTACCGCTGCAGTTACCAGACCATGGCACTGAGTGCCACATCCAGTCTCTTTCTAAATATCTCCAGGGACGGAGAATCCACTACTTTCCTGGGCAGCCCATTCCAATGCCTGATCACCCTCTCTGTAAAGAAATTCTTTCTAATATCCAACCTAAACTTCCCCTGGCACAACTTAAGACCATGCCCTCTTGTCTTGTTGAAAGTCGTCTGGGAAAAGAGACCAACCCCCCCCTGGCTACAAACTCCTTTCAGGGAGTTGTAGAGAGTGATGAGGTCTCCTCTGAGCCTCCTCTTCTCCAGGCTGAACACCTCCAGCTCTCTCAGCCTCTCCTCATAGGATCTGTGCTCGAGTCCCTTCACCAGCCTGTTTGCCCTCCTTTGGACCCGCTCCAGGACCTCGATATCCTTCCTTGTTGCCCAGCTGGTAGTATCAACAAACAACTGTTCTTGCCACCAAAATTGAGAGCTGTAGCAGGCTATAACCACAACTCCACAACCTCCCAGGGCTCAGCCTTCTTCTGCAGGTGCTGCCAGCTGTGGCTGCATGTTCTGGTGTCCCCAGTGTCACAGGCAGCTGAAATGCTCTTAGCTAAGTGAGCCACTGCTCAAGACCCACCTGAAATGATACCTGTGTCCTCTGGCTGTGCTTCAGCTGGAGGAATTTTCAACAGGACCTTGCAAACAAGGGAGAATTGCCCCAGTAAGAGTTTCTTGACATGCACATGTCATGTACATGTCATACATGTACAGGGATTTTTAATAGAGCATTATGAGGTGCTGGTATTTGCTCATCTCTGATTTATCGTCTTTCCTGGGCCTTGGCCACAATTTAAGCCCAGAATCATTGCTTGTTTGCTGTAATGATAGTGACATCTGCCATTGAGTGTTCCTCTTGATATATCTCAAAGCAAACTTGGTATGAGGTTTACTCTGTGGAACTGCGTGGGAAGGGAAAAAACAAAGTCAAGAGACCTAGTTAGAGGCTTGACAAGCATCCTCATAGTCAGCTCCATATAATGGGGGCACAAATATAACAAGGTCAGACTTTGTAATTTTGTCTCCAGATGAGTATTTTGTGCTTTGTCTTCTTGGAAAATGCTTGGAGAAGGTTTCCAGAGGAATTCCAATTAGTAAATGGAGTCTCGGCAAATATTGACCCATCTGTGTGCCAAGTCAGTGCCCCAAGATTAACTGAAATGACTGCTGTGCTTCTACAGTGTTGTTATGGTTCTTTGGGTCAGTTCACTCATATATCTTCAGCCAGGCACAAAAGCAGTCTGCAGTAAGGCTATGTGTCCCTTTAGAGCACAAAGCAAAAATTTATTGGTCAACATATTAGAGACAGCTAGAAGATAATGTTAGTCTAAGCAGCAGTGTGTTCTCCACCTCTGGTGTAGGAAAACTGCTGAGAGGCTGGCATCAGTCAGGAGGGGGAAGGGCTGAACACCACCACCCATCCTCTGTGCTTCAGGTTGCCATCTCCTGCCTGCTGCATCAGTCCAGACAACACTGGCAATTTGACCCAATGCATCACCCAATGCAACAGACAGCCTGATTAGTCTCCCTGTTTTTTCCCCATTAGGACTAAACCTTTCCACGTTGGTCTTTTCTCTCCTGTATCCTTGAGCTGCCTTGATAATGCTAGTCCTGGGTAAGATTTCTGTCTGCTCTGTCTCTTTACAGACCTTTTTCACAGCATTTTCATGGCAGCCTGAGCCCAGGTTATTCTGCTGTGTCCCATGAGAGTTGAATATTGAAGGGCTATTCCACAGGGGAGAATGAGGACAAATTGGAGATGGCGTTACGATGAGAGGGTTTCAGGCTGTGCATTGGCCTAGGGAAAGGTGAGCAGGCGTTCACTCCTGTGTAGAATTAATATAATTGTAATGATGGTTCTACTCTTCTGTCACTTTTCACAGCCCAGTGTAAATTACAAAAAGACTGGGAATTTCTTGTCACTTGAAGTCACCCTGGATCATGGAAGCAGTGTTTTGTCCAGGACAGGGTATTCTGCCTTCAAGTTCAGGAGCAGATCATATGGTATGTTATGAGCTGCTTTCAGCCCAGGTCCAGGACTCTCATTTGTCCTTAACATTCATATTTGCCTATCCTCTGGCTTGCCTGGCTCTGAATCACAGCCCTTCCTTTAAGCATGTCAGTTGCTATCCCCAATTTCTTGTCCAGGTCACTAATAAAGATGATAACACAATACAGATCCCAGGGCAGGCCCTTTTGGTACTGGGTCCAGGTAGCATCTATCAACCCCCTGAGTGTGGTTCTCCAGCAGCTTTTTACCCATCTTGTTTCCTGTTTAGTAATAAGTTTTTGAATGGGAAATAAGCAATGTGCATCTCATTTTATTTTTCCCCAGGTGGTGAGTAGAAATATTTATTGAAATATTTACTTAAAATTTTGAGCCCTTAATGACTTTTTTTTTTTTTTAGATCAGTTTGTTCCTGAAATAGCATTGATAGGATTTCTTTTCTCCTAAATAGGCCTTAAATTAGTTTTATTTTCCATTGACTTTCTGCAATTTTTATTGATATACATTTCACTGTCCTTTATTTCTGCTCTCTTGGACATGAAAAGGATTTTTTAATTAATCCCTGTGATGTGTACATGTAATAAAAATTAAAATGTAGAAGTGCTAATTTATGTGCATAAATTCAGCTCATTTAGTATGACTGAAAATAATGAGCATCATAAAAGAGGCGGTGATAATCTACATAAAAATAGTAATAGCTGTTATTCTTGTAATGCCTAACAATCCTGAAGTACAAGAACATTTTCAAGCCTATGTTTTTTACTGTTTTCCAAAATCCACAGTGTTACCCCAGGGAGATCTAAATAGGAAGTATCCAGAGGGACATTTCCACTGAAGATTTTCCACGATTATTCTAAAAATTTCATATAATGGTGTTGGAAATAATTCAGTTCAGTAATATTAGGTTCTAAATTTCATCCTGACAGATGATGAGTTAGATCTCAGAATAATATATTTTTGTAGCTTAGTTCCAGTGATCATGACTTGATTATATTTTTATGGGCAAATTATATAGTGAGGAAGCAGTAAGATTATAATGCTTCAAAAGATACAGTGCTACCCTGGCATATACTTCTTATTCAGGGATCTCTCAATTCTAGTAAAATAATATAAGATTATTACAATATAAGGTTGTAAAATACTCAAGATAGCTTGTTTATGATTTCTGATACTTTTATCATGTAGATTTACACTGAACTAAGCCAATCCAGAAATTTACAAGAAAAAGTGCCTATGTGCATTTATGCAGATTTTTTCCTGACTGTTCCCCCAAGACAAAATGTGTAGTATACATGAATTGTGTCAAGTTAAAAAATTGATTTTTCATGAGTTTTATGGGTAAGTGGATGTTTTCCAAGTGAACCCATCACTAAGAACTTGTCTACCTAATCTGAATGACAAAATGCTGGGTACAATTACTTACATACCATGGAAAAATTCTTGGGGAAAAGCATAATTGAAGGGATTATTTTGTTTGCTGAAGCTCTAGTAGTATTCTAACAACTACATTCCATGCACAGCCTGGAATATTTTGTATAACGGTGAGCATTTTCTAGATGTCGTTTCATTCCCAATGGTTTTTGAAAACACAGTTTTGGTAGAGCATTGAACTTTAATTCTAGGGACTGTGATTTCTTTGGCACTGACTTCTATGCTTATTTATGGTTGAAATCCATAGAGTAAAGCAGCAGTTCCAGAAATCCATAGAGTAAAGAGCTGGAACGATGCACAGTGAGGAGGGCCCACCCAACCTCAGGTTGTGTTCATCATCTCAGTTTGAACAGGGTAGGGTAAGGCAATCACCATCTCAGCTCCTTTCTGTACAGTTCCCCCTGAAAGACAGTGCCCACCTGCTAATATTAAGGGGTGAATGTAATAGAGAGGAATGATGCTGGCTCCTGCATGGTGTAGCTACTCCTTTTATCTTCAAACAGCTTCTAGCAGAACCAGTCCCTTAGTGGAGAGGGGACAGGTGGGCAGAGTGGGGCAAATAAGTGATTCTTCTGTTTGCTGTTTGTCACGGTTTAACACTGGCCCAGCAATTAAACCGAGTGACAGATGCTCTCTATTAATCTCTCTCTCCTCCTTGATAAAGAAAGGAGAGAGAATAAGGGAGAGAGACTTATGGGTTGGAAACTAAACTACACAACTTTAACAAAACAGTAATGATAAATAGGAAAAATTACTAAATATATACAAATATACAGGAAAATGGATACCATGTTCCTTCCCCCCCTATTCCCTGAATAACTCTCATGTCACCACCGAGGCTGCAGGGCAGCCCTGGGAAAGTCCAGGCTGGACTCCTGGAGTCGGCAGCAGTCGGGAACTGGAGGCAGGAACACACAGATATGGGCTGGCACGGATCAGGAGCACAGGCAGAGGAACGGATGGAATCCTCCCAGGATGCTGAAGGAAACAGGGAATGGGTGAAGAAAGGGAAGCAAGAAAGGCAGGAAGGGCAGGAAGGGCAGGAAGCCGGAAACTGGAAGCTAGCTTGGCCCTCTTGATCTCTCAAATTTATACTGAGTATGACGTATATGGGATGGAATACTCTGTTTGGTCAATTCTGGCATCTATCTTGTCCGTTCCTCCCCAAAGGAGGGCTGCAGGTGGGACCTCTTTATTCCTTCTGGAGGGTAAAAGTTTTCCTCAGAGCTGAGCAGTGTCCTTGGCTCTGCACACCAGTCTCTAGCAATAACTATAAACATCAAGTGTTATCAGTCCTAGAAGCAGACACTGCCTGAGAAACCTGCTGTTAATTTCAGCAAGTGCAGCTACTTACAAGAGACTTAGCTGAAAGCAAAAGTACAAGACAGAAAATCACCTTTATCCTGGCCCAAACTAGGACACTGTTAAATCAGTTATTCATCACTGTTTACTAAATGCTTTATGGAAACAATTCAGCTTGCACATTTATGTATTATTTTCCATTCATAAATATGATATTATATGTTTATATTATCATTATTCTACCAAAACAGTTTAAAAATAGCAAAATGATGAGAAGTAGTAGGTAGCAATGTCAGAATCTTCTTTTCCTGATGTCCCTTTGTAAAATGAATATGAGTATTTTAGGTTTATCCATAGCATTACATGCTCTACAGTCTTCTGCAGAGAGAGAATGAAAAGATACTGCAGTGTGCTGTGTGTATTTGTGTAAATGTTTAAAACGTGAAGATGTTACACAGGCAAGATTTCACAGAGCTTTGCAACACTATTTTCCCCAAATAGCCTTGAAATAATGCATCTTTTCCAACCTGAAAACCTTTCTTCTTTATCCCTCTTCAAGTGAGCAAAGCCTGCCTTCTTGGCCTCTGCCTTTTTTCAACATGGAATAAAGAGAAATCTCAAAGTGATGAAGCAGACTCATTAGAAATCAATCCCTGTTACAATTTTAGCTGTGCACTTTACTGGCATGCAGACTTATCATTGAAAAAAAAAAAAAACCAACCAAAAAAAAACCCCAAACCCAACCAACCTAACACCTCCCCACCTAAAAAAAACCACCAAAAAACCCCAAACCAAAAAACAAAACAAAAAGAACCAAACCTAACCAAACAAAACCAAAGCTGAAAAAGTAGTGCCTTAAAGTAACCTCCCTGGCTTCAGTCTCCACTGATGGATCCACCAGTGATTCTTCCTCTTTGCAGAAAAATAGATCAAGAGAGGGATCTGTCTCAGTGTATCATCAGGTCAGTACTCATAATGGGTAGATGTCCAACACTAATGCTTGTACAAGGCATAAGAATGCCCTGTGGAGTAAGCATCATGTTGATCACATCATATGTTAATATAGTATAACAATTATTATTATAGATCTCAGAAACTAAAGTAGCAAATAATAGCATTATTCTTAAAGTCATTAGAGCTATCCTAACAAGAAAACAGTAAATTTTTTCAAAGAAAATTAGATATCTGTCATATATCAGCAGTAGTAGTGGTTGTAATAGCAAAATCATAAAAAGACTGTAATATTTTTAAAATAGGCATATGCTAAGTTGTGATGATTAGTCAGAACTGAATCATCTTGTATTAGTTTTAGCATATTTAATTGATTCCTGGAGTAAAATCTGTTTGAAGGCATTCAGATTTTCACGTTGCATATCCAGCATGCCAAAGTTTCCCCTGTGGTTTGTTAACCTTTTTTTCCCTATTCCAGTCTTTCATTTCTTAAAATCATAGAGTTCCAAGATCTCACCACAAGACCTGATAGATCTTGTGGACCATAGCCCTTAATTTCACGTGTCAGTAATTTCCAAGGTTGAAAAGTGAGCTTGCTAGATCTCAGATGAACATACTGTACTTCTTTCTGCTAGCACCTGAGGATGGTAACACCAGCACAAGTGCCTCAAGACCTTGCTGCCTCTATGATAAAGAACACACAGATTTTTATGATCTCAAATCAAAATGCAGTCAATTCGTGTCAAACCACAGATTTCTCACTAAACTCCCTGTTTTCATGTAGCTACAGCTAGAGACTTATTCCTCTGTCTGGAACTACCATGTAGCAGTGCACGGGGAGTAGTACATCCTATAGCAAGCATAAGTCACCTTCTCTCTCAACAAATGCCTCATCTCAGATGTACACCGAGGTCTTTGAAAAGCAAATCTGTTTGGTGCTGTCAAAATGGTACAGGAAAACATTTTGTAGAAACTGCTGCTTTCATGCAGCACACAGAAGGCATTTCAGAGTATTTTGGAAAGACAGTAAATTCCAACAGCACCTAGTTTTGATGCTCTCAGCTCACTTTAGAGGCAGTTGAATGAAACCTTTTTGTATCCTTTACAGAAACTAGAAAGTGCAGTCTTAGCAGAAATCATGTGGTTCCAGATTTCCTTTGCATGTCCCAAGCAAAATTTTCTCGAGACAAAGACAAATGTCATTTCAAAGCACTGTTAACAAAGGTATAGTCTGAACAAACATGTGTCTCTGCATTCAACCACTAGGCCAATAAAACAGATACAAAACTCAGTTCTAAAAATAAACTGCAAATTTCTACAGAGGAAGGTAAATAGTAATTTAGTTACTAATTTTACTGCTTCATGGGTTTCACTTCACTGATGGATTTCATGCTAGCATGAAGTGAAGCATAAGTTCAGACCAAAGAAAAAATTCTAGGTTGTTTATATCTTCTAAAATTATCAGATTCATGTATTAGAATACTACTAGACAATACTGCTGCATTATGGGAGGTGTAGAGGGTATGTTCTTTAGTCCAGTTGCAGGCTAAATGAATTTTTCCAGTGATGGCACAGAATACTTTAGAAACAAACGCCAGACACACAGGTTGCTGAATATCAATATTTGGCTGTGGGCTTTTTTTTAAGTCATGTTTTGTTAGTTCTAGTTAGTTACCAAGAAGTAATCTGTGGACCCTCAGGGATGGATGGGTCACAAGCCAAAAAGCAATCTTTACTATTTAGCAATCCTCTTCATAACTGGGGTCTGGATGCTAAATTCAAGTCAGGAGCAGCTGAGGGCTGGGAACCAGCAACTGCAAATCATATTCATGAAGGAGTGAATTTAGAGTCAGGGCAGCATATCAGACTTCTATCTACATCTTTTGAATAGAAGTCTTTAGAGATGCACCCTTTTAAATCAGCCTTTTCTATTGTAATAGTTTCATAAACAACATTTTGCCCTGTAGGCAAGATTTTCTGAGGAGAGAAGTAGGAAGAGTCACTTCCATGAAGGATTTACTTGGGGCCATTCACATGAAGATAATGAACAGAGTCAAAGAAAGAAAAGTTGGATATGCTCAGCAAGTCCTTCATCCCATAGACTGGAAAGTCTGGAATTGCTTGCAGGGAAACATGGGGTTTTCTGCTGAAGAAGGGAAAGACTCAAACACCCCCCTGCACTGCTTTACCTAAGACTGTCTTCCCATTTGCATGGGACAGTTTTCTTTCCTAATGTTTTAGGGTTCAGATTTTGAGTTCTTTTTTTGTGGCACCTAGTTAAAACTTCCAGGGTCCAGGGACCTCATGCAATACAAGGAAACACAAGGTGTGGATGAATTCACATTTAACAGACCTGAACTTCTGTGTAAATAATCTGGTTGCAAGTAATTACATTGCAAGTAATCCATTTACTGCTCAACACTGGTGTCAGGCTTTCATCATTTCTAAAGTTGTCATAGTAAGGCTATTTTCATGCCAAAAATAGAGTTGTTCCATAGAGATATATGAAGACTATGAAGAGTATAACAATTTCCCACAAGATCTGATTCTATCAGGATCACACCTAGCATGGCCTTTGAAAACCCATGGAGGAATTTTCTTGGAACAAAATCCTGAAACTGGATATTCATGTATTATGGTATTTCATTATAAATGGTGATGTTAGCAACAAAAAAAAAAAAGGATTTTCTGCTTACACTTTATGATTCTTATGTTCATGTTGGTTTATATTTTCTCTTGCTTTCCCTGCAACGTGGAACACTCAAAGAACTCATGAAAAATATGGCAGGCATGCCATATTCCTCACTGCAATAATGCCCTTCCTAAGAGGATATTTCCAGAGATAGAAGCAGGTCATAAATAGAGTAACATTTTTTGCTGTCTGTATTTTATATAACAAACCTGATTTGGATCTACTGTAGACAATTGCTTTCCTTTATATTTCCTCAAATGTAACACATAAGAATAAGCACCTCTTAAAAACAGTACTTACTAGGACCTGAGACCTTGCTTAGTGATAAAGACATTTTGAAAAGGTTGTATTCCTAACATAATGACTGTTCACACAGGACTGAGATCATCAGTACTTTGAGTCACTTCTGGGGAACTGCAGAGTTCTGGATGCTGTGTTTTAGGCAAAAAAAAAATAAAACAACCTTACTTTTTTTTTTTCCTTAGTGAGACTTTGTCACAGAAAACCAACAGAAGAAATACTAGTAACATAAGTCAGTGACTTGAGAGTGGAAAAAGAACCAATATAAGGCTCAGTAAGTGTTATTCACAAAATACACCTTGTTTCCGAAGAGGGGCTTCACTTTAATTATTTTTGCTTCAGATTTCATCCACTGAATTACAAATTTCTACTAGAGAATTTAAAAAAAAAAAAAAAAAAGTGTCTCACTTCTCCAGAGAAAACAGAAAATGACTGAAATAATGAGCTGGTGGATTTGTGGAATTGCCTTCTTTGTTGTCATGGAAACTAAAGTTATGAAAAATTGAATGAAAGAAGATGATGATGCCTTCCCTAGTTTTCCTACAACTTGTGGAGTTATTAATGTTCCTTAACACAGGTAATTGTGTGTAAATACAAATTTAAAGCAAAAAAGCAAAGATGGAGCAATATGGAGTCTTCTTGAAAGGTAACAATATTTGCATGCATAACTAGAACACAGTAATGCTTGATAATGATTGTTAATCAGTATCCTACAGAAGAGTATTACAAATTATAATCCCAGAAAAGTTAGCAGTGACAGCAGTGAGAAGAGATTTTCATCCAAGTGATGAGGGATTTTTGATCCAAAATTTCCTGTGAGTTTCCACCACTTGGAATTAATCTCTTTCTAGAGGTTAACTGACATTTATTTTAGGACTAAAATGTTCTTTTACTGTTTCCACAAGTTTAGTGCACAAAACTTTTCTAAAAAACCCCCAACAATGTGCCTCCTACAACATGAATCCCCTGAACAAAAATAAGGATGTATCTTGTGGAATCAGCCCAGCAACATCATCTGGATCAATTGGTTTATATATAGTTTATACCTATGGTCTTAATTATATTTATAATTAGCTTCTGAAAAAAAAATCTGTACTTTAGAGCACTCCCACAGTTCATTAACTTGGACATTTTACTTAGATAATCATCTACATCAAGATTCATTAAGAAAATGTCTTGAATCATCAAGGAAGCCTCTAAGTTAGAGGTACTTTTCATCTGAAATGGCACAGATGTTTGTTGGGCCTCAACCCAAATCCTACCTGGTTTCTGTTGTTGATTTTGCAAGTAGTTATTTTCTTTTGTTGGCTACAGGAAACTTTGTAAGCAGATATTTGACATCCCTGTTCTGTTTCCTTCAACAAAAATCAGGCCCCAACTCCCATAGACTTCTCACCAATACTGTTAACACAAACTGTTAGTTTATTACAATTGCTATTTTAATACTTTACAAGGATCTGGACTTTATCCACAGATTTTTTACAATTATTCTAGAAACTACAACTCAGATATCTACAGCTCAAAAAAAAGTAATGAAGAAAGAGAGGGAATAGAAGTCCATGTGTAAGCACTGGCTTTCTGAAGTTGGTAGTGACAATTCTTTTACCTCTTTCAACATATTTAATGTTACATATTTTCACTGCCTTCCAAAACTGATATTTAAAAATATCAGTTACAACAGTTACAAATATATTACAATGTACCAGCATGTGAAACCTCTTTCTGTATAATAAATTTTTGGTTAGAACCCTATATGTACAGTTAACGTCTTGGGTTAATTCTCCTCTTCTACTCAAAGTAATTCAAATCTCAACTAAGAATGAAAATATCCTTCAGATTTTCTGTTGAAACTGTGCATTCTGCAGAAATTAACTTATTCTTCTCTTAATAGTGAATGACAGCAAGACCATGAAGGACCACAGTGGTTTGGGTGTACCCATGTGAATGAGTAATCAAAGATGTTTACCCTCTACTCCTATGACTGATTGTATTTTTCATTAAAAAAGATTATGATTATGATTACACATCAAATAATTAGTATTTTAGTACTTAGCATAAAGTCTAGTTTACATACCTAAATCTTCTATTGAATCTGATCCTTATTTTTTCCACTTTAGTTGTGCTCAATGAAGTAATGATATTACTGTTATATTTCACTGCTCTTTTTCACAAAGACACTGTTAGTAAAAGCCTATAACTTGTGAGCTGCTCAAATACCAAATTAAAGATTTCAGTAAAGATGAAGTAGATAAGAATATATTTTAAAAAAAAACCAGTAAAATATATTGTTTCTAAATTTTCATTTCTAAATCTTAAAAATATATTCCATAAACTAAAAATCCATTAAAAGGTATTCTCATGCAGTCCATGAGAACATTATTTCATATGAAAATACAGATGGTAGTATTAGAAGATAAAATACAATAAAAGTGCAAAAATAAAACCATTCTGTACATTCTTTATAAAAATGATAGGTTATTTAGAAATTCATAGAAGATACACCAAGGGCAAAAGAAAAATCAATTAATGTAAAAAAAAGTTCAGTTCTATGTTGCTTTCAGAGAAGTCAGGATATTGCTTTGTAAAGTTCTCCTTAGACTTCACTTTGACTTTATTCAGAGCTGTTAATCCTGATCCAAATCATGCTCAGCTTTTTGTCATTGAAACCTAAATCCAGGATTACTTAAAGGACAGGTTTGAGTGCTTTCCCCACAATATACCTTCACCATATCTCCTGATTTAATAACATTCTTTTTCCAGAACCATCTCCGGGATTTGTGTAGTTAAGTAAGAGTTTCAGCTGCAAAGTTTTTCTGTGTGTATACTTCTTTATTAAGCATTCTGTCTTTATAGAGGCAGATAAAACCCAGAAAATGTGACTTTAAGAGCCCACGGGGGCACACATTCCAGAAAACAAATAAAAATAACCTCAAAGGGTTCTTTTTGTTCTTGTGACCTCACCTCTCTTTGTGACCTACACCTTCAGTGCTACAGAATCAAAATCTCAAGACACATGTTGGAAACAAACATATGTTTTCAAGACATATAATTTTGTTGCAGTGAAAGTAAACAGGGAGCTTCCCCAGTCTTGCACATGACTGGTTGATTTTGAGTTTTTTTCATTATAAAAGCAACCCTTAACCTTAGAAAGAATGAGGATATGAGAAGTGCTAACTTAGGTTTCATCCTCCGTATAATTTGCAGTTTCCACTTTATGAAGGTAGCAAATTTTAAAATATATTATTTTACCTTAGGCAGTCTAGTTAACCACAAACCAGAAAGTGCTTGATTTATAATCACATACAATTTTTTACATAATAAAAATATCACTAATCTTGATAATTTAATAACCTCAAGTTGAATTGCTTGTAAATCTTACCTTTCTTAGATATAAAAGGAACATGGGGACTTTTAAACATTAAACATTAATATGTTTGTTAGGAACATCCTACATACAATGTTAAAATATAATTGCCACAAGGCCAACCTTCTACTCCCCTGTGTTTCTTCTTTCATTGACATAACTTTTTCCACTATTTTGGGATGAAATTTTAAATGAAATATATACAGGTATATCTAAACATAAACCTATCCCAGCTATCTCAGCATATCTCAGATCAGATGGACCATTTTATCAAAGCTCATTCTCCACCAGTAAGTTCCTAGGAGGCTCCCTGAAAGAATTACTTCTTAGCTGTGTATCTGCTATTGTTTTCAGTACCTGCAATTCTGATCCATCACTAGTTAACATTTTTAATTCCAAGATTTTTTAAAGAAATTTCTGTGCTCTCTCTCAAGTACTGTGTGGAAAAAATTTATTAAAGCCTGTGGACAGTTAATGCAGTTCTGAAAACTGGAGGGGATTAATCTCATGCAAGTTTCAGTTTCTTAAACATAAGCACCTACTCTAAGTTAATTGTTTAGAATCCTCTATATTCCATGAAGAAAACAGGTAGTGCCAGGCACTTTGTTGCCCTGCTCTAAGGCAGATGTCTAAGGTAGGACAGTACATTTTCTCTCAGTGTCTCCCCCTCCCACAGTAGACTCTGGTGGTATCTGGATGATGAGCATTATGCAGATAATGTCCAAGTTTTTATTAGTAAAATGAAGGGGAATGAGTCTTGTGCTGTAACAAAGTTCTCATAACCAGAGTGTTTCAACACCAGAAAATCTGCAGTCTGTAAGGCAGGTTTCTGTGCTGTATCTCAGCCCTGGCAGCAGCACCTTTCCTAGCTCCATAGCTCCTGTCTCTGGTGCTGCTGCCGTGGCTTCTGGGGCCATGCCAACCTCTGCCAGGCTCCAGGCAAGAAATCCACTGCCTCAGAGGAGCAACTAGTTGCATATGGGGGTGGGATAACTCAAATTTGGCTTGTAAGCAGAGATTAGTGGTCCCTAAGGGGAGAGCAGAAATTATGGATGGGCTAAGACAACTTGAATAAAAAAGCCTGCAGGCAAATGGAGAAACAGAAAAAGGGCAGCGATAGCAGAAGAAGCAAAATGTGTGACTTGTGTGTGCAAAAACCAAGGTGGTACAGAAAGAACCATGGAGGAAGAGGCTGTTGGAACATATGTTAGATTTTTTCTTTTTCATAATGGACTTGAGTTGCTTTGAACAGCCTGGCTTGTGAATAGTTAAACTGAATCTCTTGAATAACCTATAGAGTGACATTTGTTTCCATAAATTATTCACTGAATACCTACAAATAACAAACTTGCTTATTGTAACTAGCTTTCAAACAGAAAAAGGGTGAAATTTTCAATACATTATTCAAATGTATTGAGCAGGAGTTCAGATAGGTTTTTATGCATGTCAGCCACAAATTCACTTGAGGTGTTATTAGGTGGTAAGTGTGATAAACTGGGCATTTCCTTTGCATCAAATGCTATTGATTGCTGAGCTCAGAGAGCCATTGTCTGCTGAAAATGTGGAGTATTTGAGCTTTTGCCAGTTTCTTGTTGCTGAGCAACAGCATTTGTCCCTTCCAGTTTCTTGTGTGTATGTAGCTTGGATTAAACCAAATGTAGAACCAAAACGATCTTAACTGTTTAATAACAATATAAAATATATCCTCTGCCTAAAAAAGCTGCCAAGCAGTAAATTATTGAAATTTTCCCATGCAGCTTTGGCTAGGGAGAGGACAGGAGTGTCAGGAAGCACCCCAAGTAAGGTGGGGAGCGGGGTGACCAGGAAGCTCTGTGATAGCTCAGAGCTCAGCCCTGAGATGAGGAATGCAGTGGGGCAGACCCAGAGGCTGTGGCCAGGCCCAACCGAGATCTCAGATCATAAGACAGTGTCATGGTGATGGGGTGGGTCCAAGGTCCATCCACAACATCAAGCCAGGGGCAGATACAGCCCTGGGATGGGTGCAACATGGGCTCTTGGGTTAGCCCATTATAGCAGGGCCCATGGCCAGGCAGGACAGGGCTGTGGGAACCTGAAGACCACTCTTCTGCAGCATCACTGGGGCAGGGGCTGATGGCCCTGGGGGGCTGACATAGTGTCCTGGGCCTTGGGCAGGGTGGGGGGAAGCCCAAGGACCTTTACATGTGGTCCCAGGCCATGGGCAGGGTTAGGAGTCCCTGGTCCACCCTAGTCCCTGACAGTACTGTTGGTAAATATTTCCTGTGAGACTCACATTTTAATGCTGTGTTTGGGCTATTTTATAATACTGAATTTCTGGGAGAAATAAAAGACCTTTTGCTATACTTTATGCAGTGTCTTTTGTTGTTGTTGTTTGTGGGTTTTTTTGTTTTGTTTTGTTTTGTTTTCCATACAAGCATTAGTATTCATTAACAATGAGCATGTTCTCCAAAGCTTGGACTGTCAGCAGCATCTCACCATCACAGGAAAGTGAGAGTATTTTTGTGAGATCTACAGCTAGGTAAAAGTGGGATTCACATGACAGCGCTAAAGATTATTTTGACCTTTTCATCAGTCACTTTGAAATGTCAAATTTTTTCAACAGATTCTACACAGCACCTTCAGATCCATTAAGCACCTGTTTTCTATCTGATATTTTAAAATGTAATAATGAGTTCAAATAGCTGCATGCCAATTAACACAACAGAAAATTATTTCCCTTGTATTTTCTTATGGCAAACCTATAGGTAAGGTCCCACTCACTTGTCTTAAAGAGTGAAGTCACCTCTGAACCTAGCACTCAACTCTTTTAGCTCAAATGAGGTCCACATTGCTTAATTAGAGCATTTTCATAACTCACTGATGAAGGTCACAGGAAAAACCTTAAGACTGATGAGGAACACTCATGCTGGATTGAGGTATCTGTATCTGAAAGTGTTTTGGTCAAACTCTAATTCATCTTTTTGTTCTGGCAGTTCTAACTGCAGTCTTACTGGTGTCTGCAATGTGATTTTTGCCTGCCAGCTGAACAAATAATTAGTAGTAGTACAGGAGGTGAAGACTTTTCTAGAGTATTTCTGATTTGATGAGCAACATTGGCTTGAACTTGAATTCTGAAGAGTTATTATAGATTTCCATTAAAAGGTAAGGTTGGCTCAGGAAATGCTGGCCATCATTTCTCTCTTTCTTTCTTTCTTCAGTGCTAGCTGCATCAGTATCTAGCAGGTGGCCACTGTCTCCTTTTGGGATAGTGCACATGAAATATAACTCTACTTGACAACTGTCACAGTAAGTCAAGTATGAGAGCAAGGTTTTTCTATGAAAATTACTTTTCAAGAGGAGGAAAAGAGATTGTAAAAGGATAGGCATAAAAAGTGTTTAAACAAATGAAAAGCATTTTATTTTTCAATTTAATGAAAGTTGCAAGTGTTCTGTTCTTCCTTACCTCCATACTGAGCAAATAAAAAAGGTAGGAAAGAATTTCTCATATGCAACTCATGCATGAAGATTCTATGAAAGATCTTGGAAACATATCACTAATAAGTTACATACATCTGACTTCATCAGCTTCTCTCTGGACACAAATACCTTGTTTAAACATATCATAGCACCCTAAATCTTTGAACAGTTTTGGACATTCATCACTAGTTGTAAAACTTCCTTCCATCCTGTCCAGTGGCAAGAACAGGCAAGATTTAGGTCTGCATCTGTATCTGTTATCATTTTCTCTGAGGCTAAGAAAGTACTTTCAAGGGGGAGGCATGTAACTGAAATGAAAGGCTCATAGTACTTTCAGGGGGAGGCATGTAACTGGAAGTAGAGATTCCACACTACCCAGCAATGTAGCTAAATCTATTACAGTCATGCTTTGTTAATATAAATTTTTACTATATATGATTCAACAGCACTGATTCTACTCAGTAGTAAATTCAGGAAATCATAACATGATGAGACATGTGGCTAAATTAAGCTTTGGGGCTGATAGGTTGAAACTTGCAGTAACAATAAACCAACTGGTACTTTTACATCTCTATTAGAGAAATCATGCATACTGAAAGTAAGATATGGACATGAGGCTGGTCCTAGATAATTCAGATAAAGATTACAAGAAAAAATTTCAAAAAAAAATAGGGTATGGATGATGAATTAATAACATTATTCTTAAGCTTATTACCCTCTGATTTTTTCACTGTGATTTTTTGTTCAGTTCCAGCATCCTGAGTTCCTTTCTGTGACACTAATAAACAGCAAGAGAAGGATCTGGAGAAGTACAGAAAGTAGCATTGATACAGATATCATCCAAGTAATACAAATACTATAATCCCTATTAATAATAATGACGCTGAATTTTTTAGCTGAACTAATCTCAAATCCTTGTTAAAGTCTGGACACAGCAGCAGCCTTTACCTAGAGAGATAGTGGAATGTACATCTTCCCTTCAGTCCTTAAATAGTCATTACTTTGAATCATGGAATAAATATTCTTTGGTTCTGTGACATAGAAGCTCCTCTAAAGCCCCACAGGATCTGCATTAATGGTGGTATTTAGTTAACTTGTGACAGCATCACCAGTTGTGCAAGGAGAACTGCAATGCTGCTTACCTGACAGTATTCATTCTTGCAGCCAAAGTAATTTTAATTTGCTTCTGCTGCTTCCCAGGATTTGTGCTAAAACAAATAGATTATGCAAAGTTCAAAGCTGCATGTTCAGAAGTGCATCCAGCTAATGGCCTTATGAAAATAACACTCACATTGCTTTGCCAAGCCAACTGGTTTGTGGCAGTGTGAATGGAAGCAATGATCAGTGGCCAATATTTTGATACAGAGTAGGCAGCATTGTTTTAAGACTTAGACTTTTCATAAGCTTGAATTTGAAGCCAATGCTATTGAAGGAACAGACTAGAAGAAAGCTCCTGCATTTTATTTCATAGAATATTTCATAGAATCGACTGGGTTGGAAGGGACCTCAGAGATCATCAAGTCCAACCCTTGATCCACTACTGTTGCAGTTACCAGACCATGGCACTGAGTGCCACATCCAGTCTCTTTTGAAATATCTCCAGGGATGGAGAATCCACTACTTCCCTGGGCAGCCCATTCCAATGCCTGATCACCCTCTCCGTAAAGAATTTTTTTCTAATGCCCAACCTAAACCTCCCTCGGCACAACTTAAGACCATGCCTTCTTGTCTTGCTGAGAGTTGCCCGGGAAAAGAGACCAACCCCCCCCGGCTACACCCTCCTTTCAGGGAGTTGTAGAGAGTGATGAGGTCTCCTCTGCGCCTCCTCTTTTCCAGGCTGAACAGCCCCAGCTCCCTCCCCCTCTCTTCATAGGATCTGTGCTCGAGTCCCTTCACCAGCCTGGTTGCCCTCCTTTGGACCTGCTCCAGGACCTCGATATCCTTCCTAAACTGAGGGACCCAGAACTGGACACAGGACTCAAGCTGTGGCCTCACCAGGGCTGAGTACAGGGGCAGAATCCCTTCCCTGGACCTGCTGGCCATGCTGTTCCTGACACAGGCCAGGATGCCATTGGCCTTCTTGGCCACCTGGGCACACTGCTGGCTCATGTTCAGCTTCCTGTCGATCCAGACTCCCAGGTCCCTTTCTGCCTGGCTGCTCTCAGCCACTCTGTCCCCAGCCTGGAGCTCCCCATGGGGTTGTTGTGGCCAAAGTGCAGGACCCGGCACTTGGCCGTGTTAAACCTCATCCCATTGGAATCAGCCCAACTCTCCAGTCTGTCCAGGTCCCTCTGCAGAGCCCTCCTGCCTTCCAGCTGATCTACACTTCCCCCCATCTTAGTGTCATCTGCAAACTTGCTGATGATGGACTCAATCCCCTCATCTAAATCATCAATGAAGATATTGAACAGAACTGGGCCCAACACTGATCCCTGGGGGACACCACTAGTGACCGGCCGCCAACTGGATGCAGCACTGTTCAGCACCACTCTCTGGGCCTGGCCCTCCAGCCAGTTCCTAACCCAGCACAGAGTGCTCCTGTCCAAGCTGTGGGCTGACAGCTTTTCCAGGAGAATGCTGTGGGAGACAGTGTAAAAGGCCTTGCTGAAGTCCAGGTAGACTTTGGTTTTGGAGACAATATCATAAAATTCTCTTCATAAAAGGACTAAAGTACCACTTTGAAAGTCCCAAAGTAGTTTAACTCCTGTTACATCCTATTCTCAAGGCTGCCCTCAAACTGTGCTTCTGCCTTTTAATTCTAAAGAAAATTTATTCACGATCATTTTGTTTCTATTTGTTTTCATGCCAATGTTGTCCCTTAGATTAAATAGTTATTATTCTTCTCCCTTGCTTATCCCCAAAGTGTTTATAGAGAGTGACTGTATTCCCCCTCAGCTTTTGTTCTGCTAGGCTAAACAAGGCAGGCTCTGCTGACAGATGGTTGGCCAGAACCCAGCCAGGCGAGGCTGACACACCAGCTTCAGACAGCCAGGAGCAATCACTCTGTGGGGGCTACCTCCAGACTCTAATGTAACCCATCAGAGACTTGCAAACAAATAAACATTCTCTCTTCTTTCCATTCTCTGATTACCACTATTAAATGAACTAATTTGTTTGTTTGTTTGTTTTTTAAATAATTATCTGAAACTATAACCCCTTTATAGACATGAGAAGTGTAGTTGTAGCCTGACTTGCCATAACTGGACTACTTTTGAGCTAATTTGTACACCAAAATAAATGAAAGATGAAGACTCTGAGGAGATGGCAGTAAAAAGCCATAGTGGATCCTGAGTTCTTATTACACAATTTAAGATACGGTAAAGTTCTTGCTTTCAGTGTTATTGCTTCCTCTATTCAAAATGAGCTTTCCTATACATACATGTGTGGCAGTAATACTGGTGGCTGCTGAGAGTACATATTTTCCCGCGATCCTGAAAAAGAGCTCTTTCAATCCTTGTGGGAAACCAGAAGTGTACATAAATCATTGATGAATTCTGGCTATTTCCCCCCCTCCTTTCTTTAATGTGGACCTATCAACATCAATTAATTTCTCCTTTTGTGCCACAACAGTCATGGCCAAGATTCAGATTAAAGTACTGATGTGCTGCTTGTTTGAGATTTAAAGTTACTCTCATTCCCCATTTTAAAAATATTTTGCAGTAAGGAAGTGGCTTCTTACCAACTGTACTGGCTGCCTGTCAGCTTGGTTGAAGTAATCCCTACATGTAGTGTTCAATTTTAGGAACTGGCTAAACTCCAGACTAAAAATGAAGAGGACAGGCTGTTGAAATAGACTTTGGAATCCTGCTCCTGTAAATCTGACATGGGAAGAATATGGATTCTGTCACCTATGAACAGACTTAAGAATCTGGTCCAAATTAACCCATGAACATGATATGCTTTTAAAGAAGTCATCTAAAAGGAGTACTTATAAGGATCAATAATCCATACTTGGCTATCCATTTTCCTCCCTCCTGTTGCCAGTTCCTTTCTCTTACTTCCTCCTTCCTTCTCCCTCCCTTTCTCTTTTCCTTCCTTCCTTCCTCCCTCCCTCTCTTTTCCCATTACCTAGCTGTCTCTATTTTATCACACATCATGGAATGTTTTCTGCTGCTCAAATGCTTACATGCTTGAATGAATCAAGGGCATAATTTTCAGTGCCAAAATATGTCCAGTGTTATGTTTTCTTGATTTACTAGGAAATATATAATCGGATTACATCGTGCTAACATTTTTTATGTTCAATTTATCAAGCTTGCTTTTTTCCAACATAATTTTTCCTTACTTCCTAATTATACTTATCTTTCTGTTTTCTTGTAAAAATTCTATTTAAAGGAATTGGAGAAATATGAGATTTGAGAAAATACACCCCATTTGACACTACCGACACTTTGCTTATCTGTTATCTCATTTTCACATATTTCATCCTTCAAGTGAGTGATCATGATTAAATTCTTCAACATGAACTAATGCTTTGTTGGCTGTCTTTGGATGGAATTTTGGCTTTTCAACAGTACAGTAATATGAATACTAAATTTATTCAGTACACTGCCCTCAACAAGGAATGTTGCTGCACATAAAAAGAATTTTACTTTATACAAGGGTCTGCTAACTGGGTTTTTGCAGTTGTATAATGTTCCATTTCAATAAGCATAGCTGCAAGAACAAAACACCAATACATTTTATATTCATTATCTTAGTAACCATTTTTACTGCTACCAATTAAAATGCTGCCATTTTCAAAACCAAAATTCATTTTCACAATTTTTCGTTGTGTAGACTTCAATATTTGCAAGTTTAATTTAAAAATAAAACTCAATTTTATTTGGACAAAGACTGATCAAGGAAGACCTTCAACAAAATAACTAACCAGTTCGCTTTGAAAGCTGAAATTCTTTGAAGTTTAACATGGCATTACCATATGTATAAGACATTGATTAAAACGCCTGCTTGAAATACCTCAAATTTTTAGTGTGCTTGTGAGTGTGAGGGTAGAGATGGGGTAAAAGACTCATGAAAGAAAGGCAGCTGCTACCATTGGAGATGAAGAAGAAGAGAGCAGAGAGAAATGATGTGAGAGGAGAAAAGGAAGATAGAACATCCCAATCAAACAATTTTCCATCAGCATTTTCAGAACAGTGCCTGATCAGAGTGCCACAAGAAAATGGGACTTGACAGATATAAAAAAAAATAATCCATCAAATGTAGTAGGATTGCTAACCTGCCTGTCTACTGGTTGGCACAGACAGCAACTTAAAATGATTCCTTACAAGCAGGTTTACACAATGCCATCATACACTTACTATTCCTTCTTTAATGTTTCTCTTTGCCTGACTGGTTTTCCATATGTTGTACTCTGTATTAGTGCCATATGGTGCAATGAAATGTAATAGCTTCTACATAAAATTGAATGCAAAGCAGTCCTTAATCAGCTGAAGGATCACATTGTGGTCTTCTCATTGAGAGTAGCCCTGTCACATCACAGGCTGATCAGCTAAGGTGATTTCTATTCTATTTACATTGGCTGCAAACAGGCATTGCATACTGACAGCATTTCTTCTCATTTGTGTTTTGAGTGACTCCTTGGAAATAGTTAGCTTTCAAAAGATACTTTTGCTTTGATTTTTAATTGTTGGCTGTTGCTGGTAGTGGTTTTTTATAGTTATTAGGGCCTATTTAAAAAAGAAAAATTAATTCTTCACAATTATAAAGTTAGAGTGTACTAATGTATTTTAAGTACTTAATAATCATCAGAGATGATGACTTCAGTGACAAATTTTTGATTGATACAGTTTTAACACAAGCATGTTAAAAATTATGAAGCTCCCATAAAATAGTGAAGAAATTTTTGCTAATATAGAACCACTTATGTATTTCTTTTTTTTTCTATTGTCCTTCCTTAAAAATTGTTCATCAAAACTCTGTACACTTTCACTACACATTTTATCACACATACATCCGTTAGCAGAATAACTTCCTCATACAGGTAGGAGAGTGAGACGTGCTGTCACTGAGAGCAACATGCCATACAGGCAAGGGCATGGTAATTTTTTAAGAAATAACTGCTGGAGGCAAAATTCCTTCCAGGGGCTTCCAGGAGGTGATGTAGTTCTGTTTAATCACAAGCTAAGTGTTTTTGAGTACACGAAGACAAGGTTCTATTCTTGTGCACATCTTGCCTCTTGAATCTGGTCAGAGACAAAACTGAATCATTGACAGAAAGAATTCACATTCAAATCACTTCTGTTTTCATAGCTCAAAGCCAATATTGAAACACACAAATCTACGTTGTCTGTCAGAGCATGGGAAAAGGAAAGGAGTAAAGATGCACATGAGCAGGATGTTTCTATGCTGTAGAATGTCCTAAATTGTTAAGCTTCACACAGCCCTGAAATGGGTTACTGCTTTTAAAAAGGGTAAAACGACAAGGTTTTAGACTCTTTTTTTTTTTTTTTTTTTTTACTATTAACTTACAGTCATTACATTTTAGTTTGACAATAACCAGGCTGTACAGTGTAGAAAAAGATCCATTACTTGTTATAGTTATTCTGGAGAGGAAAGGTAGTGTTTTGTTCCTTCAGAAATTAACATAAAGGCATTTTTATACTCCTTGCTTAAAAATTATAATAATAAACATTAATGGATTTTTTTATAATTGATTTTTACTTTTATATGTGACAAGATTTTGTGTATCTCTCATTTCAAATTCTTTTGCTACATCTCCATCAGAATTTGTTCTATATTAATATTTGAACATGTCTTTTTTTCAAGGTATACCCTTGTTATTTAAATACTACATGTTTGACTGGTATGCTGTCTTTCTATTGCTAGTTTTTCATATTTGATGGTAAGCATATGCAGGATTTTGTTGAAAAGACTACATCTTGCTACAGTTCAAGTTCCTAAATAAGATTTTGCAGCTATGATACTATGGACATTCCAGATTTAAAAAGTAATGTGAAATCTTTCCCATTATTTTCTTCAGACAGGAGGGACTCACCGTACTTGTCTTGTTTTAAAATAATGGTTATCTCTTAGATTAATTTGGTGTAATTTAACTCTGAATATCCTCTACTGCTTGTTACTTTATTTTTCTCCAGGTATTATTTTTTCTTTCTTTCATAATTTTTTCTACTATCTTCCATAGAATTGAAGTCAGACTACAGAGTATTCAGTCAATGACTACTACATCATTTTACTTTCCTCTCTTTAACATTTTATGCTTTCCATTCAAACTCCAGATAAACTCAATAGACCTCACAGACCATGATTTTTCAGTGATGTGAGTAATCACTAAAATCTTTCACTTTTGATCTGCTTTAGATGAAGCAGTCCTCTCAGTCAAGATCATTTATTAGCAGTCATCAGGTGGACTGTGAGTTTGGAAGTATGACAGGAGAGGAGAACTGGTTCCCTGATTTGCAGACTGAACTTTGGTCTTTCAATAGCTGGCTATTAAACTGATCCTTTATTAACTTTATTAATTGATCAGCTATTAGATCCTTAGACATCTTTTGAGATGTGATTAAGCTATGGTCAGATAAGACAAAACTTGATCTTATCTTACAGATATAAGTTTAACTATGTATTTAGGAAATAAATGAACACTTTTGGTTACAGTACTTTGAGTGTTAGCAGTTATTTTTCATTACTCAACATTTTATGAGGTGTTAAGGTGTTAAATAACAATATAAAATATGATTTTAAATGGGTACATTGTTGCTCGTGGCTTGAATCAAAAAATGCCCACAAGGTTGATGTGATGAAAAAGAATGTGTATACATTCATTAGTGTATTAATTCATGTTGTAGACTTACAGAAAAAAAAAAAAGTTCTCCTATATTGCAGGTGAGCTCATTTAGCCACTGTATTTAAACACTACAGTAATTCTGTAGATGACTGAAAGTTTCAGAATTATGAAATGCTTATTATAAATGCCAAACCCAGCCTAATGGCTATCTTCCTATCTTCAATGATTTCTCAGTATGCGGAGAGAAGTGTTTGTTCCCATAAATATATACATACCACAAAAAACTCCCTTGAGGGCACTGGTTACAACTCCAGTGCACAGGAGAAAGAGACAGAGTTCTGAACAGTAATTCTGTACTGAACATTCAGGGACTGCAATCCCAGCTACCTTTAAGGAACATGGAAGAAAGGTTTTCAGTATTGTAACTGTGCTGAGGGCTGCTACATATGCAAAAAACCAAACACGTTGAGGAGCCAGATTAGTTGAATTCTGCTGTTGAAGTGTTTTTTTGTGATTTTTTTTTTCTTTTGTTGGCTTCTTTGGGTTTTTTAGGTTTGTTTAAGTTCTGTTTTGTTAAATCTGGTTTGCCACATTTTACAAGATAATGACATTTTTTAGGTAATAAAGACTTCTGCAAAGCTTGAGCTTCTAATGTTGTATTTAGCAGGGGACTTTTAAGAAGTCTGTTCTATGACTGCTCCTGCTAAATTCTCTACTGTCAAATAAAGGAGAATTTATATTCAGGACTGTCTCTCTGTTATATAAGTCAGGGTGTTGTACAAAATATCTGCCAGTTGCCTGTTTTAACATGACATTTTCTAAATATGTATTTTGAGTGTTGCAGTGATTGTGAAGGTGTTGGATGCATTTCCCAGAAGTAGAAAAAAATTTCTCAAGGAAGAGAGGAAAAATGTGAAGATAGCTTTTCAGCATATTTCTTAGCAGATGTTGTGTGATAGACATAGGTCCACAGGGAAAGCCACGGAAATTTGTCTGTGCATTTAAATAGTGCTTTAGGAGAGACAAGAAATGCTCCTACTGAGCAATAGCCACAATCCAAACTGTATAGTCTGTGGGCAACTGGTTCTCACTGATAAATATGTAATTAAGAAGACATAAAAGGTGGTGCCGATGCCTTAGCTGGAGAATATATTGTTCCAGAAATCATAAATCAACATGTTCTTAAGAGGCAAAGCCTTGGTTACATAGCTGCAAAGCTATGTATTTGCTGGAAAAAGCTCACTGTTCTAATGATTACATCTGGCATCTGGTTTAAAGCCTTTTATACTTTTTGAATTAGCTGGCCCTTAAAATACACAAACTGGCCCTTAAATGTTATACTGATGACATTGAGGAGAGAAGCTGATGAGCCACTTGAAGTACTCAGCTCTGATAATATTTGGTAAAGTATTCTAACTGGGATCTTGAGGAAGAGATAATAAAATGTTAAAGTGTTTAAGATGTATTGTGAGAATTTTGGTTGACTTAGCAAGGCTTTCAAATAGGCAATTTTTGTCTGCACATCAGAGCTGCAACGAATCTCAGAAGTCCCAATTAATTTTGAAAACAATGCTTTCCACATAGTGACAGAAAGCAAGGACATTAAAATTGTTCTAATATTTGTTGCAACAATATTTTTGTGCCACTAGTTGTTTGTGATCTATAATCTGCCACAGCAGCTACAATCAATTTCTTGGAGGTAATAGTCCTGAAATTTAACAGCAAAAGTACCAGGAATTCCCACACCCTTTTGCTGACTTGTCTTTTGTAGACAATACCTACATTTAACACAGAACTTGGAAACAGCCTGAGGGAAGGAGAGACCTCGTTGTCATAAGAGCCCTATTTTTTATTTTTCTGTACTCGGAAGACACAAAATTAACTGTACACTTATGGGTCTGTAAGCTGAAAATGTTGCAAAGATACATCTGTTCAAACCTAAATATTTAAAATGGTAAGTGTGAGGTTGAAGTTGCATGTTTTGTTACAATTCTTTAGATTGAAAGCAATAAAATTTCTCTTAAGCCATGAATTATGTTCTGTTTAATGAACTGGTTTTCCACAGCATTTAATGCTCTTTTCAATTTTCCCCCTTTATTATTGCTATAAAATGTCTATTGCTCTGATTGTTACCTGCAGCTAATAGGTGTGGTTGCCTCTGGTTTTGACTCGTGAGCACAGGTCTTGATGACATTTTGACATGTGACTTAGCCCTAGGAATGTGATGGTGATAGCTCCTTATCTCTAATCCACCTGCAATCATTCTAACCAGTTCCATCTCTCTGAAGACAGCTCACACTGCTTTCTTCCTATTAATGTAGCATGAAAAGGAAACCACTGAGACTATACATTGGAATTTGGTCCTACAGATTTATATTCTCAGTACTGAAAAATCTGTTTTAGAGAAAAAAAAGTCTTCACAACAGAAGAACAACAGCTTCTACCTGTTGTTTTCATTGTGCTTGGATGTGTTCAATTCCCTGTTACAGTGATTTCCGAGTTCTATTTATTTTGCACTGGAGGAGCTATTCTACTGTTCAGACACATCATGCTATTAATTAGCAATAATGCATGTAACTACGAATATTAGAGCCAGATAAATGCCTCCTATCATTTTAATTATCTTAAAAAGAGACATAAGAAATATGGATCTATTTATTTAACAGCTGAAAGATTTGTCTGTTGGCCATACAAAGCCTTTGTTTCTTTCTTAACAATACCACATTACATAGTTGAAAGAGGCTGTCAAGAACAAATGCATGTAGAGTGAATATTTATACTAAACATGCAATGAAATACTGTAATTTATTGTGTTTTAGTTCATTAGCCACAAAGATTTTTCTCTTGATATGCAGCAAGATCAATCATTCTTAAGTAGTTTGCTTTACAACACTTTCATTAGAATAAAAGGAGGACCAGCTAGATTATTCTTCACTTTTCCAAACCTCTCATAGTTGGACAGACTATAGTCTATTTATCTCATTATTGAACCCCAGTAACTCAGGCTTTAACTGTGGACTTCGACCATGAGTTTGCCAAGTTCCATAATTTACTATCCATCACAGCAAAACTCAGTACCAGTTTGACTATGGACTTTGCTTAAAATAACTCTTTGATTCTGGATGTGAAAAATATACATTACAGCTGCTATTTAAAAAATTGTTAGAAACACAAAAAGTATCCCAACTGACTTTTTGACTTTTTTTTCAGTCTACATTTGTGCAAAATTTGGCTTCTGTTCCACTGCTTAAGCGTGGCACATACTCTGGGGAAGAAGAGGATTGAAAGGTGAAGATCTGCAACACATACACTCTTAACACTTTTCTGCCCATATCTGAACACAGCAAGTGGAAGTATGAGTAAGATGGTTGCTGCTTGCCTTTGAGGTTACTGATTGAGACTCAAGTTGGTCATCTGAGAAGGCACCAAAACCATGTCTTGTGAATAGAGTTGTATGTCTGGAAAGCAAACTTAGCTCTTGTACACTGTGGAGATACCACTCAACATGTGCTACCCTCATGAACTAGGTACAATTAGATCATGCTTGGTAAGAGTCTGATTCTCTGAAACCCCAAACCAGAGTTTTGGTGATACCACAAACTTGTACCACTAAGGCAAGGCATCACATATTTGAGATGGAAGCTTAGCAAAGAGAGTGTTCTCAGCCTGAATGCCCTAGTGTGGTTGTATTGCTTACTACTCAAAAAATTAACTGCTAAATCAAAAGAAAACTAATGAAAACTGACTAAAAGTTCTTGCTCTGTCTGGGTTGCATCCAGTGAGTATGAACATGCACGAAAAAAAAAATCAGTAAACAAAATGGCACACTCAAAACCATTTGACCCTTCTTACTGGGAAAAGCTGCACCTATTAAGGATGCTTTTCAAACCAGAGTTCTTCTCAAATGTTAAAACCAGTGTCTGCATACCCTTTGAAACTGGAAAATTTCTGTTTCAACAAACAGTGGAGCAGGGAAGGATAAACAGCTGGCAAGACAAGGGAGGATGTATGCAGGGCTAGCAGAGCACAAGCAGACTGATTGCCCTGGAATACCCAGCAGGCAGGACCACTCAACACAGGTAAGCGTGGTTACAGCAGACCCTGGAGCATGGACTCTGTCTCTGGAACAACTCAAGAAGTACAGAGTAGCCTGAGAGGCCATCCCTAGCCTCTAAATGGCTAAAAAAGCAAGTGAGAGGAGAGAGGCAATATGTGGCCAAGAAAGGCAGGAAGGGGGTAAGGCACCACTGCTGGCTGTTTGACAGAGCATAAGGCAGAGTGAAGCTCAGTGCTGGAAGAGACAGCTGTGAGGGGGGCAGCCAGCCAAAACAGGAGCCATATAGAACTCTTCTCCTCACCTTATTCCTTCAGTTGCTACCAGGCCTTACTTCCCTGATGTATTTAGCAATAATAACTACAGAAACCAGCTGACCTGGTAGTTGCTTTCCTGGAAGAAGAGGAGCATAAATTGTTATAACTACCTTTCAGGAATTATAACCCTGTTTATCTGCCTTGTTAAGAGTGTTCTACCTTCAATAAAAAGATGAACATCTGTTATTCTACAAAGTAAAGATCTTTATGGGTCGTAAGCAGTCACAATAAATAGCAATTTTTAAAAAATAGGGTTTCACTGTGATTTTTTAAGCGTTCACCCTGAAGCTCTGCCTGCAAACTATAGTTAAGGCTTTATGATTCCCTGCTGCTTTACACGCATGCTCATACTATATGCTGTTGACCATTATGCGAAAGTCTAAATATAGATCATATTTACTTTTCATAAAACACTGTGGGCTCCATTCCACCATGGAGTTTTCTAGTTTTCTCAAGTTGCATGTGAGCAGAAATGGGTCCGGGTAAGGGGGAAGCAGAGGATACTTAGGAAAATATTAAGCAGACACCTGCGGTTTCCCTGAACATTTCTCTGCTGCAGTATTTTAACTTGGCTTGTTTCCTACCAAGGGTTTCAGCTCAGAGTATTTAATGAACTTTTACAGAGGACAGACCTCTAGCACCTAAGGGAGTCTTTGGGAAGTCACTGGTACTCTTGGAGGGAAAGGATGTTGGATGGCTCATAGACCTGAAAGAGCAAAACAGTAACACAGCATGAAAAGAACTAAGGACCAGTCTCCTGAAGAAAAGACAACAGCTATTGTCAAGATACTTTTACCAGAATTATTGAGCTTTGTTGCTCATGAAAATTTATTTCACTGGCAGCAGCCCAGAGAACAGATCTTTCAGATATTTGCAGATACACAGCATGATTTATATAAATAACTGTTCAGATAGATAAGTTGTATTTAAATATAGAGAGCAGTAGGAATGAGGATGTCCAGCCTTAAAATAAAAAAAAGCATATTATGGGATTTTATGTGAAACAACAATAAAATCTTACAGAAACTTTTACTTGTGAGTTTGAGATCAAAGAATTTTCTATAAAAGTTATTGTAATTTAAAAAAATTCCTTTGTAAATAAAACTTTCAACACAAAAATTATCTGTGGCGGGTTGGCCTTGGCTGGATGCCAGGTGCCCACTAAGCCGCCATGTCACTCCCATCCTCAGCTGGGCAGCAGGAGAAAAATATGATGAAATGCTCCTGGTTCAAGATTCTGGCTCCTGGTTCTCTCAGCAAGAGATCACTCACTCACTGCCATCATGGGCAAAACAGACTGGACTCAGGGGAACCATCTTAATTTCTTACCAAACAAATCAGAGTAGCATAACAAGAAATTAAAACAAACCTTAAAACACCTTCCCCTCCACCCCTCCCTTCTTCCTGGGATTAAGTTTGCTACTGATTTCTCAACCTCTTCCCCTCTTTCGCAGAGGGGTGGGGAATGGGGTCCAGTCACATCACCTCACATTGTCTCTGCCACTCCTTCCTCCCCAGGGAGAGGACTCCTCACACTCCTCTCCTGCTCCAGTGTGGGGTTGCTCCCATGGGAGACAGCCCTCCATGAATCCCAAATGTGAGTCCTCCCCGTGGTGGCAGTTCTGCATGAACTCTTCCACTGTGGGTCCACCACAGGGTCACAAGTCCTGCCAGCAAACCCACTCCATCATGGACCTCCCTGGGCTGCAGGTGGGCAGCCTGCCTCCCCTGCAGGGAAATCTCTGCTCCAGTGCCTGCAGCATCTCCTCCCCCTCCTCTGTCCTTCACTGACCTTGGTTTCTGCAGACCTGCTTCTCTCACATTTTCTCACTCCTTCACTCCTCTCTTCTGGCTGCTGTTGTGCAGCAGTCTGTTCCCTTCTTAAATATGTTATCACAGAGGAGCTACCACTGTCACTGATGGGCTCAGACTTGGCCTGTCATGGGTCCATCTCTGGTAGCCAGCTGGCATTGGCTCTGTTGGACACTGGGGAAGCTTCTGGCACCTTCTTACAGAAGCCACCCCTGTAGCCCCACTGCTACTAAAACCTTGCCACACACACCCAATACATGCTCAAAAATGTGACGTGGTATATTACTGAAATTCTGCATTTTATTTTTAAACTGGATACTATTTTCCAGTCATGTTTTTGGAATTATTATCTTTTTAATGTAAATAACGTGGCTACAAAAACTTAATTTAAAAAAACAGAAAGAGTCAGATACAGTTAAGTAAACCAATCCAGTTTGATGCACAAATTGACTTGCAATGTTTAATATGCTGGGTTACAGAAAATGGCAGAACAGGAAATTCATAGACTGCTGTTTTCAGGCCTGATTCTCATCTTACATACACAAAGCTGCTTTTATCAGTGCAGCTGATCATTATACATTTTAGCACATTAGGCAAAAATCAGACTATTAAGTATGCTACACAGTAATTCTAATCACTTCCTCTTTTTAAAACGGAAACAACAATTTACTTTAAAAAGTTATTTATCTTTACTTTGCAAGTATTCTTTGTACTATTAAAACCAGATGAAAATTACACATTATAGTTAGCCATCATATTTTGTCCTTATATATTTATATAGCCATTATATATCTATATAGCCATTATATATCTATATAGCCATTATATATCTATATAGCCATTATATATCTATATATGGCTATATATATATATAGATATCTATCCATATATCTATATATAGCCATTATATATAGCTTATATAGCCATTATACATTTGTCCTTACTTGTTCATTAATAGATTAAAAGATTTGCAATGATAACACTATTTTAGTGGGCAGTGTATTAGTTTTAGAGGAATAACTCATTTTTTCAAGCACTGGGGGATTCGTGATTGTCCTATAAATCAACAGTATTTTTCAGTATAGAAAAGCTGCTGCTATCAGCTACCAAAAATTGCTATAACCCATCAAAGTCAGTGGAAAAATGGTCATATACACCAGCTGACAGCAGGATCAGAAGATTCTGCGTCAGAAACACTTGAAAGAATCGGAACTGCCTGCATGAAATAGCTACCAAAATAGATTATGATGTAAACAGTACTTTTGCATGAGATGAAACAACTTTGGGAAAAAAATAATTAGAGATGTGTGGATATAATTAGAATACTTTGTTAAATACCAAGAAAGACAGCGAGAAATACAGTAGCCAAACCAAAATAGAATATTAATGTAAATTTTGAGTTAATGTAGTAGCTTCCAAACAGTGAGTGTGCCAAGCAGCAAATAGGTCTGAACTACAAAAGTTCCAACACTTAAAACAGTGGCTAAGGCTGGGGTGTCTCTTTTTTCACTTAGTCACCACATAATTTCTTCTGATAATTGTGTTGACCATATGCACTATTACTCCTTATTTATTGGTTTCCAAGAAAACTAAACCAGCAGCTCTCCCTTGAAACACTTCTGATTTCTAATTCTATTTTCTAAATGCAATCTGTACATTACTTGCAGTAGGTATTCTTGTCTTATTCTGTCCTTATGCATTTTCCCTTGGAGGCTTTGCTGGAACCTGAAAAACACCACTTTTTTCCCCCCCATAGTTTTCCTTTACCTATGAAACTGCGTTTTTGTGAGATAAGTATTCAGAATTAATATCTTTAAAATACCTTCTGTTATGCATGTATAATTGTAAAATAGAAGCAATTTTACCTTCTGTTTTTGTTACATAATAAATCCAGTTAATTAAACTCATTTTACCTTTGTGCTAGAAGAAGGTGGTCCTGGTTAAGTCACAGGGAGATTGAATTAAGTCCAGCTGTACTAATGAAGCTGATGTGCTAGTTAGGAGAAAAATGCTGTTAATTACTAAGGCTTAATCTTTGAAAAAAAGCCACCACAAATAAACATTACATACAATGAAAACCTGTTCAAAACTTGAGTGGTGTAAAATGTATGCAGTACTAGTAAAACAGCATTAAACTCTGAGAAACAGGCATCCAAACTCTTGTTCTTTGGTTGCATCTATTGTCATAGAGTCATGGAATTAATTAGGATGAAAAAGTCCTCCAAGATCATCAGGTCCAACCATTAACCCAGCACTGCCAAGTCCACCACTAAACCATGTCCTTAAGCACCACATCTGTATACCTTATAAATACCTTCAGGGATGGTGACTCCACCACTTCTTTGTGCAGCCTGTTCCAGTGCCTGGTAACCCTTTCAATGAAGAAATTTTTCTTTATATCCAATCTAAACCTCCCCTGCTGCAACTTGAGGCCATTTCTCTTATCCTAACACTTCCTGCATAGATCAAGAAACCAACTCCCACCTTGCTACAACCTCTTTTCAGGTAGTTGTAGAGATCTATAAGATCTTCCCTTAATCTCCTTTTCTCCAGGTTAAACAACCTGTAGTGAAATGAGGCAACCAGGTGCCACTAATTGCCAGGGAGTGGCATGAGCTTGTGTTAAGCCCACCTGTGCCTGATCAGGGCAGGCCCCCACTGCGCATGAGCAGGACCAGGGGGCCAATAAAAGGTAAGGTCTGAACTCACAAACTCAGCTCACACTGGAACTCCCAACCTCGGCATGCTTGGCTTTAACTGTTTCTTTCAGCACTGCACTACCTTCATTGCTCCACTAGAGCTCATCGCTGTCAGGGTGGGGCTTCTGAGGAGTCTTGAACCCGCTGCCTCAGCATTGCTCAGGTTGTTTGTACAACAGCGTGCTAGCCGGCTGTGCCACTCAAGCCTTACCCTCAGGGTTGACTAGCCGTAGCCTGGATCGGTGCTATTGCTCCAAGAGCAACCAACCTCTCTGCTGGCTTGCTCAGCACTGAGCTGAGCCTGTGAGTTTGAGCCTCACCTTTTATTGGCCCCCTAATCCTGCTCATGTGCAGTTGGGGCCCGCCCTAATCAGGCACAAGTGGGCTTAACACAAGCTCATGCCCACTCCCTGGCAATTAGTGGCACCTGGTTGCCTCATTTCACTACAACAACCCCAGTTCCCTCAGCTGCTTCACGAAGGATTTTGTTCTCCAGATCCTTCACCAGCTTCATTGCCCTTCTCTGGATGTGCTCCAGCACCTCAATGTCCTTCTTGTGATACAGGGGCTCAAAATTGCACACTGTATTCTAAGTGCTGCCTCACCAGTGACAAATACAGGGGTCAGATCAAAAGTCAACATGAAGTCCACTGAATCCATAAATGCAAAATACCACTTGATCCAATTTCATATTAATCTCTAGTATTGCAAGACCTCTTATTTAGATGAATTCCTGAGCCTGTGCCGAATGCTGTGAGGTGACTGCCTAGGATTTTTTTCCTCCTAACCCCCTGTCACAGAAGTACTTTTCACAGCTGCAAGTGCATTAGCTTCAGTAGACTTTGTATTTATATCTTTGAACAGAAGGGGAAAAGGACTGCATGTAGCATCAGCCATATACATCTTAGATTTCCAGCCCAAGCTGCCTATCTACTTTCTTTCTCTTGCAAGAAAGACAGAAATACACTGTCACCTAGTAACTGACAACTCTAAGGAACATGGCTTAGAATCTGGTGAATCTTATTAATAGTTTGCCTAAATTGTGTTTTTTTGGTTTTGATAGTCGTGGGGACTGGTTTTGGTTTTGTTTTGTTTAATGCAATAAATGCTCTTGCCTGTACAGATGTGATACACAACCACAGTAAACTCCACAAATGTGACACGCCACCATTCCTAGATAGCAAAAGGCACAAGTTTCTTGTAAAAAAATAGCAGAAATTTATTCAATTGTAACCATAAGCAAGCAAGGTAATACTTGGTGATTGATAAATTAAGCTTCAGATACTGCTAGGTAAAAAGAAACATGGAAAAATCCATCGCTGTGGAGCAAGGCACTTTCTACAGATGAACACTACAGAAACAGTGTGAAGCATTCTAGCCCTCTTAGGTGAGCAGGTTTGCATCTCTAGAGATGCAAATTGTCTCCTCCAAAAGCAAAAAGGGAGAAGAAAGCATCAGAGCTAGGAAAGATTTTGACTGAAATCCTGTCTGAAATGCTAACAAAACTTCTGTGGATCTACTTATACTTTTGCTTATTTCTACTTTTAATGGCTTTCATGTTTTTAAAGAACTGCAAGTTTTGCACTGCAAAATACACACCAGATAAAGCAGGAGTGTATAAAAGTTACCAGTTATGTATACATACATATATATATATATACACACAGCATAAAAGTTACCAATTATAGTGACTGAAAAGAGGAAACACAATGAAAGGAAGTCTGCATTGATTTAATACTACAAAGACACATTGCTGGCTCCAGCTAATGGAGTTATTTAGGAAAGTTTGGGTCCTACTCTCAAAAGTAACTTCTCATAATTAATTTATTGTGTTGTATTGCTTCTGCAACCCATTAAGAAAGAATGTTGTGATGTGGAAACGTACATTGTTGGCTCTTAAATGATAACTGCATTGCTATTCATAACCACAAACAAAGAAATTTGGAAATTTTATGGGAGAGGAATAAGCATAAATATAGAACAATTTTGTACAAGCAATTTTAATACAAATATAGAAACATAGAAAAATGTCACTGAAAAGATTTTGTGTCTTTTTTCCTGACCAAGACATCATAGCTATTTGGGGCAACCATACAAATTTTTTGTATCTGCATATAGCTGAATATTCTAAACTAGAAATGCAAAGGAGTTTGTACATATATTATATACAGACATGTATATTAGTCTATTTCAGGTCATATGCTAAGCCAAACTGTGAAGCTGCAGAAAAATATATTCATTCAAACGTCAACACAAGGTGCCATCTAAGATTAAAAAATAACTCTTTTAAAAAATAACCATTTTATCCCCATCATCTGGTGAATTCTGCAAATTCTGCTAAGTCAGAATTTCTCTACTCAGTGGAGTCAACAGAATTTCTTCTTTAAAAATCTCAGAGTTAAAATTTCAAGAACTCTATCTGTATCCTCACAATATTTGACATTAGTATGTACACAAATATGTGGATTAAGACTCATAAACTTCATAAATTCAGGAATGATTTGAAGCACAAACTTATGAAGATCAGTTTATGAAGATGAATTTAGAATAGAACTGCATAACATATTACATATTAATATGTATACATATGTACATATGTATATATGTATACATATGTAATATGCATACATATTACAAAATATGTAATTCACTCTCTTAGTGTATCAGTATGGATAGAAATAGCTTACAAAGTAGTACCAGTGGGTAATTCATACAGAATGTGTGTAGATATATATATATATATCCTGATGAGTTTGTCCTTAATCTTCTTAAGTAGATAAACTGAATCGTTCAAAGTTATCAAACAAATGGAGGAACTGTTCAACTTCTTCAGGCATTCATATGGCATCAGTAGTGGGCGACTGTGCAGAAATACACTTAATGATTAAACATTCTTGTCCATACCTAGGAACCAGAGTAAGTTTTCTGAGTTACAGTGCAATGTCTTTTTAATGTAGTTCTGTTATTTATGTCAACTGCCTGATTCCATGGTTTATTTCACACAGATTTATATTCCTCCACAGAAGATAGGCTATATATTATGTCTGCAGGCTGGATATCAGGAAGCACTTCTTCATGGAGAGGGTGATCAGGCATTGGAATGGGCTGCCCAGAGAAGTGGCAGATTCACCATCCCTGGAGGTGTTTCAGGAAAGGCTGGATGTGGCACCTAGTGCCATGCTGTAGCTGATGTGGTAGTGATAGGTCATAGGCTGGACTGGATGATCTCAGAGGTTCTCTCAGCCCAGTGCTGAGTGGTACCATCATAGCCCAAGCAGGTTTGTTTGCATCATGCTTTCTGGAAGGCTGCTGGGATCTCCACTGCTGCAGGACCCATGCCTATCCATGAGGAGCAAATCAGAAGACAGATACTTCACTGGGTCCTGTCACAGGGTGCTCTTGACACTAGGGATCAAGCCTGCTTTGGTCTGATCCCAGGGGCTGGCATCCAACAGCCCACGCTGGGCTTCACCACAGGTGCAGAGAGGTGTCAGGGAAGATGGAGACAGCCCATCCTCATCACTGATATGACATTTTTGTGCATATCTGTAATTTGTGACCTGGGGGCTGAACACTATAATGACAGAGCAGCTGATGGAATCTCCAGTCTAGCTGTGTCTTGACAAGCTGGAAACTATGTGAATACCAGCAGGACCATGGAGGACACGTATTGAGGATGTGTGAAGTTTTCCTGACAAGCTGCCCTTCCAGAAGCATTCCGAATATTTAGGATACAGCTTAAATGAGCACTGTAGACACAGGAGGCTCAGATTGGTATCCAGTGTATCCTGCAAGGGAGGAATGACAATCACACTCACCTCAGCAGGTTCAAGTACAGATTCAGAATCTTGTGAATTTTTTCCCATTTCTAATCATGTTTCCTGAGTAACTTTCAAATTGCTTAAGATACTATCAGATTACCTGATGTGTGTTTTCCCCAAGTTCTCTACATATTATATTTAACACATCTAGTGCCAATAACAATATTCTATTAATTTCATGCATCAGTAAATATATCCATGTTTGAGGGATTAGTGTGCAACAGTCTATCTCAAGCTTATTGAAAGTAACACTTTGAAAGCAGAGCTTTATTGCAGAAATATTGATGTAATTTTATATTTATAAATTTTATTTCATGAGGGCATGGGGACACTAGGGAGTATTCAATACTTAGAACATATTTTTTACAATGACATAATTACATTGTAGGTCTAACATCTGGCAGCTTCTATGGGACAAAGACTGACTCCATAAAATGAAGGCAGAAATTAAAATGAACCACCAAAATAAACTTTGTCAAGCTTTGAATCAAGAAATTCAGTCCTGATCTAAAACCATCTGAAATGGAGAAGAGATATACCAAGACTAAAATTTTCAAAAATTAGTGAGTGGGGAGCTTAAGTATGTTACTTCCATTACGACATCAAGGCAGATTTTTGTAAAGGTACTTAAATACCTGAAAAAAGACAGCAGATACCTAATGGCAATTCTAGAAGTTTTGCCTCTAGCTGTCCAGATGTCTCTAAGAGTTATCTGTGCACTTCAGCTTTTAAATGAGGACTCCAGTGTACCTCCACACACTATTTTTCAGGGACAGTGCTGTTTTACAAAGGTTTCAATCTTCCTCCTGCTTTCCAGGAACTCATTTCCAAAGCCAAAGTAACCAAGGAAATTTAGATTTGTTCTTTTTATGATCTATAAAGCTTGTAAATCAGCAGAGTTTGGATGTAAAGTTGAGCCCGACTTCCTGAGAGCCCAGCTCCACACCTGCTTCATAGATTGTGCTGCATCCTGAACCAGTCATGGAAGATGGGAAGGGTCTGCAACGTCTTAAAACTGTTGCAGAATATGAACCTTTGTTTTTAGACCTTATTTACTTCAGTGCTTTCAAAATTGTGTATCAAAGCTCTGCTGGTTTTGCATAAAACTTGATATTCATCTGAAAACATGAGAGTGTTTCTTTGTGTAGGTGGAAGAGAAAGGTTTAAGAGGCAGTCAGGAGAATTTCTGAGCTCTTTTATCCAGTATTTTTGTTGTTGTTGCTGTTAAAAACTACATACTGGGATTTCATTTTCAGTGATATGCTTAATTGCAGCATGGCTGTCTACAATTTCTAATATTCATAGAAATATAGATAATCACTGCATGTGGAGGGATGCATATCAAACATTTGACAGGAGTTTTTAAAATAAATCATTGTGTCATTCTGTAAATCATTCCTTATACTTAGTAGAATTTTCATTTGAGCTTGGAAAAATTATGACCCTTATAACATTAGGACTGAATGAGACTTGAGAAAAAGCATTGCAAGTCCTAGCATGTATGCAATAATGTGTCATTAAGGAAAGGTAATCAATGCTGCTTTAACCTATTGTCACTGCTCCTAAGTTGGTAAATCAACAAGTTATTTTCTTGCTATTTAAGAGAAGAATATTTTATTAATGCAATAAATTAAATAATAAAAGCAATTCAAGAAAGAAATCTATTTTAGTTTATGAAGCTTTTATTCCTTCTTGCAATCTCTTCTTTTTACTTCCTCAGGAAATGAGAATGATGCCTGCACCAGTTTTGTATTTAGACTTCCAGGCTCACTAGTCCTTGCTCTGATAATTCTGCCAGGTCACCCTGGTCAGTTTGTGCAAAGATGTTACTGGCTGTGGTGTATCACAGAGCTAAAACATCAGATCTAAGAGAATGAAAAAGAACCTGCAGCCTAAGGGACTCCCAAAGACACAGTTTCAGATGAACTGTACTCTAAAAAGAAAACTAAAATAAAAATTTGAAGGCATGTAAGGAACCCGGTTTGTACTTAAGCGTACAATGAAGAGGACAGGTTAACATTTTCTTCAGCTGCAGCTGGTGCCACATTTCTAAAAGCATGTGTAGCAATAACAACTTGTCAGATTCCAATCACTCATTTCTTTTGATGTGCAGGGAAACTGACGTGTGCTTGGAATGAAGAAATAGGTTGGTCCTTTATATAGGAAGATTCTAAGGTGACCCATGCACAAGATCATTGCCCCTGCTTGTTTTTAAGTAGACTTAGTTTAAATTAATACAATCCCCACTCAGGTACTTCAAACAAGTTACACTGCATAATTCTAAGCACATAATTTTGCTCCTGAAATGAGTACTTAAAATAAAGTAATGTGAATCTCCCTTAAGTCATTTTGATTTAGGTTGAATCAATTAAAAAAAAATCTGGGTAAACTATAGGATTTTAAAAGTCATTTTAATGACACAAAAAGCAAGTTTGTGTGTAAGTTTTTGTAAATATTGTCCCCTCTAGCAATGTGTTGCACTCATATTTGTGAACTTGGAAGGGCTGTGGCAGAGATATGGATGCTGTCCTGTTGCTAAACCTGTGTGGTTTAGCTCTGCTGAACCTGGCCCTGCCCAGGCTGCCCCAACCTTGTGGGCAATACCTGGGCATAGTTTTGGGGATAGCTTAAACTGGTAAGCATTATGGAGGAAGGTAATCCATTTTGGGACAAAACCCTAAGTTTAGCTGTATGGATACAATGGGTGCCACACAACTTACCCACAGTGTCAGAGTCATGGCCTACTTTTTTTTTTTTCAGTGCAGAACCAAGAGATTTTCCTGTCTCTTCCCACCTTTCCTTCTTTCAAAAACAGGCACTACTCCAGAAAAATTCCTGACATTTGTCTTTGAATATAGCAATGCTGTACCATTTAACTTTTGGAACTTTATTTTTGTATATTTAATAATGTAGTTCAATTAATAGAGCCTTTATGTATTAGTATGGTGGTTCAGACAAGTCTATAAATTATGCCTAGGTAGTTATTTCAATATAAGTGAAATTGTAGCTATGATGGAAGGATACAGGACTGTATTTCTTTGTGTATATATCATTACAGTTATAGCAACACAAGATGCACTCTGAATTACACTGATGAGGAGGCAGAGTGGCAAGCATTGGAAGAGATGAACAATCATATAAACACAGTTGTGTAGCGGGAGGAGCCATTCTTGCTCCTGAAGCTCGACGAGCTGCTGGTCTCTTCCAGGACTCCAGCCACCACACAGCGCTTCCAGGGTAGAAGTGTAGCGGGAAGAGCCTTTCTTGCTCCAGAGGCTCGACGAGCTGCTGGCCTCTCCATGCCTCGCACCAGAGTGAGCTGAGGTGCCTTCTGTGGGTGTGTGTCCCACCTTTATTGGCCCCCTGGTTTTGCTCATGTTCAATAGGGGCCTGTCCTACTCAGGCACAGGTGGACTCACACCCACTCTTTGGCAACTCAAGGCACCTGGTTGACAATGTTTCTCTACACAGTTGTTGTCAAACAGATGAGGCTGCCTCCTTCCCACAGTTTGGACAGTAAATCTTGATCTACCTGAATGCATATTTATAACAGAAACTCCTACATTCTGTTATTCTATTTACATTTCAGCACCAGTCATAGTGGTTTTGTCATCAGACAGAAAATACCCATCCTTCACACTCCATCAGAAACTTACAAAATAAATTGTCAATAAATGTTCTGCTTCCTTAGTAGCTTTACAGCACAATCAGTATTACTATCCTGTCAATAAAATTCATATGCAGTTTCAGTGAATGCAGATATACCTGGAGGTTTATTTCTGGCATTTTTATAGCTGAATATATATCTTGCTGCATAAACACCGTGAAGTTTAAGACACAAAAAATTTACAAAGGCATTTTCAAAAGAAAATGGGTTTGAACGTACATGAAAATTTTACTGGAAAACAAAACTGTATTCATAAAATACTCAACTATCCATATTTTATAGGGCCTGAAAACACCTTTCTATTGCAATGTTACATATAGTTTCTATTCATCCCATGTATCAGAATTCCAGGAATTATTCATGCAAGGAACAAACACATTCTCTGGGAAAATCCCTGGGAACTCAGGCTCTTCACAGGTCATAAAACTCATTAGGAGGCTGTAAGGTATCAGCACAGAGAGCAGCTGATGTTAAGAACATCATGACAACAAGCTTTTAATTTTCTGGTCCTCACTGGAAGAGTTCATTGTTTTCAAAGACAGCTTTCCCACCCCATGGCAAACATCTGGGGCTCACACAATCAGGCTATTAGTGGGATTTCTAAGTTTAGAAAATGGTGGACATTTAAGTACTACAGTAGTAGTACTTAAGTATTTGAGTTTTCCCATAAAAAATGTATGTATCATATACATATGTATCCATACATGGCCTACAAATGTATAGGGTGGGCATGCATTTAAGCTCAGCATGTCTTCAAACTCAGAAAGGAGTGATGTTGCAAATCATACTAAGGATGCAAGCTCAGGAGCACATAGAGAGACATTAATTTACAATTCCTTGTCTGATTTTGGTAAATGTAGCCTCTAAACATGTTAGGTTAAAAGTTTAGTAAAAAAATGTTTCTTTTAATCTCTAAAGTATATACATGAGTACATACTTCAAAAATAAATGTCCAATAAATCTTCCAGTGTGCATGGCAAATGTCTTCATCAATAAATCAACGCCTTCTTGGTGCCTGTACATATTCTGAGTCATCTACTTAGTAGACAAACTGTTTTGCTTTACATAATGTCTAAAAATAGAAATATCATATCTATGAATTGAAAAATGTGTAATTTAGAAACAGATTATAATAGGAATTAACCAGTGTGATACATAATATAAAAAAAGCAACATAATTCTCTGTAATCAAAAAGATTTTTTTCCAGGCATGGAAAAAAATATTAAATTAATATTTAAACCACATTTCATTTTACCTGAACATGTTTTAAACCATAAAAAAAAAAATAAATCAAAAGCAAGATAGACACTTAAAAGGTTTCTAAAATTAACATAATGTGTGTGACTAAGATAGAGAAGGGGATGGATTTTACATAGCAGGCTGTAATTTTGCTAAATTAATGTAATAGAGATTTTTTCTTTAAATATTACATATTTATTTAAATATCAGATCAGAAAATGGACCATGTGAAAATGGAATATAATATT